>NW_016107431.1:345299-438233 GCF_001604975.1 Cebus imitator
TTTTTACTTTAAGACGGGATCTCACTATGTTACCCAGGCTAGAGTGCAGTGGCACAATCTTGGCTCACGGCAAACTCCACTTCCGAGGTTCAAGTGATTCTTGTGCCTCAGACACCCAAATAGCTGGGATTATAGATCCTGGCTAATTTTTTGCATTTTTAGTAGAGACAGGGCTTCATGATGTTGGCCAGTCTAGTCTCAAACTCCTAACCTCAAGTGATCTGCCTGCCTTAGCCTCCCAAAGTGTTGCAGTTATAGGTGTGAGCTACAGTACTTGGCTATGGTAAGGTTTTTGAGAAGATTACATAAGGTAATGCATGGGAAAGTATCTCATGAGCCATAAAGCACAGGCCATAAGACGGGTATTGTAATGTCCAGCTGATGAGATGAGAGCAACTGGTCCTGGCTGAGTTAGTCACTTGAAAGTCACAACTAATTAAAGTATTATTTTTAAATTCTCTAAGTTTCTTTATATTATTTTTCAGGACTAAAGATATCTAGCCATATGTTAACAAAAACCCCAAAACACATAGCTGATGTTTTAGATGAAAGGCGAAATGGGCAGCTTACTCTATGGACATATGGGGAGAAGATGGAGTGTAGGGACCCTGCAGCAGTCCTGGGAGTGAGAGCAAGCACAGAACCTTGCAAGAAGGGAAGTGGAGAAGGACCTGTCTGGGGCTGGATATCATGACACTGTGTTTCCCAATCTTTCTGTAGTCCAGCCAGTCTTTTAGAGGAGGTCCTGCCCTGTGTAACTTATTATGAATTTGAGATTACAAAAATATGATCATTTTTGGCAAAGCATCCTAGATGCTGGGAGAGCAACTACAGAATAAGCTACTCTGTAGAATGATTTGATTCAAAATATGTCCAATTTCTACCCAGTCGAAGGCTCCCGAAATGTTTGTAGCATCTGTAGGCTCTGAGCTACTCCAGTCCAGGGCTTCAGATGCTGGCAGGCATTTCCCTCTATTAAATCAGTCTTAAAGGTTTGCCATATGCACTTCAATCGAACCTTTCCCCCACACATGCTCCAATAAAATTGCTGCTCTGCAGCAAATCTTTTCAACCACACTTATGTAAATGTGGCTTTTTCTATGAATAGAAGAGAAAGAATACATTTAAAATCTGGTTCAATAGCAACTTTATATACCCCACCGAGCTTTATGCCATACCATGGGATACTGCTGCTTAATTCTCAGGAGGTTATCAGCTGATATCTGGTCAGGCTTTTCTTGCCACATATATAGTGGGATCCCATTATGCCATAGGGTTGGGGCTCAGGGATAAAACTCATTTTATAGATTTCCTACTCTAAGTTTTATTTCTCCAAACTTTATAGCTTTCAAAGTGTTTTTTTTTTCACCAGGGTAAAATAGGCAGAGCCGATGTTATTATCTGTATTTTATAGATACAAAAACTAAGGCTTAGTTATGACTTGGAAATGTTAAACACAGTTCACTCTACTACAAAATAATACGGTAAAAAAGTAAGACTTTTTTACCATATTATTTTGTGTTACTTATTTTCTAGTCCTGTAATGTATTGTAGCTTAATTTTTGAACACTATCTGGCCAAAATCATAGGAGTCAGAACTGTATCCTTTTTAACTCTTTGAAATTATAGTGAAATATATATATATATTTGGAAATATAATAAACTGATATATTTCTCATTCTCCTTCAATCACGGTGTTCTACAAAAGGCAAGGCAGGAACCTCTTAGAACAAATCAATCCACAGGGTAGAGAAGCGAGATATGAACTTCAGGATCTCCTCACCAAAAAGGAAGCAGAAGAGAAAGTCCTGTAGTAATGGGAGGAGGAAAAGAATGTCTTAATTCCTTAGAAGTAGTTTGGAGAGGTAGCTGACCTGTTGGAATAGCAGTAGGTCAAGCTTGAGGCTGATAGTGGCAGGATGTGATTTGACCATGGTTAGGGATGCACTGAGGCAGATGGACCTGACATTGCTCTGTCTCCAAAGCCAGTGGGTGGGATGCAGAGTATCCCAAAGTTCCCGCGGGGCCTGTTGGAGAAACATCCAATTGTAGAATGGGTCAGCAGGTCTGGGTCAGAATCAGGAGGTACACTCAACCAGAACAGGCAACCTTGACCACAGACTTCAGCAGCTGCTCCAGCGCAGTGCTGTCCCAAGTGGTCACAGCCCAGGACTTCAGGGCCCAAAGCTGAGAGGACCCTCTGCTGATGAAGCCCCACCTCCCAGCCCCATCACCCAGAGGACTGGTAAGCTACTTTTCACTTGATCTTAGCCAAAAGGCCGAGAAGCGATGGTAAGCTACTTTTCATATCCCCATGACATCATCTTTTCAAAAAAGTACAGGTGTCATAAAGAAATTTGACAGACAAGTATTTTTCCAAATGAGACTTTAAAAAATTATTTTAAACCAGTGTGGACAGAGAAGCTTTTAATTCATTAGTTTAAAATTCCTTCTTTAATCCCATCCATCACCACCTTCCCTATTCCCCCAATTCCCAGAGACATGGGGGTGCTCATGAGTTTAGTTCATCTATAGGGATACAAAGAAAGTTACTGTTTTTGGTATAACTGAATTTTACAAGATGAATTGTGTGAATTGTTCACTGTGTTATAACAGGAGAGAAAAATATTTCATAGGTAGTGGAGCTGGAGGCTATGTTAGAGGTTAGTGTATATGACAACCTTGGAAACGATAGGAAACCATAGGTATTTTTCCTTTTTTGTATTTTCTTTCACTCTTGCTTGACTAAAGATCTATTATATTATGGTTGTCTGTGAAAGTGCCTTCCTCTGAGAGGGCTGTCCTGGAGCCTACAGAGTGTGCCTCCAGGGGTTCTTTGGCTTCTCGATTTAATTACCATAAGACCTTTTGCAGTTGCCCCATGGTGTTTCCAGGCTTTCCAGAAGCTGTGCTGTAAATCTTCCACCCACTGACACCTTTTGTATATCTCTCAGCCAGAATAATTGGGAAGAAAATTATGTTCATGTTATTTCAGTTGGAGAAAGTGCTAATAATTCAGGAATCTGTGCAGTGGGACATAGAAATCCATTACTTTAGGGTTAGCTCTATATTCCATTGACCTTGGGCAACTCCCTGGGCTACTGTGAAATGGATTGGGCTAGGTGATTTTAAATGTCCTCATTTATGATTTGTTTGATTTGCTTATTCATTTGACGCAAATGTTTTAAATGCCTACTATGTGCAATCCTAGGTGCTAGGATGTGTTCAGCCAGATGGACATGGTCATTGACTTCGTGTTGCTTTTATATGGATAGAAAAATTCGGAAACTCTATAATAGATTATAAAATGACATTCCCACCATAAAGCCACGACACAAACACTTATTCCTTTATAATAGAATTAGCTTTTCACAGCAATACTTCCACTTTAAACTTGCCTGCATATTCTGAACCAACTCTTCCACAAGCTCAGTGTTTGGTGCTCTAAAAAGGTATTGGAGACAGCACAGAGGCCTCAGCATAGATACAGCTGGCAGAAGGACTCTCTTATGATTAGAGAAAAATAATGAAAGTGGTCAAGAGATGAGCACCTGTTATACACTAAGTATAGCACTATGGGTTTTACATGCGTTATCTCAGTTTGGGAGGTTCAATCCCATTACTCTTGGCCCTGAACTCTCAAGTAAACTGTAGATGGTTTTCCATCAGAGCTTTCTGTCTTCTTTAACATGCCATTCTGTTCCAATTTAGTAAAATACAGCACAAGAGGCCACCACCTGGACTAAATGAAAGCAAAGGGGTAAGGGGGAGTGAGCTTCTTGGTGAAGAAAGGGTGTATATAAGGAAGAAACAGATAGGAAGAGTACTACCAGTGAGCTTACCTCGTAATTTCACAAGAAAAGGCCATTTTATAGCCGTCTATATTATTTTGAAGTAATGAAACATTTTCCAAAGTAAGGAATCATGTCATCTGTTGTGCTTCAGTTGGCTTAATCCAAAGAGAACCAAAGTATTTCATATGTTTTTATGAGGAACTCTGAAAAAAAAAAAAAAAAAACAATGACTAACCATCTGGTATATTTTTAAATCTGCTCTGGAATGTATATTTTACATATTTTCTGGATTGTCGTATTTTACTGCCAAGCATGCTTGCAGATACTCCTATTTCAGAGCTTCATGTTCAGGTGATTGCTGAGAAGAGGACCAAAACAAACAAAAAAAAACCCAACAAGACCCCTAAGCCCCCATGACACTATTCTGCCCATTCTTTATTCAGAATGCTGAGCCAAATAGAATCTCAAACCAGGGCATATACACCTAAAATATTTGTGAATAGCTCATGTGCGGGAAAACCTCCCTCAATGAACCTCAAATAGTTCATTTTTCTGAAAGCATACTGTTTTTCTTATGTGGAGGGGTCAAAATTTATACACAATGATTTAGATAGGAGAAAAACATAAGAAAAACTTGATTTTCTTTATCTGATGCTCCTTTTCTTTTGAGCTCCTGAAAATGGTGGAAAAAGCTTACATTTGTAAAGAGATCTTGGTTTTATAATTTGGGTAAATAGTTGATTTAAAATTCAATCTCTATCACTGTTGTTTCTCCCCTTTCAAAGGGTCTACTGTCCTTTCCAAAAAGGGCACCAGGTGAAAGAGAAGGTGGGCACAGCCTTACGCCCGTGGGGTGGAGGCTTTGGCCTGCTTGGTGTCTTCTGTGTGGTCCCTGGATAACCCTTTCGTCTTGCCTAGTCACTGACATCTGGTGAGTGTGGCTTGTCCTGCCTGGCCTGTGCTGTGTGGTAGCTGCTGCTGCTTCTTGAAATTTTTCCACCACCTGCAATCAGGACTGGCAAGGTAATTTGGGAGACTCAGTGCAAAATGAAAAGGTGAGATCCTTTGTTCAAAAATTAAGAATTTCCAGATGGCTACAGTAGAGCATGGGGCTTTTCTGCGCACAGGGTTCTTTTACAATTCTCTACTATATTCACTCCCCAGAGTAACTCCACCGTAACTGACCTGGCAAGGAGACCACTCTAAGTCCTTAGGAGATCAGGGAGAGACAGAAGCTTATTGGAAGAAGACAGATTTTTTTTTCAAATGAGGTGGGCAAAACCATGGATACATGTTAGTGAGTCTTGTCCTTGACATATACTTGGTCACTGAATTCTTGCTAAACTTGTCAGTGGATGCTCTAAACCAAGTACTCTGTAATTTGCTTTCTCTTTTTGCAAAGGTCACTGTCCTCTTATTCAGGTGGCTGTTTTCTCCATGTTGTGGAAACTAAAGGATTTTAAAGTCCTTTATAGGAAAGAGTTTCATCCTTTTGTACTTTAGCTGGACATAGATCTTCCTCCTTTGAGTGTCCTGGCCTTTTCATGTTAACACCATTAAAACTCCTCCCTCTACAGCCACCCCCACCCCCACCACATGCCCTAAATTTAGAAAATTTGTCTTAAAACACCAAGCTTTAATATTTTACATTATTTTTGTGCTCTGTCTTCAGAGCAGCATTTCTTTGGGATGGAAATAATATTTTGTGTATAAGGGCAAGTATATTAAAGACAATTTATTAAGTATTCAGAATCCAAGTGAATCTTTTTACTGGGGATGGACCCATATTGCATTTTAAAAAAGGAAATACACTTATGATTTAATTCCATAAGAGCATAATAAAACCTATATCTGCCTCTTACATTGTATAGATATATACATAGGGAGTTGAAATAAGATTAAAATATTTTCACAGAAAACTGGGTAGCAATTTACCATAACATTGGCTGCCACTTTTTTTTTAATTCAAAGGGCTAATCAGTCACAAATTACATATTGTTATACTAATAGTATCTTATCTAGTGACTAAAATTCAGTGTCAATTCAGAACATCTTTATTTTGCAGTTCACTATTTACTTGGAACAGAGTGCAATGGGAAAAAAAAGTCTGTGGAGCTCCACACCATAGTAATTCCTACAATTACAGACAAAAGGGTGAAATAAGGTGGCCAGCTACTCTGTTTGATTTGTCAGCAGCTAACAACAGCTTCTTAATACCACAACTCAAATGCATGCATTCTATGCGGATGCAGCTGATTGTGATATTTCTGGGAAGAAAAGTGTTCTATCCAACAGATGTATTTAATATTTGGAAAAATGTGATAATATATAGCTGAAAGATCCTGCAAGGGGTTGAGCATGTAGATTTTTAAAAGTCACTCATCAGCAATATTATTCCAATTAAAAATATGATTGGTAATTTCCAGATTTTCCCTTTACTCACTTTTCCTATGCCCCTATTTTCTCCACGTACTAGTGAAATAGCAGCACATTTCCATTCATTAATCAAGTCCCCCAAAATGCTTCTTAAATTTGAGTCTTTCTTGGCTTCTGCCCATCATCAGTGTTTAGGATCCTGTCATTTCAGTCCTCCACGGCTACGCGAGACACTTTGTCGTCTTCTCTTCACTTTTATTCTTACCTAATGTATCCCATATACGGATGCCATACTGATCTTCTGAAAGTGACACTCGATTGTACTGTTATTCTACTGAGAAACCTTAAAGATGTCCTAGAGCCCAGAGAATAAAGTCCAACTTCCTTATTCTGCATTTTGTCCCTACATAATTGGGCCCCAGCAGCCTCCTTAATTTATATTCCCACTGGGCCCCTTATCTCTCCAAGGAGTAATCTTACATTTTATTTCAGATTAGTCCATTGACAACTACCCAAGGATGCTTCTGCCTTCCCGTGTGTTTTTTCGCAGTGTTTCTTCATCATACAAAGGGTGCTCCCATCGCCCCACCACTTACCCAGGTCATTGCCAGTCTCTAAACTCAGCCGAAGTGCTCTTTGCTCTGTGGACCTTTTTTCCGTTACCTGGGATAACAGGTGTTTTGGTTCTTAAAATTTACTCAACCAATGATTATTAAGCTCCTTGTACATGTCAAGCACTAGGGATATAACAGTAAGCAACCATAGTCTGTGTGCTCGTAGAGGTTCCAGTCTAGAGAAAACCTGACGTGAAATGAAAAATCTTTCCATTTCTAGAGCATTGATTACATATGAGCTAATTAGGATACAAAATCTCATATATCAATGGAGTGTATATTGATATCTAATTTCTATCCTTCATTGACCCCTTTGGGACCAGTAACCATGTGTCTTACCTTTAGCGCCAAAAAAGAGGCAGGGTGGCATGTCGGAAATAGAGCAGCCCTGCAGCCGGACTGCAGGTGTTAAGCTTGGCTCTGATCCTCACTGCTTTTGTAGACCTGGGTAAGTTACTCATTAACTTCTCACATCTCCTCTTTAAAAAGGAACATAATAACAGTGCCTACCAAGACAGATGGCGGTAAGCCTGAAGTGATTCAGATGAGTAAGGTGCTTCAAACAAAGTGGGGCATATATACTAGGTGTTGAGTAAATGTTAGTTTTTGTTATTGTTTTTATAATGCCACAGCCTGTGTGGCCTTAGGCAAATCATTTAACTTCACTGTAGTTTCTCTCTTTTTTCTTTTTTTTTTTTTTTCTTGAGACCAAGTTTCACTCTGTTGCCCATGCTGGAGTGCAATGGTGTGATCCCGGCTCACCGAAACATCCACCTCCCAGGTTCAAGCAATTCTCTTGACTCAGCCTCCCAAGTAGCTGGGATTACAGGCATTTGCCACCATGCCTGGCTATTTTTAAAAATATTTTTAGTAGACACGTGGTTTCACCATGTTGGTCAGGCTGGTGTTGAACTCCTGACCTCAGGTTATCTGCCCGCCTTGGGCTCCCAAAGTGCTGCGATTATAGGCTTGAGCCATTGAGCCCAGCCCACTGTAGCTTCTTTATTATTTTCATAAAATAAGAATAATGATGTTAGCCAGATAAAGGCCAGTTTGTGTATTTGAGGAAATGAAATAAAAGATGAAAGTGCTTGGAAAATTGGTGCATGCTATAGAAACATAAGGGTCATTCATTAGCTCCTGCTGATGTCTGAGGAAAAATCACCACATTCAGGTCTTCACAGAGTCTACAGTCCAGTAGGAACAGTGGACAAGACCATTAAAGAAGGATTTATAGTACATTGTGCTTAGCAAGGGGACAGAGAAGGAGGGAACTCTTCCAAGTATGCAGCAGGAACATCCCAAATAGGCCCGGGATGGTGATGGTCAGAGAAGGTTCATCCAAGAGGGAACAATGCATGTAGAAGCCTGGAAAATTGTGTTTGGCTTGTTTGAACAACAGAACAAAGTTCAGTGTAGTGGCACATCAAGCTTGGACATGGCAGTAGGAGGAAAGTGAACACTACGCTGGCACTGCTACATAATTTTAGGGTCCAGTACAATGTGAACATGCATACCACTTTTCAAAGCCAGGGGAAAAAGCTTCTCCTTTCTTTCCCTTTTCTATTTTGACCCGTTTTTAAATTTCCTGTTTAATGTTGTTCTCCTTTGAGCACAGGGATATACTTGCTGGATGATTGCAGAGCCTTTCAGGTGTAAGGGAGTGTCCTAGTCTGCAACTCTGAGTGCCTGAGCCTGACTTTAACCCACCCTACACCTGTGCCTAGCCCTCAGCTGCAGGCAGAGAGAGGGCTGCCCGGGTTGTTAGGTGGGGCCCGGGGCTTGCAACTCAGAATCCTCCCTGGGGAGTTGAAGGGGCACTGTAAGTTGGGAGATAGGTATCTAAGACCTCTCTGCAGGCCTTGTTGTCTCCTCAGACTTCATTTACAAAACACATAATTCAAAAATAAGATTAGTAAGAATTTCAAGACGATGACCCTCTGCCTGCACTATTGGTATATGATTGTTTTCTTATATTGTAGAGATAATGTGGAAATACAGCACATGTATATGCAATGCCAAATCAATGGGCTGTTCAGTCACTTCAGAGAGTTGGTGTTTTTAATTAATTTTTTTAAACAACTAAGACATTAGGCAGTAAAGAGGTGAGTAAATATGTGGGGAAAAAGATATGGAAGATTTTACAGCAGTTTGAAAGTGGTTTCCTCTGAATAGAGACATTCTCTTTTTGCTTTCTTTATAATAATTCTAAAATAAACATATCAAATTTATAACAAGAAAATATTAATTATAATAATTTTTTATTGAAAAACTCCAGAAATGTTTTTCTCTAGTACTGTTCACATAAAGGAAGGCTCCAGAAGACGTGTGTGTCTAGCAGAAATGATCAGCCCGGCTCTGCCCCAATCTGACAAAGATCACCATCATTGTGTTTCTAGAAGAACCCTATTTGGCCAATTTTAGAAAATAAAAATACATTTGGATTTGGTTTCTGTGACTGTTAATTTTATGTGTCTACTTGATTGGGTCACAGGATGCCCAGATGTCTGCCTAAACATTATTTCTTAGCATTCAAATTGGTGAATCGAATAAAGCAGATAGCCCTCCTAAATGTGTGTGGGTGTCACCTAATCCTAAATAGAACAAAAAGCTGAAAGGAGATTCAGTTCACTGTCTGCCTGACTGCTTGAGCTGAGACATCAATCTTCCCCTGCCCTCAACACTTTTGGTTCTCATGCCTTCACACCTGGCCTGGAATCTATAACATCAGTTCTCTGCTCTCAGGCCTTAAAACTACACCCCTGGCTGTCCTGGGTCTCCAGCTTGTTGATGGCAGATGCTGGAACTTGTTAGCCTCCATAATCACATGAGCTAATACCTTATTTGAAAAAAAATATATACATATATATTTAAAAGATAAAAAGTATGAGATAATGCCACATTTAGAATCTATGTTTATATATCTATATCTATGTATTTCTCTCTCTAGATAGAGAGCTGTATCTGTCTATATATGTATATCTAGATATCTATCCATATCTTTTGATATCTATCTTTTTTTTTCTTTTTTTTGAGAGAGAGTCTCACTTTGTTGCCCAGGCTAGAGTGTAGTGGCATGATCTCGGCTCACTGCAACCTCTACCTCCCGGGTTCAAGCGATTCTTCTGTCTCAGCCTCCCAAGTAGCTGAGATTACAGGTGTGTGCCACCATGCCTGGCTAATTTTTGTATTTTTAGTAGAGATGGGGTTTCACCGTGTTGGCCAGGCTGGTCTTGAACTCCCAACCTCAAGTGGTCTGCCTGTCTCAGCCTCCCAAAGCGCTGGGATTATAGGCGTGAGCCAGCACACCCTGCCGATATCTATATCTTCTGTTGGTTCTGTTTCTTTGGAGAACCCTGACTAATACAGCACTAAAACAATAATTTATTTTGGTTTCTATGTTTAAAAATAAGAAAATGGTAGACTATTATTTTAGGTTAGAAAAAACATTTTGAGATAAAATGAGAGGGCAGGGGGGATTTGAGCAGAGCAAGGAAATATCTCACTCCGTGGAAGGTAGAGGACTCATCATTTTATGGCAAAGCCTTTGTATTTTGTTAATTAGGCTTCAGAAATATCAAAATAAATGGGTGACAGCTCTAAACAAGGTTCTAGACTCTGGAATTCTTATAAGGCTTTAGTATTAATGATACACTACCTTTATAAAAATATGTTGGAGTGTCTTTTTTTTTTTTGTACCCTGGAAGTTTGCATAAGATTGGGATCATCTGCTCCTTAGATCGTTGCTTTAACTGTCCTATAAAAATGTTTGAATTTGTTGGTTATTTGTGGGTAGCCTCTAAATTATAAATTTAAAAAATAATTATATTTATATTCAGTTTTTCCATATAATTTCAGATATTTTTGATGAGCTATATTTTTTTAGGGATTTGTTTGGTGTAAACTTTCAATTTCATTGACATAGTTTAAAAATCTCTTTTGAATCTAGGTATGTTTTAATTTTCATTCCTGATATTGTGTCTAATTTTTTTCTTGCTCAGAATTGACAGAGCTTTATTTTAATAATTATTCTTTTCATAGAACCACCTTTTCTCCCATTGATCCTTTCTGTTCTCCTTGCCTTTTATTTAATTGATTTCTGCACTCAGTTTTATTATTTTCTTGAAACTGTGTCCTTTGGCCTTACCCCGTTGCCTTTTTAAGTTGCTAAAGGTTATGCATTTCTTTCCAGCTATAGTCATCACAAATTCTGATACGGAGTATGTTCATAATCATCCAGCTCTAAGCATTTCTAATTTCCACTGTAATTTTGGGGACTAAATGCATGAAACTTTTGAAAGTTATTGCTTGTTATTGATTTTTTAAAAAGCCAGGTTTATTGAAGCATAATTTACATACAGTAAAATTTACCCATTTTTAATGTTTAGTTTGATGAGTTTTGACAAATATATGCAGTCATGAATCCACTACCAAAATCAAATACAGAATATTTCCATCACACTACAAAATTCCCTTATGTCCCTTTGTGATCAATCTCCTACTCCATCTCCCAGCCTCTGGCAACAACTGATCTGATTTCTTTCCCTCAGGTTTTGCCTTGTTATTGATTTTAATTTAGTTGCACTGTGGACAGGGAACATGGACTTTATAATAATGATTCTTTGATATTTAATGAGATTTGCTTTTGGCCCATTATGTGGTTAATTATCATAAAGTATCTTTAGTTTTCAATTGCTCTATGCAGAATTCTATATAGGTTAGTTAAATCTAACCTGTTTTAGAGTGTTTTTCAATATTCTCTTTTCTTACTCATTTTCTACCTGTTTTATTTATCAATTTCTGAAAGGAGTATTAATATATGAAAATCTCCCACTATCGTGGTAAATTTGCACATTTCTTCTTGCAGTGTTGTCAGTTTTTAGCCTCATGCATGTTGACGTTAGGTTCTTAGAAGTTTAGAGTTAATAACTTTTCCTGGACTTTTATTTTGATGTTTGTGAGTCCTTACGTTTTATTTGTTTTGCATACAAAGCCTAGAATTGTTTATTTTTAAACCCAATTTAATAATTTCTGCCATTTAACTGAAGTTTAGACCCTTTACATTTATTGTTATTACTTATACTTTCAATTTGTCTCCCTCACTTGACTTTTTGTTTAAATTTTATATTTTTTCTCTTTCTGCCTACTTTTGAATTATTTAAGACTTTTTTCAATTGTTTTATTCCATACTCCCACCTGCTTTGGGAGCTATATACACCATTGTTAATCTTTTCGTGACCACTCATAACATTTTAATGTGCCTAGTTAATTTAACAAAGTCTAAATTTAATATCACTACCTTCTTCTTGAACAATGAAATAACTTCAGAATTTTTTAAACATAATTTTACCACTCCTGTTATCTATATTGCTGTTATCCAGTATCTAAGTTCTACCCCATTTTTATATTCTCCAAATTAATTATTTTACACAGTCTGCATAGATCTATTCACATATTTGCTAGATTCTTCATTCCTGGCTTCTACTAGCCTCTCAATCTTTGCCCCTAACATCATGTTTTTTCTTCTTGAAGTATATCCTTTATAAATTCTTTTAATGGTATTCTGTTGCTGGTCAACTCTCTTAATTTGCTCTTGTTCTTTGAATCTGTATATAGAACTCTTGGCAGACAGTTATTTTCTTTGGTTGCTTGATGCTATTACATCTCTGCCTTTTGTCTTCCACTGTTGTCATTAACTCTTAGGATTCATTAATCTACAGAATTAGTTTTGGAGAGTTTTCAGTCATAATTTCTATAAATATTGCCTCATTTCCATTCTTATTATTCTCTTATAGAAATCCTATTTGACATATCAGAGTAATTCATTTTATCTTTTGTGTTTCTTATTTTTCATTATTTCCATCTGTTTGTGTTGCATTTGGGGCAATTTCCATAGGCTTGTCTTCCAAGTAATGCCTACCTTTTAATTGTATAGGTCTTCAAAGGCCCAGACTTTATCTCGAGGTTCTTAGTTCCCAATTTGAAAGCCCAATGCTTAGGTTTTGTTACCCTAGAGGTTGTTGTTAAAAGCAAGTCATTAGATTAGGAATAAGAGCAAATGCCTAAAGGAGCCAAACCTCACATCAGGTTATTATGCTGGTTTTCAATTATTTTTTCGGTTTATGAGCATTTCCTTTTTATTTTTATCTTCTCAGCTACACATTTCAAAAGGTGATGGTTGTATCTCATCCAATATTCCTAGGTGTTTCATGCAGAAAGGAATATTTTTTGGTATATCTATCTCCCATATTGCTAGAATTGGAAGTCTAGAGTGCATTCTTTACTGGGTTTCCTTTTTACATAGTCAGATTTTAATAAATATGTATCTTGGCTTCTCATGTTTTTGTGATGTGCAAGAATACAAAGCAATCTACAACCCTGCTGTCTTGTAATCATTGTTTTACTCATTTTTCCACCAAGTCTTTTGAGCTATATATTTTTTCTTAATTTCTTAAATTTTTTTAATGGCACCCTTTACTAACAAGCTCAAAGTCAGATGTGGGCTTTCTTAGATGCCAAATAGCTGGAGACAGAGTCAGAAGAATGTATATATGGCCATTATCACATCAGCTGAGGGTCTATGTTTACTGTTATAATATTGAGCTTGATATTAGAAGTAGGTAAGTTATGATGCCTGTAAATATTCCCTTAAATGGAAATGAATAGATGGGTGTTTCTGATTAGGGACATAAGCCTCCAAGTATAAAAGAACTATGTTACAATGCAAAATTAAGCTTTATGAAACTGACAAGTCCTGACCTTGCTTGGAGAATATCACTTGTAGCTATATACCACTTTTTGAGACTAGGGAGGGGCCTTGGGAAACTGAGGAGACATTGTGGCTGCTACTTCCCTGTGTGATCCCCTTATTTCAGGTAAGTTTCTATATCTTTTTTTTTTTTTTCCTTAAAGTGTTTGTAGTCCCTTTCTGCCAATCCAAGCTCACCTCAAATGGCACATTACCCTTATTTCATATTATAGGTTCCATTTCTCACAATGTTGCCCATTTACAATACAGATTTATAACTGTTGAGATATACATCTGTTTAGAAAAGACTTCAATTAGATTGTAATCTCTTTGAGGACAACATTTCTTTCTTTCATAACTTGTGTCTTTTATAACTTGTGTTACACTGCTTTGGCAGGTGTGCCATACTGCAGGTCCTTCATATAATGTTGTTTCATTCAGTATCATTTTATTATAACATTGAGGAGGAAAAAAATTTTTGATTTCCAGCTGTGGCCACTGTCTGTGTGGCATCTGCACATGCTCTCCCTATGTCTGAGTAGGTTTTTCTCCAGACACTCTGGTTTCCTCCCACATCCCAAAGATGTGCACATTAGGTGAACTGGTGTACCTAAATTATTCCAGCCTGGGAAGTGTGGGTGTATGTGTGAGTGTCTCCTGTGATGGGATGGCATCCTGGCCAGGTCGGGTTCCTGCCTTGCACCTTGAGCTGCTGGGACAGGCTCCAGCCACCTATGGTCCCTAATTGGAATAACTGTTTAAATAATTATCTCACTTGTTTTTATGAGTCTTTCTTACACGTGCTTGACTCTTGTTTATATCAATTAGACTATGGCAAAGTGTTTTTTTTTTTTTTTTTTTTTTTTTTTTTTTTTTTTTTTTTTTTTTTTTTTTTTTTGCTGTAATTTTGCTTAAAGTAACAGTTTCCAAAAACCTACTGTACATACTTGTGAGCAAATGAATGAATACCTACATTTTTCGGTACATCTTGGGTGATTTATCAAAGAAATTCATATCTAGAGACTATTTTAAAAGTGAATTTTATATCCCTAAATGAAACTGTCTTAGTCTTAATGGCCTATCATTTCAAAGAGTTTTAGTACTTAGCAACCGTTTAATGTATGGATTATTGACCTGTTCACTCATATCGCAGATGCTTTGAGCTGTCCAAGTCTGCCAACAGAAATCTGTTTTACACACTTCAAGATGAATGACTTAGTAGTCTTTAATGGTTGCTGTTATGGATGACTGTGCCCTTAATTGATAGCTTAGTAGATTAACAGCTCACTGGATGGATTATTTCACTCCTCCATGCATTCTAGAGCATAATGTATCTCTAAAATAGTTCAAGCCATATCAAATAAACATTTGCTGAATGTTCACCATGTACAAAACACTGTCTAGGTACTAGGGTGGGGTGGGGTGGAGATGGGAATCAACTTTAAAACACACAGCTACCACCACAGCAGAATACATGCAATGTTAAAATGTTAAAATCAATTGCAGCCATCTACAATTAATGCTTTTTATGAAAATAGGCCAGTTCTATATCAATGGAGCACCAATATAAAATAGTATCAATATTGTTACTCTTAAGAATTTCTAAAATTGGTATGCAGTGAGTGTTTGCATAGGTACATTTGATTGTGCTATGAGTGTTCTATTGAATATCATTGTTTATGAAACATGAAATTAAAAGAAACATTAATAGCATTTGCATAGTTAAGAGATGTGTAAACAGCAAGAACAGCAGTGGAAATTATGGCCATGGTTAAAACAAATGGGTGAGTGCCGAATGTTGCCCTGTGTGTATTTTCTCCCTAGCTAGTAATACCAAGTCTAAAGAAAGATTTCTTGGAAAAGAGGAGTACTCTGGTCTGCTCATGAGATGGTGTGAATAATGGTTAGGACTATGGGCATTACCATAAAACAAACCTTATTTTAAATCTCCAGTTTTTCAGTTACTAGCAGTATGAAACTCGTCAAGTCATTGAACCTCTCTACAGTTTTATCATTTATCAAGTGGGAACAATACCTATTTTGCCGTGGAATTACTTTACCAGGTAGATATAAGGGTCTGGTCCATAGCACATTCAAAGTGTTCAATAAATAGTAACACTTATTATTCTAGTTATTATTTTAGTCCCAAATTTGTGTGTCGACTATACCTGTAAAAGTTTAATAATGCTGTTAAAGTGTCTGAAGTAAGACTACATTACTGAGAGTAAATGTGAACTCTGAAGACAAAGTGAACTTGGGGTGCAGCTAGGAAGTTGGACTGAGAAGGGAAATACTGTATGGATGGTGAGTTGGTGAAAACAGGAGACAGAAAACTGTGGTTTCAGAAACTCAATATTGGTAACTGTAGAAAGGAGTATTGCTGTGGTTTCCCCATTGAGCTTAGAAGAATGCTCATTAAATCCACTTTAAATGAGAGAAAAACATGACCAGAAATAATATAGGAATTTGGTCTTTTGAACCTATTTCCTATAGAAATAATTACAATTGCATTTTAATATCTGAAAAACATTTCAGAGTAGAAAGATGATGTAATTGTAAATGAGGACAATAGATGTAAAATTTCTGAAAAATAAATATTATGCAAGTATATCATATAATTGTCCTTCCTTGCATCTCTGTGCATAATCTTTTTTTTTTTTTAAATTTTTGTGTCCCAATCAAGACTTAGTTTTCTTAACTCTTTGGCTTCCTGAATGTTACTGCAATTTACTGTGGGGTCAGAGGGCACAGAAATTCAGGTGGTGCAGGAAGTGAAGTGAGAAAAGGCTTTATTTTCTCATTAATGTACTTTACTTAAATGAAAATGCTTGATAAATACAAATAAATCTTGGAGCAAGAGTAGACAGAATGATAAAAACAAGTTTTCTTCATGCCTGTTAAGGTGTCTTGTTTTTTCTTTTTTTTTTTTTTTTTTGAGATAGAGGCTTGCTCTGTCACCCAGGCTGGAGTGCAATGCTGTGATCTCGGCTCACTGCAGCCTCTACCGCCCAGGTTCAAGCAATTCTCCTGCCTCAGCCTTCTGAGTAGCTGGGATTATGGGCACCTGCCACCACGCCCTGCTAATTTTTGCATTTTTTTTTTTTAGTAGAGGCGGGGTTTCGCCACGTCGGCCAGGCTGGTCTCAAACTCCTGCCTGCAGGTGATTCACCCGCCTTAGCCTGCCAAAGTACTGGGATTACAGGTGTGAGCCACCGCACCCAGCCCTTCTTTTGAGTGTTACAGAAGAACCTACTGATGGGCTGCAGGCTTCAGTGCCCACAAAAGCCAGAGTTGCTCAGCCCAATTTGGCTCCAGTTGTCAGCTTGCATTTCCCATTTGGCAGGATAGTCTTGTGATTCATTGCCAGTAGCCTCCCTGTGGAGGGATGGTTAATGAGGTTTGAAGTTTCATTTAAATTTTCTTTTCAAAAATCTTTTCTTTCCATGGAGATGAAAGTGAAGAGTTTCCAGACAAGCTTAGCTGGAGTGCATTCCACTTCTCTGAAGTTTAAGAATGGCAAAGGCAATGTGAGTAGGAATGTGGGGACTGTCTGATTTGACTGGGTGGGACTGCCCAAGTGTTACTGCTGAGATGCTTCTTGGGCAGGTACCAATTTGCCTCAGGCATTTAGAGGGTTTACTTCTTCAGGTGGATCAGCCCATTATCTCCTCAGGGCATAAGCATACCTTCCATCAGGGCTAATGTGAAGGGCATACTCACTCAGTCATGAGCATACAGACATGGGTGGTGGTGGAGGGGGGGGCGCAGAGAAAGAGAGAGAGAGAGAGAGAGCGAGAGAGCTATGGCTGTCCAAAGGAGTCAGCTGGGAGTGGGAGGAGGCTCTTCTGGCATGAGAGCAGACATATTCTTTCCAGGAAGAATGCATTTCTTGATATTTCTATTCCCATCTGTAGAAACAAATTTGGGAGAACTTCTGTGGCATGCCAAATGTAGAGCATGCAAGTTTTCACCTGACCCACAGGTCTCAGCAGGTCGAGACAGATTCTCACATTGCCAGTAAAGCAGGAAGCAAAGAACAAGGACAAGGAAGATGTTATAGAAGAGCTAGTCCCAGCCAAGCAAAGGAGTGAGAAAGACACAATGCATTGTGGGCACAGGCGTGTTTTGCTGCAGCAGACAGCTTCTGACCTTCTAGATGTAGCGATGACTCCTCCCCAGCCCTGCAGAACGTAGGGATTCCAACTTTGTTGCTAAGTTATAATTTGTCCTAGTTGGAGTTAATAAAAGCAGTTTATATAGATGCTGTTTTCTGAAAAAGTTAGATTAAAATGTGGACGAATAGGGAGGATCTGCAGCCAGATTTGGGACTGCGATGACTTGGGCTTCATTATAGCGTAGCTGATAACCCTGATTGTATTTTCCAGGGAATTTGGCTTCAAACTTGATTTCACTGAGTCAATTAATTAACAAAGTTAACTAACATTGATTGAGCTAGTTCACTTTTCTTTTCTCTTTTTTTTGAGATGGAGTCTTGCTGTGTCACCCAGGCTGGAGTGCAGTGGCATGATCTTGGCTCACTGCAAACTTTGCCTCCCAGTTTCAAGAGATTCTCCTGCCTCAGCCTCCTGGGTAGGTGGAGTACAGCTGCCTGCTACCATGCCTAGCTAAATTTTGTGTTTTTAGTAGAGATAGGATTTCATTATATTGGCCAGGCTGGTCTTGAACTCCTGATCTCAGGCAATCCACCTGCCTTGGCCTCCCAAAGTGCTGTGATTACAGACGTAAGCCACCGTACCCTGCTGCTAGTTCACTTTTCTGTAGCTGGAACACAGAGTCTTCAGACTATGAGAGTAATTATGGCCAATGCCATCTTATCATGGCGACCATTAAATAACAGGTGAATGCTTTTAAAGCATACTCCCTGCCACCTACATCAGAATCATCTGGGGTGTTTGCCAAATTTCATTGTCCTAGGTCCCACTGCAGATCTGCTATATTAGAATTTAATGCACACATATGTACACACACACTCAAGGGACTCTTATAAATAATAGTGTTTGAGAAGCAGTGCTTTTGTTGATATTTATCAATTTTAAACTTTAGGTGGGCAATATTTGCAGAGGTAGTTTTTCTCCCCTACTTACTTTTGTACCAATTAAAGTGAAGTGCAAACACCTGGTAGTGATAAGCCTTAATCACATGGTCTCTGCAGAGGCTGGAACTAGAAAGCTTGTCCTTTCCCAGGAATTCAGAATGGAATAGTACATTTTTATTACTAACAATTAAAATAACAAGACCTTTCAAATACTAAACCTATCAAATATGTATCAGTAGATTAAATAATCACTTTGAACAATTCTTAAAAATATCTTTTTCACCTATACTTGTTATTTGAGTTTAATATAACCACAGTCTTCCATTTATATTGGTTTTTTAAAATTTGAATGGTTTTTCTATTTTTCTTGGAATTATGTTGTAGAGCCATACCATAATAGCACATGCTATATGTAAAGCATGAGACAGAGTGCTTATCATATGGTAGTGCTCAGAAAGTGAGTCCTGGTTTCTTTCCTTCCTCCTCTTCTTCTTTCCCCTCTAGGTGGCTCCAGGAATTCGTATCAGCTATGCGGCCACAACGTTTGTGTTTCATGATCTCCTATTTAAGCTACAGGCACTCTATTCATCCTATTTATAACATTGGAGATAATTAAGGGCACCATTTGGATCTTAATTAAAAGTATCTTCTTTGCCTGACTTAGCCCTTCATGTAAACTTGGATATGTATGCTTCCTACTGCGTCGTTGCTGTCAACATGATCAATGGAGAAAGAGAAGATAAATGTGGGAAACCTCTCTACAGAGAGTGTACACACTCCCTTTCTCTTTTGTCTCAAATAGAGAAAAAGTAATATCCACATTTGCTCTTTGAGAAAATGAATGAAGCTATACCCTCTCATCAGTGTAATTGCAATTTTGAACAAATATTTTAACTAGACTAAGGATACCTTAATTTATCTCTTATGCTGATTTTATTGCTGCCCCAGATTAAATATCTCTGACCTTGGATCAATTACCTAAAATCTTCTAATAGAGCAGTTCTGATGACAAAGTTTGGGAGAGAGCATTATCCATTACATTTCACCTCCATGTATACAATCATAGTAATAATCACACAGGAGCCCCTCATGGGACACAGAGGGGCCATTCTTCTTTGCTGGGACAATCCTTCCTTATCTTAGCAATGTTAGTACATTTTACTCTCTTCACCGCTGTTATACAAACACTCATGGAAGTTACAATTTATTTTTAGGGATCATTTTTAAGTGTCCCGGAATTACAACCTTAAATCCAGAATATAGGTCGTTAGTAGACTGCTGTCTATGCAGCTATATCTGTATAGCTGTATTAACATCTGTATCTATATGATAAATAGTTTTAGACTCATTTCTGGTGCTTCTTTTAAATCTTAATTTTTTGGGGATCACAGGTCTTGAAGCATATCCATCTCTATCACTTGCAGCCTTTACTTTCCTTGATCTCTAATTTATGTATTGGAAAATACTATTAAACTAGATGTGACAGGGAAAACTATAGTAATTTGCTTTTTCTGTTCATTACAAATTGACTTCTGGGTTACCTCAATACTACTAGTTTCTTTTCATCAGTTTAAGCTGTGCTGGGATTTTAAATAAAAAAAGTCAATTTAATTTCCAGTGCAATTTGTTTTGAAAACAAAACCAACGCAGAAAAGTTGGGAATCTCTGAGGTCTTTATATTCTGTTTGAATCTGAAGTTACAATTTGCAGCAAGTATGGCTTTTAAAATTTATTTAGAGCCAGGCATGGTGGCTTACACCTGTAACTATAGAACTTTGGGAGTCTAAGGAGTTCAAGAGCAGCCTGGGCAACACAGCAAGACCCTGTCTCTGTGAAAATTTAAAAATTTAGCCAGAACGTTTGAATGTGCTTTAGTCTCAGCTACTCTGGAGGCTGTGTTGGGAGGATCACTTGAGCCCAGGAGGTTAAGGCTGTGGTGAGTTGTGGTTACACCACTGCACTCCAGCCTGGGTGACAGAGTGACACACTTTCTCTAAATAAATAAATAAATACATAAAATTAATTTAGAAACAAAGTTAACATTAATGAAGAAATTAAAGAAACATAGTGGAAGAGACACAGAACATTGAAATAATTCTGATGCTGATGTCAATTTGTACTAACCTTTGAGTTCTAGATTTTTACCAGGAACTGATTATGGTGCAAAATCACAAAGCTCACAAGTTGGGTATGGGGCTAGGTTGATGCTTATAGAACATGTCTAAATGGCAGATTTCCTGAATTTCATTTGCATTAGGATGGTTATTTCAAAAAACTGCTACCCTTGAGGTCAATAATGAGTTGGTAGAAACCTTCTGAGAGGACTAACTAAATCTGTTTGCCATTTATGCTTGTTACAAAGTGCTTATATCAGAGTAACACTGGAGTGACGTCATCCCCAGGGAGTGGGATTCTTGGTCTAGGAGTGGCTGGAGTGTATCCAGGGAAGATATATCAGTCAGAAGACGAAGGATGGAGAAGGAGGAGGATGCAAATACTATTTGAATGGAAATTTAAAATAATAATTATTTATTCAAAAGTAAATTGAGTAAATAGTAATGGATACACAAGTCTGTAATAGGGACTTTCCGCTAATGAATTTGATTATTACTCCTTTTCTTCTACTACTGTTGACAATCATAAGAGTTTTTCCTTATGATAATCTCGAATCTTCAAAAAATATATTCAAAACCCTCTTGGCTTTAGCTCAATCCACAATTTGTTTATTTCTTCCCTGACTCCTGTTCTAAACTTCATTTCTTTCTTTCTTTTTCTTTTTTTTTTTTGTTTACTGAAATCTGAAACTTATGAAGTGACTATATCATTTAAGCTCATTATCTCCCAACTGCTTGATCCAGCATTGGGCGTGTAGCTGGTTAGTTGTTAAAACTGTTAAATCATTTTGTTTTGAAAGGTAAAATAAGTCTTGTTGGAATACTGCCCATCTTTCAATGCACTGCACTTGACCTCTCTCTTCAGTGAGAACTCTGAGGTTTGTTGTTCTGTATATATTCTATACATGGCTCTCTCACACAGACAGACTAGCCCCCTTCTTACCTTGTGTCTGTATCACACCCTGGCCAGTACTGCTCAATGAGTAGAAATGAGGAAAATATTAAATAAAGATTGGAAACCATGAAAAGAGCTCATGAGTCACTCATCTGGCTCTTCTCAGTGCCCTCCCTTTATTGTGGATATTTGGGGATGCTTCTCCTCAAGGGGACTGCCAACATCTGACTGTGGTTCAAATGTTTCTTAACATTTTATGTAGGATTAATCCAGATATTAAGACTATTCTCTAGACTGTAATGGTGTTGGGCTTATTTCATCTAACCCTGGGAGAAGGGCTCATTTGGTAAGAAATAACCTTGATAGAGGAGAGCTGAGAGTTGAATCTAGAGTATGTTGTATCCATTCCAGGCCAAATTGTTTTCCTAAAGTAGGGGAAATGTTGTACGGGGGATAAAGTGTCCTCTCAAGTGTTCTCACCTCCAGTAGGAAAAATTCAATTTCCTTGAAAGATAAGTCACCACTTTTCCCTTCCTGCAACTTTAATCTCTCTATCACAGTGGAAACAGAGCTGAGGATCAAAGATGCAATACAAATTACTGGGTCATATTTTGAACCCTACTTGTGTGGTCATCAGAATGTGTAGGAGCAGGAGGTAGCCGGCGGCAGATGGGGAGCTGTGGGAGTGTCGGGGGAACAGCAGGGAAGGCTGGTGAAATTATCTGAACACAAAATGGTGATTTTGATACTGTGTTCTGCCACCAAGCACAAGGTTATTAGCTGTAAAAAATCAATTTTCTTTGATAGTGTCTTTATGTCCCCTACCTTTTCTCTGAAATTTAGGTGATGACTACAGTAACTTCAGACCCTATATTGCATAGCACATTATGTGTTTGTTGCATTTAGCTGCTCTGGACATTATAAAATCAATAGAATACAATGCTGAAGCCAAATTTCAAAATGGATACTGTATTTTTCCTATCTCCCTTATAATTTCAATCAGATAAGGTTTTTGTTTCTTGTCCAAAGCTGTTTGGTGAACATTCAGTTTCTTGAAAAAACCTAAATATAATATGTGGATATGCTCCAATCTAATCACCACATATTTATTTAACTCCTAATATATATAAAGTACATACAAGTAGATGTGAAAGAAACACAGCTTGTATTAGACACAGCTCTCACCTTTCCTCTTTCATGGAATTTGCTCTGTGTGTTACAATGTTTTTATTCTTTTTTCAATATATGAGCTTATCTTTGTTTGATTAAGGTAATGTATTACCAACCCAACTGGAAGCAAGAAAAAATATATTGTCCTTAAGTCTTCATGCTAATACAAGACTACTAAGATTGTTTCCTTCCAGTCTTTTTGTCTGGACTTTATGGACTTTCCCCTTTAGTTATTACAATGTACATATATACGTATAACTTCTTTACATAAACATTGTTCATTTTACTACAACATCATCAACATCTTAATTGTGACCAGTCATAATATCCTGAAGAATAGATGAACGTTTGTTTGAAGAGTCCCTTGTTTTCATAGCTTTAGCAGCAGCATGGGACAATGAAGAGAGCCTGGGCTTTGCCTGGAAAGTGGCCTTAAATGCAGGCTTAACCACTTTTTTGCTCCATGGTCAAAGGTCGGCTGTTTCTCCTCTCTGAGTCTCAGTTTTTGTGTATGTGAAATCTGTCGTGTATTTAGTGAATATGTGATCTGGAAATGGTAGTTCTTATCATTTAGGCTCTTTCCAGTTTTTACCCTTATAAATAAATAATGTAATGTGGATGATCTTTGAATGTGTAATACTTCCAGATTTTCTGTTATTTTCTTTGACTAGTACTCCAGAGTGAAACTTCTGGGTGGTTCTGATGAAATGTTCTTGACTTGCTCTACCATGTTGCTTTCCAAAAGAATTTACTAATTTAAATCATAACATCAAGGTTCGAAAGAACCTAGTCTCATTTTATGTTTCTCAGGTAAACTTCACCGTCATCTTTCTAGGTTCCTGCAAATGCAAGTAGGATTTGATTATAATATTCAACCTTCTCAGTCAGGAATATCATATACCTGCTCACTTATAATATTTTCTATTTTCATAAACTTATATTTTTTCATATAACCCATTTTTGTCATTCAGAACATTCATAAGTTTTATGTATATTATGGCTACTGGGAATATTCATGAATCATAATAATTATAAATAATATAACTATAGATAATTGTATGATATATATTTTCTATATTTTTGACTTTCTTTAATATTCTTATCTGTTGTGTCTACTTCCACATTATTCTTTACCAGCCAGAATTTCTAAATCAACATAAGTAATAATAGCGATAGCAGGCATCCTTGCTTAATTTGAATGTAAAAGGGATCCCTCTAGGACAACATTTTCATAACTGTGTTCTGAGGGACCAGTGCTTTGAGCAAAAACAGTTGCATTGCATTGAAATTTGGAATTCACACCACTGTCTTAATGTTTCCAAGAAATCCTGCCATCAGAAATATGTTTAACTTTGCTCAACTCAGCATTTTCTACACGTGTTTGAACAAGGGATCCCTACATTCTTTTTGAAAAAAAGCTACACATATTAACATTTTGGAGGACAGTGCCTGAGGAACTCCCATTTGGAAAAAAAAAATACTATATATCCCCATAAAATATAATGCTGGGACTACTTTGGATAATATTTTATTAACAGTGCCAAGGAGGTAGCCATTTATTTCTCTTTTAAAAATGTTATTAAAAGGAATGAGTACTAAGTGTCTTTTAAGCATCTATTGAACAATTTAGTTTTTGTTATTTAGTCTATTAATATAGGATATAAAAAAAGTTCCTCAATATTGAACCCTCTTTGAAATTCTGTCATAAAACCTACTTGGGATTGGTGGATTATTTTAAAAAATATACCTTGATTGTCTTTGCTAAAACTTTATAGTACTTGAGATTTTCACATCTATAATCATAAGTGAAATTGGCCTATGATTTTCATTTTTGCATCAACTTTGTTAGGTTTTTCTATCAGTTGTTTATATTTGTTCCATTAGATGATGAAGCATTTTCTTACATTTTGTTCAATACAGTAACTGTATCTAACAGGAGGATTCTTTGTGCTTCGAAGGTCTGGAATAATTCCCTGGTTAATAGGCTGAGGGTTTTATAGGGGATATTCTTTAATAACTCCATTAATAATTTCCTCAGTATTGCTTTTGTAAAGTTTTCTTGTTTTGTTAAATCAAATTTTGATAATCTGTTTTTTTCCCAGAAAATTGTCTATTTTGGTGAGATTATCAAATTTTCTTATAATTATCCATAGTAAACTTTATATTTTGTAAATATTTTCTTCAACTGTCTTTTATATTGTCCCTTTTTCTAATTATGCTGTTTCTGCCTCTCTTTTATAAGAGCTACTGCTTGAATTTATTAACTCCAAAATTTTTCTCTAAACTTTTGGTTTTATTATTATGACCTTTCTATTTTCTGAAGCCATTTGTTTTTTCTAAATATTGATTTTCTAAAATATTAATTTGATTTTTCCTCTCTCTTTGGCTTTTTAAGCAATAAATACATTTGGCCATAAATTTGCCTAAAAGTAAATCTATGAATTTCAGGGAGTTTAATATATTTTCTCATTTTTGTTATGTCTAAAGAATCTTTTGTCACTCTACTAGCTAGACTATTGAAGATCTCAAGAAAAATCTTCTAAATGAACCTGAGACTTGTGGCTCTGTTATGCATTACTATTTCTTTCTAATTTTATCTGCTAAGTCTACTAGCCTCAGATGACTGTTGAGAAGCAAGATATGCTGAAATCACTGAACCCCTTGTAAAAGTTTAGCATCTTATTTGCTCAGAGAGAAGAGAATAGATGTGACCTTCAAAGTGTCTGTTTAAAGCCACTTTACATTTAGTTAGCAAATATTAATGCAATTAGTACGTGCTAAGCATCACTTTAAGCATTTGATGAATATTAATCCAATTAATCATTTAATCTTGTGAGATAGGTATTATTTCCCCCTTTACAGATGGGGAGACCAGGACAGAGAGGCTAATGTGAATCAGGACTTGAACCCAGTGGGTCTGGCTTCAGAGTCTGGTCTGAAGCATTGTGTTGAGCTGCTTTCTGTTTTAAAATCCTGCTTGCTTATTGCTATGATGCAAATGTGTCCATAAATAAGTTGGAGGAAAATCTCTCCCTTTATATCCCGATTAAGATTTTAGACAAGGTTATGACTATGTATAACTATAGACTTTGATGCCTGTGCCAGGAAAGTAATAAATGGGGTCTTATTTCACTATTGGCTGAAATCGTGTCCTAATCATCTTCTTGTGAGTCTTGGTCATAGGCAACAGGCAAAACCTATTTGGGTCCATCCCCATCTCCAGTCTTAACAGCTGCAGAATCCAGAATGTTCAGATTATCAAAATCTCCCATCACTGAGACACAAGAAAGATGAGTGATATCAAGACAGTACTTGGCATTATATTAGGTAGAAAATAAAAAAAGAAGAAACACTGCTGTCTGTTTTTTGATATTCTGTAGTTTCTTACACTGATCAAAAGAATCAAAGCAAGTTGTGACCCAGGAGAGCAGGTGGCCCCAGGTTTTGGAGGTCTGAGGCCAGCAAACACCTAAGTGTGGCTCAGGACCGCTGGACCTAGTGCTTCTGGTCTTAGATCACTGAGTAGAGCATCCCCATGAACAGTTACCTCCCAGGGAGTCAGCAGCTGCAATTTAGAGGGTCTGCTTTTACAATTGTAAAAAACCGAATATTCAGGTTTATGTTTAAAGAGCTATTTGCTTTCTCTGATCCCAGGGCAACAAAGTACACAAGGAACATCTCTCCTATCTATCTTTACATTATTCAGTATCAGCTGCTCTTGAGGAAATAGTTTATTTCAATATGGTCTTTCTTAGTACCTTATAGCATATATTCTGTCCATGCCAAATACAGCCTTCAAATTCTGTAATAAATACACAGAAAATTATTTTTATTTGTATAGATTGATTTCCTTATTGACCTAATTGTTTTTAAGAGGATCATTCTAAATTATTTTTTAATGAGTGGGGTTTTAGGTTGAACATATTATTTGTAGTTTTAATGTGTTGTGTTAAAGAGTGTATTCTATTTTTTTTTCTCTTTATGTTTCTTTGTGTATAGCTTTTGTTTTTAATGTCAGTGTTTGATTTAGGAAGCCCATACACTTTTTTTTTTTTGATGTTGTTGTTGTTGTTGTTTTTTTTTTTTTTTACTATGAATGGGGCAGTGATACAAACTAACACCAATCACACCCAATGGCAATGTATAACATACCTGGCATGCTCACTGTTTCATATTTAGCTAGTAAATTTTTGCATCAATTACTAAGCTGATATGAGCATACAATCAAGAATCAGGGCACATAGTCTTATCTTTTCCCAAAATAGTTTCAGTTTTTAGTAGATGATTTAACTTCAGGATGTATCTAACATCAACATTACCTAGTTACACATCACTTGTAACAAATTACGTCATATTTCATCATATAAGTATTATATACTAGTGTAGATCATATCACAGTTTTTGTGATCTTTTTGGTATCTTCTTAATTATCATCAATCATTGAGAACTATTTATCTATTTCCCTTGCATCCTTTGTTTCTTCATACTAGAGTATTCTGGTATGATAGACTAGAATGGGCAAATGATTGTCCTGATTCTTCTGGTTAAGGATAAGCCCAAATGTGTTCCCAGAAACACTTGTGTACAAGTACACCTACAACCACAGAACAGAGGTTCTGAAACATCACTGGGCGATAGAATCCACTGGTGGATTTTTAGAACACTGATCGTTAGGCTCCACCCTCAGAGTTTCTTATCCTGCAGATATGGGTGGGACCCAAGAATTTTTATTTAACAAGTTACCAGGAGATTCTAACTCTGCTGGTCCCAGGCCACAGTTTGAGAACCACTGCTCTAGAATCCTGTAAGAAATTTACAGAACCCTTGTTACTAAACAAAGGGGTGTTGCCAAACTTGACAAGTCTCAAATGGTCTCAATCCACTGGTCTTGATTGTAGTCTAATATATACTCTTTTCCTATAACAAGTACTACTCAGAATCTATCTTCTTAGCTTTCTGACTGATTTCATCTTAATCTGGAAGGTTATTCCCAGAGACTTGGAAGCATGATCTATATCCAGTGTTTTGGCATGCTTTATCTCTGTGACAGGCAACATTTTCAAGCACCTGAAAAGAACTTTTCTATACTTGATCTGTTTTCTTGCTTACCAGAGTGAGATAGACCAGAGGAATGCAGAAATTGTATCACAAAGGCAAATGCTTCTAGAAGCCAAACAGAACAGGTAGGCACATTAGGGCGGTCCTGGCTTTTGCAGAATTTCTTTGAACTTCTGTTTCATCTGGGTATGCACATTTTTTGATGCTCAGATTATATAATTTTTTTTTCTGTTTTGCTGTTATGGACAAGGGAGAAGAATTCAGACTCTTTTTGGGGTCTTCTTGCTTCTCTACAGACCAATCACCAATTTCTTGAACTTCATGGAGAATTGGAAAGGATTCTTCATCCCAATCAATTCTGTGTCATCAATAAATATGGTTACATTAATAAATAAGGTTAACCTGAAAGTTCAACTAACTAATATTTTCTTTAAATATATTTAGGAGCAGATCTTGCAATCTCCCTAGGTAGACTGTTATAGTGTTGATTCATCTTTACTTTGTGAATATCTTTACCTTAGGTTGTACAAATTCTTCACATTTAAGTCCATATTTTTCTGGTTCCATTTTCCACAGAAATGGAGATCCAGTTAAGTGTCTCATCTCCTTGTGGTAATACAAGCACCAATAAAATCACACTTTTAAAAGGCAGAACAATTTGAGATTCTTATTTCTTTTGTGCATCTAGTTTCTAATCTTGTTAATGCTTTTCTGTCTTTGTGATCTCCTTAAATATTAGTAAGCTTTTAAAATAACTTCTTTAATAGCATGTTTGACTGCTTACTTGCTATGTGTCAGGCAGTGTTCTCAGGACTTCACATGTCATTACATGCTTTACCAGATTAGTAGATGTGCATTATTGAAGCCTCATGGGTTTCTAAAAAATTAATCATTTTGCATAAAGATTCAGACATTTCTCTCAAGCGAACAGAAATAATTTTTTCTGGTCATTATTTCTTGTTTTCCCATCTTGTAAGGGTTCTCTGGAAATTGATTTTCGATTTGCACCAGTTGTTTTAATATTCTAGTGTTTTCCAATTCTGTCAGTATTAGTAGCTTCGATGAATACTGCAATTTACCCTGACATTCAGGGAAGCGCAATATGCTAATTAAAAGAGGCTGATCAGGAGATGTTAAATTTTTTTTAGGATCCCAGTTAAATGTAACACAAAGATTTCTGACAGAGAAGAAATGGATGATAACAAATATAGAAGCAGGTGGCAGAACCTGTTTAAAAGATCGCTAGATGTCATTCTGAAAGATAAGGTAAAATAAGAATACATGCAAGAACGGAACAGCTTAACCCTTGATAAATTATTGGAAAACTTGGTGCCTAACATAGGGCTGTTTCCATGCATCTGGGCATTCAAGCAGTAACTATGCTTCTGCATGTGGTCCCTGTATTGAAGTTGGGGCACAGTGATTAAGATGTTGTTCTGGTCCTTGCGAAACAAGCTGGCAAAAAGCAGAATGGTGTAGGTGGCACTCACCTCATCCCTGCATTTTATAAGTTGTGAAAAGAATGACAAGTCTTGCAGACTCTTAATGTGCCGGTTAGGGGCATTTTGCTTGGGATGTTGTAATTGAGAAAAAAAGAGGAATGTGCTTAGAGGAAGGTAATTTTTTCCTCTGGGGTCCATGATGATAGCGAGTGTGAGGAATCCTGGTGGGTGTGGGGAAGAGTGGCTGCTTCTGTGAAGAGGTCATGCATGAAGTTCTGTCCGTGCCTCAGGAGGCTAAAAAAGGTCCCTCTCCCAGTCTGGAGCAGGCCTGGATTTGACAGCCAAGAGCGTGCCCAGTGCTAAGGGAGGGGACAGAATCCAGTCCTGGGGGTTCTTGGGTCCTTGATATCTGTAGTGAAGGAGGTGATGCTCACTGCGGGCAGAGGCTCTCATGCGTCCCCACATGCAAAGGTCAGGGTTCCTTGCTGCTTTTGTTTAATAAAACCTCTCTCTATAACCTTTTCTTAATGGTCTCACTGGGATGATTTTGAAGGAGAGAATTTATCAGGTTGGGAAGCAGCCTTATCTTCTCTGAATCCACTAACATCAATTCTGCCACAGGAAACTCCAGCAATAAGGACCATGGAAATATCCAGTAAATTACCACAATGCTTTCAGTGCTGATAGTGTTAAATTAGGAATTTCATAAATTGAGCTTTACTGCACTATATAAAATCATATAAGATAACATAGCATAAGATAACATCCCTGTGCAGGAGGGTGAGGCAGGATAATTGCCTGAACCCAGGAGGCGGAGGTTGCGGTGAGCCGAGATCGCGCCATTGCACTCAAGCCTGGGTAACAAGAGCGAAACTCCGTCTCAAAAAAAAAAAAAAAAAGATAACATCCCTGTGAAGTTTTTGTCAATAAATAACCACAAGATTCAAAGGGGGAGAACCCTTATTTCCTCAGGTATATCAAAATACGTATAAGATTTAAGCATCTTATTAAGTCTCAGGTGTAAGACATTTCAGGTCTCTGTCTCTCCCTTTCTCTCTGCAATTGTTTTTCTAAGCACATTTGACTGAATGCCATTGATAACATTGGCAGTAGCCATCTATCATGTGCCTCTTATGATGTGTGTTGACATTTCACATGTATTATTATAGCCAATACTCACAGAAACTCTGCCAAGGTAGGTATTATTACTTCTCTTTTACACGCTGAAAGTTGAAATCATTTGGAGAGATTAGTTCCAGAGGCAGAGTGGAGGTTCAAACCCAGGCCTGACGGGTGCCATAGCTAAGGTCCTCTCTCCACAAAGGCAGCCTCCTGCTAAGAAGTGCTTCCTGCACGTGTTTACAACCTGCCTAATCGGGGTTGTTATCAGCTTTCTTTGACAACTAATAAGATTTCAGTTATACTTACAAAAATCGAAAGAGCAATTTTATCAGCAAATACAGCACTTACAGGGGGAAGCAATATTATTAAAAATGATAATATTTTCTAAGTATTGTGATTTAAATAGCCATTACTCCAGTGTGGCAGTATTTAAGATAGTGTTAGCAGGAATCAGTAACGCCAAAAATTAAATATGACATTTACTTTGAAACCAGAGTTTATGCAGTATGGTTCCCTTGTCCAAACAGATCGGAATGACACGTCTTTATGTTCTGCCTAAAGGTAGTTGGCCTGCTCTCAGTATAGATTTGTCTGGAGTGGATGGTCTGGGAGATGTGGCCACATCCCTGCTCGGTAGGCTCGGCAGTTCGTAGTGTCTGTTTCTTCCAAATGCAGCTCGGCTGGTGGCTGTTAGGTTCATCCTTTGACGTTGAGTCAAAGGGGTCAGATAAGTCATTTGGAATGTCTTGTTCCAAATCACTGCTGCTATTACTAGGCAAAAGCAAAAACAGTGCAGTCATGTGGGAACTGGCCTCGAGGCTTGAGCAATAGTGGATGAGACAGATGGGCTAATGCCAAGGACAGTTGCACCACTGGTCACTTCCTTAAAGACTGGAAATAAATTTCATGGTCCCCTGTGCTCCAACTCGTCTCTGCATTGGTGACCTAGACCGAGTGCCATCTGAGCCTAGTGCGAGCAAGCTCACATCTTATGTGTTTTTGTGGACCAGCATCTGTGTCTTTGCATCATGAGCTAATACTCCCGAGATAAATCTGTCTCAGAAGTCAAATCACTTCTGCTCAGCTGCACCAATGATTTGGTAGGGGCAATCCTTGAACAGGACAATTAGTTTTTTTTTTTTTTTTTTTTTTAATAAAATAAAACAGCATGTTAAGTAAGGGCTAATAGAACAAGTGTCTGAAGATGTTTTGTCTTGTAATATATGTGCATCACACAAGGTGGCAGAATTAGCATAAGGCGATTCTCCAAATGCCAGGCTGGAATGCTGCATTGTTTGCAAGGCAGGAGTTGGTCACTAACCCCTACCTTCACTGCTGCAGCTGCAGCTGCTATTTCTCTTTGAGTGTGCTCACACGTCTGTGTTTGAGGGGAATATGCCACATAGCTTAATAATTTGCTGGCACCCCAGCCTTTGCTTTTCATGAGAAACTGTTAGATGATTAGACTGCCCTGGTTTATGAAAATGCATACCTACTCCTAGCTCCAGTTTATATGCTTTTTCTTTGATTGAAAATGCAAGCTCATTTTCCATCAGCATTCTAGTTCAACTCAAGGGCATGTAAAAGCACAGCCACAGACAGTTTTATAACATGTAATATCAAATTTTAACTTTTTTCTTCTCCGTATAGGGTGTAAATATGAAGTTAAATATTTATTAAGTATTTGTCAAGCATATTAACACTGTTTGTTTTTTTCCATAAGGAGAATTAGAAGTCCCTGGATTTATTTTTAAATTTAATTGAGTAGTTAATACTTAATTTTAATCATTATTAATTCAATTTTTAATGTAGTCATTTTTATGGCTGAATTGAATATTTTACCAGGCTCAAGCTTGTGAACAAGGCCATTAGCAATTGACTACATAGGACTGTCACACCAAGCATCAGGAATATTACAATAGAAATTTATTTGTACTATTAACCTATTTAGTACAAAGAAATGGGACATCTCTCAAAGTCATGCGGAAAACATTTGATCTCTCAAATAAAAAATGGAAGTTATGCCTATGTCTTATTTCTCATATCAAATTCATGTATCTTAGCCTCAGAAGTTTTAACTGACAGCAATTTATTTTCCAAAGTTCTGTATGGAAAATATCAAGATCAGTTATGTTAGGGCAAAATGCTCATCCTTCATAAAGCAGGTCAGGCCATTTGCCAACCTAGACCACCAGGGAGAGAGCTGACTATGGCTGGCCATCTTTGGTCAGTTCTTTCATCTTCTCTTCCCTATGATCACTGCTTTTCGAGGGCTTTCAATATTTCTGACAAGTTCTGCTGGTTCCTGCATCTCTGTCTCTCCTCTCACATAGCTTAAATTATAGTCCTTATTTCTAGGCTTCATGAAGTTGACTGCATCTCATCATTTCCTCCCCCACCTAACACCCACCAGCACTTTGCTGGAGTTAGCTCAGACTGGCTTGGGAAAGCCAATTTTGCATATCTTTTCCCAAGTTCTCAGTCCGTGATGTCAGGCTGATAGCTTAAATTGGCCATGGTGGGAGTATTTACACCCCAAAATCAGCCAATACCACAAAAAGTCAGGGCTCTTCCCTCCCACCCTCCAAGCCAGTGTACCTGCACACCACTATGTAATACCATGGATTCCAATGAAGAACCCAACTCCAAGTTGATTCTGTCATTTCACACCCCTGAATATGTGGTTAATGGCATACTGTATGAAGTTGTTCTTCCATGTGTTAACCCCCATAACTGGGAAAAATATATTTATTCACAGAACTGATGGTATTCTTGTCCATGTTAAGGAAAGAAAGATGACTACATTACGCAGCTGATGTGCCGTTTAAACCATTGTGCACACAGCAGCTGGGCAGAGATTTAAATGGAAAGTGTCTCCACCTATAGACCATGCCAAAAATGAACTACAAATGGTCCAAACACCACAGTAAGTTTCATGAAATGTCTAACACTTCTTCGATTTACTGGCTACTCCTAGAGAGCTTGGCATTGTTACCCACTGCAGAGAATTGCAAAGTCACTTGATTTTTGAGGGAATTTACAATCTGCTTTTTCTTGTCGGTTTTTGTTCCCCTAAAAAAGATGCCCCAATTTCCTGCACTAAATTGGAATATTTTCTCCTGGAATTAAAGTAATTTGTCAAGGTCAAGTACTCAAAGTGTTTAAAAATTCATAAAAATGCAGAACATTCTTTAACCTGGAATTCAAAGCGCTCTGCAAGATTTTTCTAGCCTACTTCCCAGTCTGTTGTTCTCTATGATTTCTGACCACTCCATCTTTGCTCACACTGTATCTTCTACCTGAAGTTTTTTTCTCCTAACCTTCTCTATTTTATTGAAACTTTATCCTGTTTCAAGGCTGATATGAAAGTCCATCCCTCTATAAAGGTATTCCTGATTTCCCCACTTGGAAATACATATCTTCTTCACAGGACACTTACAACATTTTCTGTATCTGTTAGATTGCTTACTAATTCTAGTATGATATGCACATCAATTTAATTATATTTGCACATACATTTTATCTTCTTTACTAAATTTGAAAACAGAAACCATATGTACTGGTTATTAACCTATTGACGTTCAGCTCAGTTTGCCCTTTTTCACTCTGCATGTGAAGCTGGGGCTGATACGATGCAAACCATACGTATGCTTTGCTGGCTGCTTCCTGTTGGGGACACCAGGTGGAGAAACTGGAAGGGAGACAGGGTGGAGGGAGACTGAAATTGTTTCATCCTGTTTGCTTCATGTTCCTGAAAATGATATTCCAGGGATGCCATATCACTTTGTCATTAGCAGTTGGTTCCAGCCTTCAGCTTCTCTTCAAACTCCAGAACCCACCTCATAGTGTCTCTCAGAGGCACCAGCAGCATCTGTGCATCTCAGGCATCTGGACCCCAGCTCCTTGAGGCCTATCCTTTGAGCTTTGCTAAGCAGAAGCTCCTGCTCAGATACTAGACTCAGCTCTGAGTGGGCCCTCCTCTAGCTTCTAGGTTCTTTGCTGTGTTTCCCAGCCCAGGAGTTCACTGCTTCTTAACAATTACGAAGTCTATGCTGCCCCAACCTTCCTTCTAAAAGGACGTTTCAGTTCTCTGACGCCCATGTTACCAATTCTCTACAATAAATACCCTGTTGAAATATCCAGTGTGGTTTCTCTGTTCCTGACTGGACCCTGAATGCTACACAGTGGCCGATCCATTTGTTTTCTCCTTTGTCCAGTTCCCCAACCCAGTTCCTACCAGTGTGGTTTGCACACGGTAATTCCTTAATAAATATTTGCTGAATGGATGAAAGAATATTTATTAAGATAAAAGACCCTACTATATTTCATTATTCTGTCTTTTCTTCACCATTTTCATGATTACTATGTTCAAATAAGAAGCCTCAGTTATCATTCATGGGCAATTTTGGTGGGTCAGGAAGCATTTCCTTGGGGTTTATGGGGTGTTTTAAAATGCATGACTTGCCACTGTACTTCACACACAGTAGAAAACAACATATGCATTATGCAGGGCTCCTCTGTGTTGATCACTCTTCTGCAGACATTAGGGAAGTTTTTCATACTGAGAGAGATGCTACTGTACTCACGTGTACTGGTAACAGAAGTGGATGTGATTTATGATATGCACATCAAGAGGGTGACTCTATTAGCCACGCTTTTACTCCCTCTTGAAACTGAATAAGGATATTTTTTTGAGGATATGATTTAAGGCCAGATTGTGCAGAAAACAGCTGCTCTACAAGCATGTGAATAATTGCTGCTTTAACCAGAGTAAACTTTGCAGAAGGCTGAAGGCATTATCCATTACATTAGAAGAAGATAAAAAGAGTGCCAAGGGGAATGTAGAAACTGACCAACTGGGTAATCAGCAAGGAAGTGATTTCTAGACTGGAATATAAGAAATGCTCAAGTCCAGATATGTGATGCACACATAGAAATCTATTAAAATGTGTATACACCTCGGTTCCTGCCTCTCTTCCTCCCAGGGCTTACACCAGCTCAAACAACTGATATCATTAGAGTGCCTTTGAGGAAACTCTTTGAATACAGGTGAGAAATTGTCAGTTATTGCAATGATAGTAGCTGGAATATTTCACTCTGTATTTTACTGATTTTGACCATCATTAGCATAGAAACAAAGTCAGAATCCAGTGAGCAAATGAAACAACATTAAACCACTCAAGAGATAAGCCATATCCTGTACCCACTGTTTTCACATAGCCTGTGTCATTTGGGAATCATGCGAAAATAATTCCTCACCAAAAATGTGAGTGTGCTTAACATATGATTTGCTAAATATAAATAATGTAGAGGTGAGTAAGTTGCAGTTCAGCAGTATTGAGAAACTTTTCCTAAATCCTTATAATCTAATCTTGAACACCTATATTATAGTATTTAGACTTGGATAATTTTCTGTAACCAACAGAATACCAGGAAACTTTCAAAAACATATAGTTTTTGGCTCTCTAAAACAGGATAAAGAAAATGCATTCTAAAGAGGATCAATCAAGCGGTTTGGAGCATGGATGGGAGCCCTGGGAGTGAGTGGGTGTTATGTCTGCTGTACTTTGGGGTAGCATGATGTCATGTAACAACCACAGGCTTTGAGTTGGTAGAACTGAGTTTAAGTCTTATCTCTTCTGCTAGCAAACCTTAGTTCCCACTTCTATAAAATGGGGATAGCAATATCTCCCCAACAGATTACAGGTGGGATCAAGTGCTCTTATCTTTGTGAAATCACTTGAGACAGCACCAGGCTTGTAGTAGATTCACAATCAATGCTGGCTGAGTTGAAGAGACAAGTGTAGAAGTTGGCATAAGAAGTCACAGTGGACTATGCTGGTGGTCAGCCCAGGTGCTCAAATCCCTGGCTGGCCTCACAGGGTGAGTGACACACTGTGCCACCCCAAGGAAAGCCACTGTAATTCTTCTGTGCCTCCGGAACCTGTGGTCAGGTGTGAAAATCAGTGGGCTCAGAATAGGGTGCAGAGAAGGTGGATGGGGGTGTGGCCTCAGGACAAATGAAGCACTGGAGGCTTGTGGGTCCTTGCATCATTTCTTGCCCATTAAAGCCCCTCATGTACAAACTCAGATCCTCTGCTGTCCCACCACTCCAGCATCCCAGGATCTTTCTGCTCTTCCTCGTTGGTCCATGTTTTCAAAACATCATACCTCACATCTGAGCATGCTTCGCTCTGCACCTGTAAACTCCACTTCTGTGCTGTTTGAGTTCTAAGTTTTACAGCTGTTTTGTCCTTCCAGATTGTGCAGTTTCATCTCACTGCTAAATATTTTCTTGCCTAAGGTAGTCTATGTCCCTCCTTCATATGTGCTACTTCTAATTAGCTATGATATTGGAAATCAGCTCCCCACCCTTCAGAATTATGGGAAAAATAAACGATTGATGATAAAACCCCAGGTGGCTTTCTTACAAGTCAAGTGCTCCAGCTTTAGTGCCTGGAGTTGGTGGCATATTTCAGCTGCTTTGAGACCTCTTTACTTTCTTCCTAGTTTGAAGCTGTATTCTGAAAAGGTGACATTGCTTATTGTAGAATTCTAGATGAAATATTATTGTATTGTCCTTAATCCTCTTCCGGGAATAGGGGACAATATTACTGATTCACTGGGCACCTGCCATTAAGTGGAGAGAGAGCATCATGTGCCGCCTCGTTTTTAAGGGTGCCTGGTGTTGATAAGAGCATTCAGGAGAGGTTGATGCAGACACTAACTTATCTGGCCTCCTTGGCAATTGCTTGTGGATGAATAGGCAAGTCAAGTCCTTGTAAAGAAAGGTCAGGATGAAGGTTAACAAATATATTTTTGAGGTTTGAGACACGAATAAGTAGAAACTGTCAGAGGTTGAAAGGGAAAAGAAAAGAGAAAAAGGGAATTCAGGACCATTTTCAGACAAGAGAGGAGAAAGAAAGCAGACAAACATATGAGGGAGGAAGTAGAGAAAGAATTAATGAATGCTGGCACAGTGACCCTCCACTGCAGCGGGATTAGTAGGTCTAGGCAAGCATCCCTTGACTAAGACTGATCGCTGAGTACAGACAGAGTCTAAGGGCCTAAGGGCCCGCTCCAGGAAAGTCCGTGGCGGGAAGCGCAGTGTGATTAAGATGCAGTCCCTCCTAAACTCTGACCTGGGAAAGCGAAGAGAAAGTGAAAGGTGAGTCAATAGGAAATACTATGAGCAATATTGTGATGAGAAGAGAAAGTTAGGGAGTCAGAAGGTGGAACAGTAGTTTGAAATCAACTGTGCAGCTTAGCACGCTGGGGCAGAGGTAAGCAGTGGCAAAGAGGAATACAGCATAAGGACACTTGGTGTCATCTGTGAGGTCCAGGAAGCCGGACACTAGGGGCATGGAATGACAGACTCTAGATATTTCTGGGATAGCAAAAGATACATAGAAGAGAGCTGCATTTGGGGCTGGAAGGGCCTCTAGGGGAAGAATGTGGGTAATGTATATGGTAAATCTTACACAGTAATATCAGCCAGTAGCACTGCAAATTGATCTTGCCTCTTTGCCAAGTACCGTCCTAAGACTTGGGCGACCACCATCTCTGGTCTGAGCCACTGTCGTTTCTTGTCTGGGTTACTTAATAATAGCTTCTTAACTGGATTTCCCACTTCTACCCTTGCCCTCTAAAGTCTATTTTCAATAGGGCAAGCCAGAATAATATGTTTTAAACTGTAAGTAAGATCTTATTTCTCTTCTGAATAAAACCTTGTGAGAACCTCCTCTTCACCCAGAGTAAAAGCCAAAGTTCTGAAAAGGATTTACAAGGCCATACACGATCTGTGCCTTCCCAGCACTGCTCCTCTGTCATTCCACTTCCTGTGATCCTTCCACTTGTTCGGTCTGTGCCAGTTAAATGCCCCCCTTGGGATTCCTCAAATATACCAGGTGTGTTACCTTCCGAGGGCCTTGGCACTGGTTGTTTGCTCTGTCTGGAGTGTTCTTTCTCCTAGATACCCACATGGCTAACTCTGTCACCTTCCTGGACTTCTTGCTCAAATGTTGTCTTCTCAGCCCCTTATTGACCACCTTATTTAAAATTGTAGCCCACATATTCCCTCCCCACTTCGTTCCAATCGTTCCCTGCTTTGTCTTTATTCCCATAGCCCTTATTACTTTCCAACACACTCTGTAATCCACTTATTTGGTTTTTGGCTCATTGCCGTCTCCTCCACTAGGACCTTCCATTGTGAGCTCCACAGGGAAGGAATTAATAAATTGCTCATCAGTGCATCCCAAGTGACTAGACCAGCACCTTGTCACCTAGAAATCACTCTGTTTTGGACTGACTGAATTGAAAATAAGAATGAACTAAATGGGGGTAGTGAAGAAAGGCCAGGGAAGGAGACTGCTCACATTTCAGCAAAGATAAGTACAACGGGAATGGAGGGTGGCATGGAAGGATAAGACTAGAGAAGTAAGTGAAGGCTCCAACCACGTGGACCTTGTGTTAAGGATTTTGGTCCAGGGGCAATGAGAAGCCATTTAGTTATTCTAAGCGGTGGTGATGATGTAGTTTGATGTGCGCTTGGGAAAAAGTCAGTAGCTGCAGAAGGACAACCATTGAAATTGCTGGTTACAGGAGGCCAAGAAAAAGTTGGTAGCTTAGACCAGGAAGATGTTGCTATTGGAGCAAATGGTGGATGGACTATATAAATATTTGGACAACTTTGTTTTGATGTGGGGGACATCAAAACAAAAAATGAAAAACAGGAAATGGCAAGCCTGGCTTCCATGCTGGATGGACGTTAGCGTCATTCATTGCAACGAGGAACTCTGGGAAAGGATCAGGTTTTGGAGGAGAGACCATGAGTTCAGTTGGTGACAGGCTGGATGTGAGACACTATTGCAGATTGAATTGTGTTCCCCCTCCTCTCCAGTTCATTTGTTGAAGTCCTAATCCCCAGGACCTCATTTGGAAATAGGGTTGTTTTAGATGTAATTAGTTAAGATGAAGTCATATTGGAGTAGGGTGATCCCTTAATCCAATATGACTGGTATTCTTATGAAAAAAGGAAATGTGGGCACAGAGACAGACACACATAGAGGTAAGATGATGCCAAGAGGTCAGGGGAGAAGATGGCTGGTTACCAGCCAAGGAGAGAGGCTGGGAACAAATTCTTCCCTCACAGCAGAAGGAACCAATTCTGTCAATGCTTGGGTTTTGGACTTCTAGTTTCCAGAACTGCAGCGCCATGCATTTCTAATATTTATGCTGCCCAGTTTGTGGTACTTTGTTACATCAGCCCTGTCAAACTAATGCAGATGGCTTTCAGACACTTGAGTGCGGAAATGAAACAAGTAACTAAACATGCATATCTGCAGCCCAGAGAAGCCCTTAGTCCTGGAGCCATGCCTTTATAAATCATCTTATAGAAGGTAATTGAAGTAGCCTGCTGCCCTGGCAGTGAACAGTAGGACAACTGAGAACCAGTCACCTTCTGCAGGTGTCCACACCATCCTCCCATGGAAACTCACTCACCTTTGTCATCCGAGATGGAGGCAATATAGTCTACCCAAACTTCTAGTCCGGCTCTCTACTTCCTTCCTTGTTTTTCCATCTCTCACTCCTGTCTCCAAATTCCTTCCCATGGCTTGCATTATCAAACCTTCTGCCTGGTCAGAGTTTAGAAGCTCCAGCATATTTAGGGAGTTTGCCATCACCAGTCCCTGACTTAGTGGATATGAAGGGCAGATTAGGGATCCCCCCATCTTGAAAGGAGAAGAGCATCCTTGGGATAATATTCCATGACCTGATATGGGAAGGGAGAGAGATGGTTGTTCCCTCACAGCTCTGCTTCTCCTGTGCCCCATAAAAGACTTGCACCCCTTGCAGCCCTCATTGTATCAGTGCTGGGAGTTGTTGCTGGAGCGCCCTATCTGATAACAGAGGGCTTTTGTCTACTAGTCCCAAGAAAGTTTGGGGAGGGGTTTTTCTAATCTCAGAATAGGGTTGGTGGAGGTGATGAGGGAGGGAGGTCCCAGGGAAGGGGTTGGGTTATTTTGTACATTTTATTCTCAGTAGTAGGCTCTATTTGTTGGGAAATTTGGGAAAACAGAAAACATTCTACTTGGTGCCTCACACCTCATGAAACCACCCTGACAGAGAGGGAGAAGGTAGTATAGCCAAATAGGCTAGGCCTCAAAAGTGCAGGAGAATTTCTTTCTCCTTCTTCTTCCTCTCTCCTCCCTCTCCTCCTTCCTTCTTCTTCTTCTTCCTTTTTTTTTTGAAATAGAGTCTCACTCTGTCACCCAAACTGGAGTGTAGCGGTGTGATCTGGACCCACTGCCACTTCTGCCTCATTGGTTCAAGAGATTCTCCTGCCTCAGCCTTCCGAGTAGCAGGTATTACAGGCACCCACCACCATGTCTAGATAATTTTTGTTTTAGTAGAGACAGCATTTCACCAAGTTGGCCAGGGTGGTCTCAAACTCCTGACCTCAGGTGATCTGCTTACCTTGGCCTCCTGAAGTGCTGGGATTCCAGGCGTGAGCCACTGTGCCTGCCTTCCTTCCTTCCTTCCTTCCTTCCTTCCTTCCTTCCTTCCTTCCTTCCTTCCTTCCTCCCTTCTTTCCCTCCTTTCTTCCCTCCCTTCCTCCCTCCCTCCCTTTTTGCTTCCCTGCCTCCCTCCCTCCCCCCTCCCTGCTCCCCTCCTTCCCCCCTCTCCGCTCCCCTCCTTCCCCCCTCTCTCCTCCCCTTCTTCCCCCATGCCTTCCCCTCCCCTCTCCTCCCTTTTCTTTCCCTTCCCTTCCTTCCCATTCCCTTCCCTTCCTTCTTTTGGGTTGAGGTGCAATAGTCAGAAAATGGAGCGAGATGGGCAAAAGAACACCCCAATCTTGGAGTAGATAAGGTATGACAGAATAAACACCCACCCTTCTGAGACTGTAAGGGAGCAGTGTTCTCAGAGCAAGTTCTGGTTTTAATTAAAATCATGTCTTAATTAAGGAGAGGTCAGGGCAATGCCAGGGGAAAGCTGAAGATACAGAGGAATGGACTGGTTCTGAAGCAGCAGTGCCAGGGCCATGGTGGACAGGTTCAGGACAGTGGAGAGACCAGGCAGTGGTGCAGGGGCTGGTGTTCAGAAGGTTTAAGTGGCTGAAGGGTGATGGTGCTCTTCAGAATAGATGACCAGAGCAGATTGTGGTTATAGCACTGATGGAAAAAGTTAATAGGGCTGATGGATTAGGTTTTGCAGAGAGCCAATAAAGGACCATTAGCCAGATGACTCTGTGGGCATAAATAATGGCAAGCATCAAAATTGAACTCTTTGTGCTGTGAGCATTGGGTGATGGCTGAAAAAGTTGCCAAAATGGATTTTATAAGTATAAAATTTTTATCCTGCAAGACCCTATACTTCTATTCCTGTGAATGTTTGCTAAGAAAATAATTGAGCAGACAAAAAGAATTATGTGTAAAGGAGGATCTTCATGGCAGTGTTACAGTCATCACAATTAAAAAATACATTTATTTTTGAAACTCTTTTTATTCCCTTGACTCTTGAGACTGCTGTCTCAAAAATCTCTGCTTACTTCTTTGTTTCTTCTTGCTTTTGTGAAGAAGAGAATGGCTGGCTATTTACAAAAACCCATTTTACTTTCTTCCTAGACACACAGCTAGATGATATTTTTCAGCCTCCCTTGGAATTAAGCGGCCATGAAATGGAGCTCTGGACAACAGAATGTGGGCAGAAAAATGGATGATATATGCCTCCTCCAGTTCTGGCCCCACAAAACCTCTCACCTGGCCCTCTATCTTCATTTTTCCACATCTGGCAAAGCCACGAGAAGGAAGGAATTGAGGTTCTTAATTGTCCACGTGGAAGGCTGACTACTAACCAGGAACATCTGTGCTGGACTGATATGAATGGAAAATAAACTTGTATTAGTTAAGGTTCTGCGATTTGGGGGTTTATCTGTTGGAGTACTTAGCATTGCACTAATGAGTATACCTTGTTTGTGGTTTCTTCATCTTCCTGCCCCATTCTCTTGGTGTTCTCTGAGTCTCAGACCCCAACATATTTTCACTCTGTATATTCCCTCTGAGTGATCCTATTCATTCCCGTGGCTTTACCTCCCATCTTTATGCTGATGACTCGTGTCTACTTCTCCCAACGAAACCTCTCTCTTCATTCCAGAGCCTGTGTTCAGTAGCGTAGCAGGCATCTTCACCTGCTTACTGATTCCTCAGGCTCAACCTGTATAATATTTACTACATTATATTTCTCTAACCTGACTCCTCTTCTAAAATCTTTATCTCTGTGAATAGTGCCACTATCCAGCCAATTGCCAGAAAAGAAATCTGGAACTCACTCCAGGTCCCAGCCCTCACCTCCACCTCTCACATGCAAAGTCATATTAAATGACATGTTTAGATATATCGGATTTCCTCCCTTCTATCTAGTGTCACTGTTCCAAGGCAATGAAAATGAGGATGGGGGAAGGGGAGATTCAGACTGCATATATGTAAAGTTATATGTCATGTTGCATAGCACGAAAAGGGATTGAACTGTGTGTCTACCACTAGAAGAGGAGGATAAAGACATGGAAAATCTCTGTCCTTTCACATCGAATCTGGTATTTAACTAGACCCTCACTCCATTCTCTCACCCTACATGCCCAGTTATTCCATCTTAAACTAGGAGAGGAAGAACTCACACTGACAGATACCTAGATGTGGATCTCGGTCTCAGGGAAGGTCAACAATGGTAACCTGAGAGAGGAATAATGTGGTGAATAGAATATATATATTTTTGATAAGCCTATGGAGGTCTGAAGAAATACTTTGTGGAGCCTTGGGTTAGACCAGTTCTACTTCCATCCAATTCAGATATGAAAATGATCTTGCAGGGAGAGAGTTGTTAAAATGATGTCTTGGCCCATAAAGTCCAAGGTTACAGGTTCATGAACTGTTAGCAGTGCTGAGCTGAAGCATGATTGCCATACCCTAGACCCTACCTTACATGAGCTGCTGCTGATAACAAGGCCTCAGTCTAACAATCTAGTTCCTTTGTCTCTTTCTCATAATCTATAGTTCTTGAACAAAATAATTAGGAAAAAGCATTTGTTAAACTTATCGAAGGTGTGTCTATTTGCAAACTAAATGGACAGAATCATGACTTAATGTAAAACCCAAAAAACAAAAAAGAACTGTTGACAAAGTACCCTAGTCCTGTGCTATTATCCCAGCAGCATCTTAACTTGTTGAGATTGTTTGTTGCGCTCCCCAGGCAGTGAGGAAAGTTTTCTCCTTCTGGTCATTTTATGATCGGTGTCAGCAGGATATTTTTTCTGGGGAATTGATTTTTCTCTCTTTCTCTTTCTCATTTACTTTTTCTTTACTAGCTCTCTGTGATTATAATGATGCAACTAGGAGGTCAGAAGGCTGTCACTGTGTAGTGTCTGCTGAGCCAGATTGCAGCACCAACCCTATTTGAGATTTGCCACATAGTGGTCTGGGTAGCCTGTCTGCAGAAATAGCAAGTTTACTTCAGTCTTCTCTCAAATTTTCAGGGGCTATTTAACCGACTTTGCACCAACTATCTATGGCTTTCTGGTCTGAAGAGCAGACTCAATGGTATTTTAGCATTCTTTAATTCCAAATAAAACCCGAGAAATGCTGTCATACATAGACAAAAACAATTTCAGCCAGAGAGGAATAAATACAAATTTTTGCTTCTCCAAATGTTGTCTTGATGAACATTTCCTTTAATTATGGTTTAGAACATGCTAGACTTTCTATTCCTTGCCTTAGACTTTCCTTTCTCGCGAAAGATCAATTTTGTATGTCTTCTTTTTGTTCCTCTAAGAAAAAGCATCTATCCATCTCTTCCTCCCTCCAATTTCCAGCTTTTTCGTGGATGGAGCTTTCAACAAACCTAAAAGTTGACTGGAAAACCCTGACATCTCTTTACTCCGTGCTTCAGTGGCTGTTAAATTGATAGTTTCAGAGTGGATATCAAACTATCTACTCTATCAGTGTTTTTTTAAAAAAGGGAAAAAGATTACAGTCCATCTAAATCAATGTGACACCTCTCTGACACGTGTGTCTTGATCGCCCTTTTCCTCAGCATATCCATTCCTTCTGACTATCTCTATTTCTCCATGGCTATCTAAGTCAGACAGGGCTTGTCATTTCATAAAAATGCTCCCCATTTTGCTTAGATTTCTCTTAATTTTCTGTTTTTCTGTATTTATCCTTCTGTATTTATCGCTACAGACCACACTTCCAACCAACATGGGTTGGAATTTTACAAGGCAGACGGCGTCTTGGTTTTTCTCCTCAGTAGAATTTCTATTTGTGGCACATGTATTTCCTTCTTTGCTGAATTCCCAGCAACAATTCTCAGTAAGGGCAGCTGCTGCTCTGAGCTTCTTTGGATTTTTCTTTCATTCTCTCTTCACATATCGAACTCATTCTGTTTTGAAAGGTTCCCAGTCTCCACTGGCCGGGGAAAGGTGGAACATATCACAAGTTGGCAGAGTTGCAGTGCACTGTGCTTTGAACTTGTAAAAATCTTTTCAAAAGTCAAAATCTTTAAAGGAAAGAAAAGAAGCTTCTGGTACATTTAGACAATGAGAACAGGAATGACCTGAGTTTAAAGATAAGGGTTAATGCTGTGATGTCAGTTCTTGGGCATAACTTCTTGGGAAACTTTAGCATCACTGAAGTTCTCTGATTTTAAATGTCTTTCAAGGCAATCTTTTGGTTTCTGAAAATATAAGAAAATAGGAAGAACAGGATTTATGACTTTTTCAGTAATTTATCCTAAAGCATACAAACATGATATTTTGTTGTACTCCCAGAAGCCTCTCTTCAGAGATAAAAGTCAGCATCTTGCACTTTTACATTACCACTGCCCTTGCAATCTGACCAACCATTTGGTAAAATAAAATGTAATGAAGGTGTTCACTGTCTTCCCTTTCAATTAATCTGTGCCTGTTAAGATGCACAGATTGTTAGCACAGGCAGCAATTACTTCACACATATTCCTTGTCTAGCCCTGATTATAGGATCACATTCTGACTGGTTGTGATTTAGCTCAATAACCAGGGAATGTAAATGTCATTCTGCCAAAGATTCACAGAGTGGCTGGTCAGAAATACTGTCTTCAGCTTAATATGATCATCTGAAAAATAAATATACAAATAACACCATAATAATCATGGGAAAGAATAGAACTTTTTCAAAAAGCACATTACATGTGTGCTGAGTTGGTTCTAGACATTTGCATAAAGCAGAGAGCTTTTTTTTTTTATCCCCATCACTCCTGAGCACCTATGTTTTGCCCCTTGTGTACTCATGAACCTCATTCCTCCACCACCCACTCCCCACCTCATCCATCTTCTTTTTCAATATGTATATTTCAGTTATAATTGGGAGAAAATATATTATTTAATCAACTGACACTGAGGTTGGATTTCTTTTTCTTTCTTTCTTTTTTTTTTGAGGTGGAGTTTTGCTCTGTTGCCAGGCTGGAGTGCAGTGGCACAATCTTGGCTCACTGCAACCTCACCTCCTGGGTTCAAGTGATTCTTCCACCTCAGCCTTCCGAGTAGCTGGGACCACAGGCCATCATGCCCGGCTAATTTTTGTATTTTTAGTAGAAACAGGGTTTCACCATGTTGGCCAAGATGGTCTCGATCTCTTGACCTTGTGATTCGCCCACCTTGGCCTCCCAAAGTGCTGGGATTACAGGCGCGAGCCACCGCGCCCGGCCTGGGGTTGGATTTCTTAACTTCAGGTTTACCAACTCCTTAAACAGTAGGTGAAATTCTGTGTTTGGGGTCCTATGTGCCTTATTGTATAGAATTAGCCTTGAATTTGAGCTATTCTTATGCCTCAAATATTGCAAAAATATTTTCCTTTAGAAGGACTTGCTAATTTAAAGTCATGCACATTTAACAGTGGCATTTCAGGAAGTTCAAGGAAGATAGTTTGAGGCCCAAGGGGGTTGGGGGAGACTCCAGGGCTCCTTTTAGCAACTCTACAATTCTGTATGTTCACTGTTCTTCAGAATCTTTAGCTTGCTTTGTTTAGAACATTTTACTTTTAGCAATTTTGTTTGGTGCATGCTATGAGAAAATGTACCTAGTTCTTACACACCGAGTCTCTCAAGGACTCAGCGTGGTGTACCTTGTGGATTTGCGGACGTTGCTGTTCTAGTACAAACTTCAAGTTACTTAGGAGGTAGAGGGTTGAAGAGGGAAAACATCAATTTTAATTTCATGTATTTGTTCACTTGAGGAAAAGGTATTTTTTTTTCTGAATAACCCAAATTGATGAAAATTAGTACTTATTTTTCAAATAAAAGAAAAAGAAAAATTTGCCTTATTTTTTGAATTTTAAAGTTAGTAAGTCAATAAAAATGGCAGAATCAACCCTATAAAACTTTGCTCTTCAGGATTCTGGTATAGAGGATGCATATGAATTAATGTCCAGAGGTGGAGGTGTAGGGAGATTTCAAAATTGTGTGATTTTTTTTTTCAAAATGGCTTCTTGCATGGCTACTGTTAAAATAGACTGCTTGAAAAAAAAATTTCTGAAAGCATACCTTGGTCTCATCCTTAGTCATTTGAAGAAGAACCCTCTGTTGCATCTTTGTGAAGCTGGAAGGAATCACGATTGCCTCAGGAAGAGGAAGTAGTCAGGTCTGACTTTTAATAAAGAAGGGCTGCTTGCAAATACCACTGGGTATTTGTTTCAAACCTGCGAGGGTAGTTTGTTAAGGAATTTGTTCTGAGGCAAATTAATCTGAAGTAAAAATGAATCGGGGGAGTACTGAGTTTTGAGCCAAAGATAGGAAATAAATTTTCTCCTGTGTTAATTAGCACACACATTCTAGGAAAAGTAAACTGTATCAAGAACATTGCCCCTCAGTCATCAGCTTCTAACTTCTGGCTGGTGACATGAATGCTTCCCCAAATAATGACTGCTTGTCAGAGGGACAGCCTTCCCTCCTTGGCTTTCATACTTACTCCTAGTTTATAGACAGGTCTCACAAAAGCTTTTGCTGTGATTTATTATTTTTAAAAATGCTTGCCTCTTCATAAATGACCAAAAAAAGGGGATTCAGGAGAAATGGAGAATTCTGTCACATGCTTTATAGACATTCCAGGCAAGCCTGGAACAACAGCCCATTTAAATAACCACTCTATGGATCAATCACGCTGAACTGAGACATGCCTCAGCAACCTCTCTTCGTTTCAAAACCAAGTTGTCGGATAAAGAACAGGGAAAAGAGTGGTCTGTAGTCAGCTCATACCTGGGAACTCCTTTGAAATGAGGATGCCGGAAAGAGAGTTGAACGGAGCAGGCTGTGACAGAGGAGTTGAATTTGATCTCTGCTGTTACTCAGAAGCATATGGTTTCCACCCACAGGAAAAAATGATTTTCTTCTGGCTGCCGCACTAATGCATGCATGAAGGGAAAAGACTTTGCTATCAAATGCATCTCCAGGGTTGGCATCTGTGATTAAAGTTTTCTGTTTGCCCTGCATCCCTCCTCCAGGTGGCTTAAAAAAATTGCTAAAAGTTGTCCCTGTTTTGCTTAGATAGTGGGACTTTAGGTGTCCGTTGTTAGCAGTTTATAAGATATCTATAGTTGGGTCAATGTCCCAACTTCACTCAGCCTCTTACACTGTTAGGCTAGTGAAATCATTAAAGGACAGGCGCAGAACTTGGAGCTTCATGGAACTGTTTCTCTTGACTGTTACTAGTTACAAAACAGCTGGTTAGGTTGACTGTGAATAAGGCAATTCTTGGCTTCCAGTGTTATTTACTGTGCAGTAGAGATCTTTATACTAGGGACTAGATGTAAATACTGCCTTCTCCATTTTATGAATGGGGGATGTGGAGGCTGTGTTACTGGAACACAAATATAAGAAGAAACAAAATGACTCTTAGTTATAGTTGATTGTGGATTTTGTAGTGTGACAATGGAAGAAAATATAACGGAGGTCTTCAGGACAATAGAAGGAAACCTCTCAGCAAGAGTAGCATTTTCGCTTTCCTTTCCAAAAGCCAGGAAAGCTTAAGACCGCCTCCCACAGCATAGACAAAAGAGAGGAGTTGGCATTTGTAGCAGGCACATTTCCTATTGAACTTTTAGTGCAAGGATCATGAGCACTGACTTCCTAGCATGTGCATGAATCCCTTCATTAACATAATGCAAATAGTTAATGTTCTATTACTTACTTTTAAGAAACAGGATCTTGCTCTGTTGTTCTAGGCTGTAATGCAGTCGTACAGTTATAGCTCACTATAGTTTCAAATTCCTAGGCTCAAACAATTCTCCCTCCTCAGCCTCCTGAGTAGCTAGGATTACAGGCATACCCAGCTCATTATTTTACATATTGAGACAGGGTCTTGACATGTTGCCCAGCCTAATCTTGGATTTCTGGCCTCAAGCAATCCTCCTGCCTCAGCTTCTTAAACTGTTCGGATTACATACCCAGCCATAGCTAATCTTTTAGAAATGCAGTTGATTTAGTCAGATCTTGAATCAATTGCCCAGAAAAATGAGAGACCAAGAATTGTTTGCTGCCATCTGTACCAATACAAAGAAGAGACCTGTCCCCTGAGCAACGTGGGATACCTATGAGCTCTGGATGCAGAAAAGCATGTGACAGCGGTACAGTATGGAATCCACAAAGGACTGCAGACAGCTGTCATCTGGGAACTGCAAAGTCTCCTGGAAAATAAGGTGGACACTTTTCCTCTCCTATGAATTTACTTGACTAGGGAATTCACAATGTCGCCCCAGAGAAAGGCAGGAAGGTTGCCCCAGATTTATATTACAGTTAGATTTGCAAGGCATTTTCAATCTGTTTGTAAATTTAATAAACTCTATATGGTTCTGTCCAGACTTTTATTAACTTTTTTAGTTGCCTCTTTAAGTTTCCAAGTTAACAATTTAGTTATTAAGGAGAAGCATCTGCATTAGTTGCATTAATTCCCAAACTGATGTTCAAGTTAAAAAAAAATTGTAGACTGGACCAGGTAAGTCATACCTTACACAGATGAATGTACGATCATGTGGCATGAAATGAAGAATCAGCACTTACTTTATTTACTGAAACACTGCAGAGAGACAAATTCTAAATATGTTTTCTGTCACTGTCAGCAACAGCCTTCTAACACTTTTTCTGTCTCAAATCTTGCCCCATTGTGGCCACAGTGATCTTGCCAATCTCTTTGCGTAGCTCCTGCTGTCATTTCCAGCCACATCTCCCTTGGATCTCTAACCCTGGCACTCTACGGTCCATCAGTCCTGAAGTGCTTGGAGTTTTCCCAACATACTCTCCTGTGCTTTGTTTCTTTGCAGATGCTTGTCTCTCTGCCTGAAATCCTCCTCTCCTTTCCTGGTGGTCACTTGGCAAGCACCTATTTGATCTTAAAGACAAAGCTCAATCATTTCCCTCTCTCAGTGGACCTTCTAGGCACATGTGGCTGCTCCGTATACCTTTGCTGAATGAACAAGTAAATGAGTGCATAAAACAATGAGAGTAAACAAATAAATGTCTGGCTGTTGCTGCTCTTCTTAGAAAGATTCCACATAATTCCCAAAGATAGTACTGCCAGTGTAAATGTTATGATAAATTTGTAATTTTTGAGTCAAATTCTGTAAGCGTTGGGGGGAAATGTGGCACTTACTAAGGCCAACTTTGACAAACTGCTTTTCTCATTCTGCTTCAGAATGACTTTAAGATTGATTTCTTCATCCTCTCCAATATCACTATCAGCATCTAACATCTAACCTTTTACAAAATCAAAAATGATGAAAATGAAATAATTCAACATGAAGAGAGCTCGCTGGAAGACGAATGGACTAAGTGCAATATGTTGTTTGGTTGTGCAGATGTAATCTATCTCAATAATTAAGTATCTGTGCTTATGAATAGGCTCTAAAATCTCTGAAGACTAGACCTTCAAAGGTAAAGTCAAAGGTCCTGGTCTTATTTACTAGGTGAAAATATATCCTCTTGCTATTTCTTTCTTCTTCTCTCAAAGATGTCCAGTTAGTGGAACTTTAGCATTTTTAACTACAGGGGTGCATGTAATAATGAGTAGGGAAACACCAAAATACTAAAGAAACATGGTGGAAGGTGAGAGAAGGTGAGCTCATCTGTGATGAGGAAAAATGCACTAAGACACAGGATGTGCAGGAGAGAGCTGATTTTGGGTCCTTGTCCTCTCCTCTCACCCTTTACTTTGCTGCGGATGCCCCTAGGATAGGACACAGTGGTTTGTTTGCAAGGATGTTTCATAAGGTCAAATTGTGATCTCCATTTCTCACACAATATTTCATTAGGGATTGTCTTCCTTAATATAGCATGCTCTCTGGGTGGGGTTGGGAACAAGGCATAGGTCCCAGAATTCAGGATATTTGCTACAAACCAATCTTGACATCATCTAAGTAAAGCACATACCTAAATAAAGCATCTAAATAAATGTGTGAATAAACATTGTCTCTGTTCAGGGGTCTCAGAATATATGCATTATACTACCCCGTTAGGCAATATAACTATAATTCTCTGGTCCTATGGGATGCTGTGAACTCATCATCCTTTGTTCAGAGTGCGTAAGACAGGGAATGAGCTGAGTCCAGAGCACAGGAATGCATCCTTCTTTTTGGGTAGGGACAAGCCACGTTGCTCCTGAGGGGCCATCTTTAGCAGACCTTGAGAGAAAAACCCAGTGCCACCTCTACCCTCTGGGCCTGGGCGAGGGATATTGCTTTCTTCAGGGAAGGGTAGACAGTCTATGGATGACTATTCCATTCCCACTTGGCCCTTGGCCACTCATACAAACTCTCACTGGAGGACTTTTGCTAAGGTGTCTCTAGATCTTACCTGCATGGCTCCTCAGATGTTGCCCTTTCTCCCAGAAACTCAAGCCTCTCTGTTTTTCCTTCTCCTCTCCAGCCCAGCTGGGATAGTCTAGTTTTGGTGCATAGTATTTTATGTTTTGTTTTTTTTAATTATTTTATTTTTCCATAGGTTATTGGCGTACAGGTGATGTTTGGTTACATGAGTAAGTTCTCTAGTGGTGATTTGTGAGATTTTCATGCACCATCACCCATGTATACATGGCACCCTATTTATAGTCTTTTATCCCTTGCCTTCTACTCTTCCCCCCAACTCTCCAAAGTCCATGTGTCATTCTTATGCCTTTGCATCCTCCTGTCAGAGCGAACGTATGATGTTTTGTTCTCCATCCCTGGGTTACATCACTTAGAATAATAGTCTCCAGTCTCATCCAGGTCACTGCAAATGCTGTTCATTCATTCCTTTTTATGGCTGCACAGTATTCCATCGTATATATGCCGCAGTTTATCCACTTGTTGATTGATGGACATTTGGGTTGGTTCCACGATTTTGCAATTGTGAATTGTGCTGCTATAAACGTGCATGTGCAAGTATCTTTTTCAAATAATCACTTCTTTTCCTCTGGGTAGATACCTAGTAGCAGGATTGATGGATTAAATGGTAGTTTTACTTTTAGTTCTTCAAGGAATCTCCACACTGTTTTCCATAGTGGCTATATTAATTTATATTCACAACAGCAGTGTAGAAGTGTTCCCTGTCGCTGCATCTACACCAACTTCTATTTTTTTTATATTTTCTGATTATGGCCATTCTTGCAGGAGTAAGGTAGTATCATACTGTGGTTTCAATTTTTCATTTCCTTGATCATTAGTGATGTTGAACTTTTTTTTATATGTTTTTTGGCCATTTGTATATCTTCTTTTGAGAATTGTCTATTCATGTCCTTTGTTCACTTTTTACTGGGATTGTTTGTTTTTTTTCTTATTGATTTGTTTGAGTTTGTTGTAAATTCTGGATTTTAGTCCTTTGTCAGATGTATAGATGTGAAGAGTATCTCCTACTCTGTGGGTTGTTGTTTACTCTGCTGACTGTTCCTTTTGCTGTGGAAAAGTTCTTTAGTTTAATTAGGTCCCAGCTATTTATCTTTGTTTTTATTGCATTTGCTTTTGGGTTCTTGGTCATGAAATCCTTGCCTAAGCCAATGTCTAAAGGGTTTTTCCAATGTTAACTTCTAGAATTTTTATAGTTTCAGTTCTCAGTTTTAAGTCCTTCATCCATCTTGAATTGATTTTTGTATAAGGTGAGAGATGAGGATCCAGTTTCATTGTCCTATATGTGGCTAGCCAATTATTCCAGCACCATTTGTTGAAAAGGGTGTCCTTTCCTTTCTCCATCTTATGTTTTTGTATGCTTTGTCTGAGGTCAGTTGGCTGTAAGTATTTGGGTTTACTTCTGGGTTCTCTATTCTATTCCATTGGTCTATTTGCCTATTTATTTATTTATTTATTTATTTTACCAGTACTATGCTGTTTTGGTGACTATGGCCTTATAGTATAGTTTGAAATCAGGTAGTGTGATGCCTCCAGATTTGTTCTTTTTGCTTCGTCTTTCTTTGGCTAAGCAGGCTCTTTTTGGTTCCATATGAATTTTAGAATTGTTTTTTCTAATTCTGTAAAGAATGATGATGGTCTCATGGGGGTTACATTGAATTTGCAGATTGGTTTTGGTAGTAGGGCCATTTTCACAATATTCTTCCCATCCATGAGCATGGGATATATTTCCATTTGTTTGTGTCATCTATGATTTCTTTTGGGAGTGTTCTGAACTACTCCTTGTAGACGTCTTTCACCCCCTTGGTTAGGCATATTCTTAAGTATTTTACTTTTTTGTAGCTATTGTAAAAGGAGTTGAGTTCTTGATTTGATTCTCTGCTGTTGGTTGCTGTTGGTGTATAGAAGAGCTACTCATTTGTGAACATTAATCTTGTATCCAGAAATTTTGTTAACTTCTTTTGTTAGTTTTAGGAGCTTTCTTGAGGACTACTTAGGCTTTTCAAGGTAGAGGATATATTGTCAGCAGTCAGTGAAAGTTAGACTTTCTCTTTACCAATTTGGATACCCTTTTCTTCTTTCTCTTGTTTGATTGCTCTGGCTAGGACTTTCAGTATTGTGTTGAAGAGGAGTGGTGAAGATGGGCATCCTGTTTTGTTCCAGTTGTCAGGGAGAATGGTTTCAATTTTTCCCCATTCAGTATTAGGTTTGCTGTGGTTTGTCATAGATGACTTTTATCACATTAAGGTGTGTCCCTTGTATGCTAGTTTTGCTGAAGGTTTTAGTCATAAAGGAATGCTGGATTTTGTCAAATGCTTTTTCTGCTTCTATTGAGATGATCATGTGGTTTTTGTTTTACATTCTGTTTATGTGTCTATCACATTTATTGATTTGCTTATGTTAAATCATCCCTGCATCCCTGGTATGAAACCAACTTGATCATGGTGGATTATTCTTTTTGATATGTTGTTGGATTTGGTTAGCTAGTATTTTGTTAAGAATTTTAGCATCTATGTTCCTCAAGGATATTGGTCTGTAGTTTTCTTTTTTTATGTCCTTTCCTGTTTTGGTATTAGGATGATGCTGGCTTCATTCAATGAATTATGGAAGGCTCCTTCTTTCTCTCTCTTGTGGAATAGTGTCAAAAGGGTTGGTACCAATTCTTCTTTGAATGCCTGGTAGAATTCTGCTGTGAATCCATATGGTCCTGGGCTTCTTTTGCTGGTAATTTTTAAATTACCATTTCAATCTCGCTGCTTGTTATTGGTCTGTCAAGGTATCTAATTCTTATTGATTTAAGCTAAGAGGATTGTATTTTTCTAGGGATTTATCCATCTCTTCTAGGTTTTCTAGTTTATGTGCATAAAGGTGTTCACAGTATCCTTGAATGATCTTTTGTATTTCAGTGGTGTCAGTTGTAATATCTCCTGTTTCATTTCTTAGTGAGGTTATTCAAATTTTCTCTCTTCTTTTCTTGGTTAATCTTTTCTTGGCTAACAATCTATCAATTTTATTTATCATCTCAAAGAAATAGCTTTTTGTTGCACTTGTCTTTTCTATTTTTTTGTTGTTTCAATTTCAGTTAGTTCTGCTCAGATCTTGGTTATTTCCTTTCTTCTGCTGGGTTTGGGTTTGGTTTGTTCTTGTTTCTCTAGTTCCTTGTGGTGTGATCTCAGGTCACCTGTTTGTGCTTTTTCGGACTTTTTGATGTAGGCATTTAGGGCTATGAACATTCCTCTTAGCACCACCTTTGCTGTATCCCAGATGTTTTGATAGGTTATGTCATTATTGTCATTCAGTTCAAATAATTTTTAAATTTCCATCTTGATTTCAATTTTGATTCAATGCTCATTCGGGAACTGGTTATTTAATATCCATATATTTGCATGGTTTTGAAGGTTCCTTTTGGAGTTGATTTCTAGTTTTATTCCACTGTGGTCTGGGAGAGTGCTTGATATAATTTCAGTTTTCTTAAATTTATTGAGGCTCATTTATGACCTACCATATGCTCTATCTTGGAGAAAGTTCTATGTGCTGTTGAATAGAATGTATATTCTGTGGTTTTTGGATGAAATACTCTGTATATATTTGTTAAGTCCATTTGTTCCAAGGTATAGTTTAAACCATTGTTTCTTTGTTGACTTTCTGTCTTGATGACCTGTCTAGTGCTGCCAGTGGAGTATTGAAGTCCCCCATTGTTATTGTGTCACTGTCTATCTAATTTCTTAGGTCTATTAGTAATTCTTTTATAAATTTGGGAGCTCCAGTGTCAAGTACATATGTGTTTAGGATTGTGATATTTTCCTGTTGAACAAGGCCTTTTACCATTGTATACCGTCCCTCTTTGTCTGTTTTAACTCCTGTTGCTTTAAAGTTTGTTTTGTCTGATATAAGAAGAGCTACTCCTGCTTGCTTTTGGTGTCCATTTGCATGAAATGCCTTTTTCCAAACCCTTTACTTTAAGTTTATGTGAGTCTTTAAGTGTTAGTTAGGTGAGTCTCTGGAATGCAGCAGATGGTTGGTTAGCTCTTATCTGTTCTGTGGTTCTGTATCTTTTAAGTGGAGCATTTAAGCCATTTACATTCAATGTTAGTATTGAAATGTCAGGTATCATTGCTTTCATCATCATTTTTGCTGCCCGTGTACTTTGGTATTATTTTTGTTTTTGCTTTTTAGCTTGTATTTTTGTTTCGTAGGTCCTTTGTGATTTATGCTTTAAAGAGGTTCTGTTTTGATATGTTTCCAGGATTTATTTCAAGGTTTAAAGCTCCTTTTACCGTTCTCATAGTGGTGGTTTGGTAATGGTGAATTCTGTCAGCATTTGTTTGTCTGAAAATAATTGTACCTTTCCTTCATACATGACGCTTAGTTTCGCTGGATACAAAATTCTTGGCTAATTGTTTTGTTTGAGGAGGCTGAAGATAGGGCCCTAATCCCTTCTAGCTTGTAGGGTTTCTGCAGATAAATCTGCTGTTAATCTGATAGGTTTTCCTTTTTAGGTTACCTGGTGCTTCTGACTCAAAGCTCTTAAGATTCTTTCCTTTGTCTTAACTTTGGTTAACCTGATGACAGTGTGCCTAGATGAAGATCTCTTTGTGGTGAATTTCCCAGGTGTTCTTTCGTGTTTCTTGTATTTGGCTGTCTAGGTCTCTGGCAAGATTGGGGAAGTTTTCCTTGATTATTCCCCGAAATATGCTTTCCAGGGTTTTAGAATTCTCTTCTTCCTCAGGTATACTGATTATTCTTAGGTTTGGTCATTTAACATAATCCCAGATTTCTTGGAGGCTTTGCTCACATTTTCTTACTCTCTTTTCTTTGCTGGATTGGGTTAATTCAAAGTTCTTGTCTTGGAGCTTTGAATTTCTTTCTTCTATTTGTTTCATTCTATTGCTGAGACTTTCCAGGGCATTTTGCATTTCTAAAGGTGTATCCACTTTCCTGAATTTTTTATTGTTTTTTCTTTAAGCTATCTATTTCCATGAGTATTTCTTCCTTCACTTCTTGTATTATTTTTTGGATTTCCTTGCATTGGGCTTTGCCTTTCTCTGTCCCTTCCTGATTAGCTTAATAACTAACCTCCTGAATTCTTTTTTTAGTAAATCAGGGATTTCGTCTTGGTTTGGATCCATTGCTGGTGAACTAGCGTGATTTTTGAGGGTGTTGAAGAGCCTTGTTTTGTCATATTACCAGGGTTGGTTTTCTGGTTCCTTCTCATTTGGGTAGGCTCTGTCAGAGGGAAGGTCTAGGGCTGAAGGCTGTCGTTCAGATTCTTTTGTCCTGTGAGGTGTTCCCTTGATATAATACTCTCTCCCGTTTCCTGTGGATGTGGCTTCCTATGAGCTGAACTGCAGTGATTGTTGCCTCTCTTCTGGGTCTAGCCATCCAGTGAGTCTACCTGGCTCCAGGCTGATATTGGATCAGAACCATCTATGGCTCTTTTGGCCGTAGATACCAGTGCTTGTTTTGGTGGAGGTGGCAGAGGGTGCAATGGACTCTGTGAGCGTTCTTAGCTTTGGTGGTTTAATGCTCTATTTTTGTGCTGGTTGGTCTCCTGCCAGGAGGTGGTGCTTTCCGGAAAGCATTGGCTATAGTAATGTGGAGAAGGACTGGTGGTGGGTGGGGCCCTAGAACTCCCAAGATTATATGCCCTTTGTCTTCCACTACCAGGGTGGATAAGGTAGGACCATCAGGTGGGGGTGGGGCTGGGCATGTCTGAGTTCAGACTCTCCTTGGGTGAGTCTTGCTGCGACTGTTGTGGGTGATGGGGGTGAGATTCCTAGGTCACTGGAGGAAGGAGTGTACCTAGGAGGATTACGGCTGCCTCTGCAGAGTCATGCAGGTTGTCAGGGAGGTGGGGGAAAGCCAGCAGTCACAAGCCTTACCCAGCTCCCATGCAAACTGAAGGGTTGGTCTGACTCCCACTGTGCACTCCTCCAACAGCCCCAAGTCTGTTTCCAGGCAGAGGGTGAGATGGGCTTGAAAATTCACCCAAGGTTACCCACCTCCCAGCTGCAAGAGAAAAAGGCTTTAGTTCTCCCCCTACCTGTGAAGTCTGTATGCCCCTGAGTTCTGGCCAGGAGGCTTCTTACCCCGTTCAAATTGTTACAAAGTTGAGCCACAGAATTCCTTTTCCCTGTGGAGTTTTACCCCCTGCTCCTCTGGCCACCCTCCCAATGGATCTCTGTGGTATGAGGCAGGAATGGGCTGCTTAGAGACCCAGTGAGCTCCCAGGGCCTTTCTGCTGCTTCCTCTACCCCTGTATTTTGCTTGGATCTCTAACTTTGACTCAGAAACTTCTCCTGCAAACAGACCTCAGCTTCTCCAGTGGTGTGTGCGTTCAGGAGAGGAGGGTCTCCCTTTCCTACTTCCGCAGCTGGGGCACTCCCATTTTTGGGAGGGTCTCCTGCATCCTGCAGGAGCAGTCTGCTTCCTTCAGAGGGCTTGTGGGTCCTCTTGGGATTGCTGTTTTCTTCTTGCAGTCAATCTTGTTCTAAAAATTTACAATGCAAGCCTCCACATGCTGCTCTGTCCGGAGCTGCAGTCTAGTCCTGCTTCCCATCCCTCATGATCGCCTGAATCCAGCTGACACGTGGTACTATCTCTTAACAGCTATAGGTTTCTGGAAACCAAATCATAAAGAATCCTTTATTTTTGACCATATCTCTTTCTTGAGGTGATGATAAAGAGTTGAATAGCTGTTTAAATAGGCAAATTGATGCAAGAGAAAATAATCTATTAATATTTCACAATATTATCTCATCTTACATAATTTTGAATATAATTCTGATATAAATATGCATCAGAATAGTTAAGTATCTATATATAATATTGTAGAATCAACAATAAATAGTTTGGCTTAAATTCTGTTTTGGATGATTTGCTTCTATGTCTTTAACTCATCGAGAGATAGCTGTGTTCCCTTATATAAAAAAAATCTGATTTTTAAAATATAGTTCTGCCATTTAAGGGGAGAGATGGCCTTATAATTTCCAATATTACATTCTGTAATGTAGAAAATGTCTCTTATAATTTCTAAGGCAATTTTAATTGGTAGGCCTAAACAGACCTAGTTTTGAAGAAGCTGGGCATTTGAATCTCAGTGATTTATGTGTCTGGGAAACCCTGACATTCTTTAGTCACTCCGAAGATGTGTGGTGAGTAACAGAGAGAGAGATTTTTCTATGTGATGAGATTTTCTGTATATTTTCTGCAGAGGGAAAACATTGCTGCTTAGAAGAGAAAAATCCATGAATACATTTAACAAATGTACATTTCCCACCTGTGAAATAAATCATGCTATTTAGTAAACTAACACCAAATATATCTCAATATGTTAAAATATGAAAACTAATGACTATTCATAAAAATTGAAAGGAAAATATTTTGAGCAAAAGATCTATAAGGAAAAGATTTCACTTAACTTTAATAAATGGGATTTGGAAGATGAGTTATGTTCTTATACACTTTCTTGCATTTATAAAATAATAGGCTTATGAATCTTCTTTTGCCTGAGAGGGTCAGGTAGCATACGGATTTTCTTTCCTCTTTATTTCCACTATTGAGGTGCAACAATCAAGATTCACTTGAATTGTGCTGGTGGCTCTGATGGATAGGGTTATATCTCATGTGCGGTGGGATCATGAGAACCATAATACGTTTAACATCAGCATTCCGGAATTTGTCCCCAGTGAGTCTTCAAGATATTTTTCCCAGGAGGCTTAAATGGACTATAAGTTTAAGGATTTTTTTTTTTTTTTTTTTTTTCATGAGGCCAGGTATTTGATTTTGAACTATGCCATTTAGACTCTTGTTATTCTTTTAAAAAGTGGTCATTTCAGTCACATAATAAAATCGTTGCCACAGAAAGTTGCTATCTAAAACAAAGACACAACACATAACAGTTCTTTTGTTTTAAACGACATTAGAAAAAAAAGAATTTCTCTCCAGAAAAGATTAACCCAGTGTCTATCCAAAACCAGAATAGAGAATGTAATATGGGAATTATGATTCAGAAGAGAGTGACACCATGACAGTTTATTGAGAAATCCAACCCATATCATTAATTGCTGCATATAATTGCTACATAAGGGAGATGAAGTTTATTATTATTATTTTTGATGAAGAACCTTTTAATGATTAGACTCAGTTTTTTTCTAGCCATATTTCATTGCCTACCCAAGCAGATACAGCATCAAAAACAATTCTGCTGACCCTGCAGGGAATGCAGAATGTTGCAATACTACAGTATTGATTTTTTTTAAGATCCCATGCATAAACTTGTAGTGGTGTTATTTTAGATAGAAAATATGCAGATACTCAGTTCTTCTTCAGCATGTAAACACTCTTCTCACCATCTCTGTGGTGGCCTTTGCTCTCTTGTTTGGATCAAATCCATTTCTGTCACTTTGAAATATTTTGTGGAGCTCATCATTTTCTTTTCTTTTCTTGTGGACTAGTTCAGAAGCTGTTCTGTTTCTTACCAGCTTCAGGCCTTGCTACAGTTGTCTGCATCACTGTGAAAAAAGAATTAGTCTTCTCATCATTTTTTTTAGAAGGAAATCCACGTCATTAGTATATAACACTCACACCTTGGGGCCTGTGCTATAATTTACTATTCTCTTAAGTCTCACCACTTGATAAGTGTTTTCTTAATTCTTAACTCATTGTCCCTCAATTCTGCCTGTATGCTTACGTAAACGACTCAGGGGAGTTTCTCCTTAGCATATCTAACTTGCAACTTTGATTTACACTTGATTTTAAGTAGGGTGCTATCTGGATTTTTTTTTTTCTATATAGGCTTAGACCTTGAGATTGTGTTTTTCTTCAAAAATTTGATTTTTTTTTTTCTGCTGCTACCAATTTTAAGATTGCAGTGGAGAATACACTTTGATGATGGGGGTGGAAAGAAGGCATAATGGCTATGAAACAAGAATTACATTTTGAGTCAGTAGTCTCTTAAAAATTATGAATCGTGATGTTGTTTTTAAATTGAGGAAATCTTCAAACATATTTATGTGATATAACTCATTCAGTAAGTATGCTATTCTTCACACTCAGCATCTCACTGTTGGTTTGATCCAGAGCTCTATAGGACATTAAATCTAGACACAATAACTATTTCACTATGCTGGATCTGAGGACTATGTCTCAATATGTGAATCCTCCAGCAGTGTGTTCTCTCAGAAATTGTAATTCTCATTGTCTTCTTTTCAATTTCACTTAAGTGCATAAAATCTATCTAATTAATCATCCAACATCATCTCCTTTGCTGTAAAATGAACATGATAAATGATAATAATTGCCAATAGTCTTATAATAATTTCCAGCTTTGAGTGAATTTAACAGGTTTGAAAATGTATCTGCCTATCCAGACTTGCTTTATTTGTTTAATGCCTTAGGAGCGAACGGCTGGGAATGGTTATTTACCAGGTGGATAAATCTGGACACCTGCTTACAAGTGTCAAGTAATGGGTTCTAGGTACCATACAATTTGTGTTAAAGTTCATTATACTAAAAAGAACTGCTACAAGTAAGAACTGAATTCTTCAATAATACCTACTTAAAGTAAATTAGTTATAGAATTAGTTTTAAAATAGACTATTTGGTGCCTCAGGCTTTAATTAAATGAATTGAAGGGCCCTGTTCAACCGCAGAGAAATAAAATGTGAGCAGTGATATGGGAGTGTGTAGGAAGGGAGATACGGCCTCCATCACAGCTGGACATCTGGACTGGCATATCACATTTCACGGTGGTCATATCACCGTAAGTGTGCAGCACTGTAAAAAAGATCTGTGAATTTTAATAGTACTTCCTATGACTACTTTGAACCTAAGGTGTGTTAGAGCTTCCAATTAAAATTTTTAAATGAAGTGGAAAACTAAGGTTGAAAGTTTGTATCTGCCACAAGCCTCTAATAGTGAGCCCACAGGCTTCTTAACATGAGTGTTTCGGGGATATTTTTAGTTTTGAGCACTGTGAATGCACATACTCCATTTTTCTTTCATCAGTTTCTTTCTCACTGTTCTTCTTTACCAGTGCTTTCCACTATTTTGAAGGGTTGTTTTACCCTAATTTTCATGTTTTAATGCCTTTTTCTTAGTTTGTTATAGATCTGGAAATTGATGAAACTGTGTGGGAATTAATGGCAGAATTATTCTTAGAGATATGCAGAGCTTTAGGCCAGGGGCTTTGAAGCTTTTGGCAGTTGCCCCCAGAAACTACCAAGGAATCTGATGTCATGAGAATGAATTGTCTTGAGCTACAAAATTAACCTATGTGATTTTAAGCTTCTTCAGGGTGGAATCACTTCTTATTCTGATTAGATGTTTATAATGTATTTAAACCCTGATGTGATGCCACAGCACTGTTGCAGAATGAATAGGTTAGTTCTTGCTTCCATTTATTTTTGCTGTTTCCTGTCTTGCAGTGGGTTATTAATGAGCCAATAACTGACCACAGGGTGTTTGAAGTCAAATAGATATTTGACTCCTTTGTCTATATTGGTTAAATAATATCTAACTGAAGGTATTTAAACGCCCCTGAGAAACAGAATCTTTTGCTTTAAGCTATCTAGTTATTGGAAGATAACTTCATTTTTACATGGCTTACCCTTGAACTCCTAGTACCAACAGAGATGTGAGTGGAAATACATTCTAAGTTTGAGATGGAGTCATCTGGTTTCCTAAACGTGGTCAAAGGGGGAGTGGGGCCACCAGCTTCTGCAGACTGAAGCACAGCTGTCCAGAGAGCCCAGCTTCCACCAGCCGAACCTCAGCCAGTGCACAGATGTATGAGTGATAGTAAATGACCATTGTTTAAAGGCACAAATAGTTGAGTGGTCTGATATGCAGCAACAGTTAACCAGTGAAGTTAGCTATCATTATTACTATTCTATTTTTTTTTAAGTATTATTAGGAGAAAGAACAAAGAGCTATTAAATAGGATCCTTGAGCCAGGTAGTGGTTGTGAATGGCACTGAGCCTCCATTTCCAGTTTCCTTGCAGTGGAAGCCCCAGGACTCCAAATGCTCTGGCAGCTGATGAGGCAGCTCCCCAGGCTGCCTCCTCTTTCCAGCGTTCCTGCAATCAACTCTCTTCCCTGTGGGTGTCACTTTCTAGGGAGTTCAAGGATCTTGGCTAATACAGCGCCAAATAGGAAAGGGAGGAAAAATACTTAAAGGGTCTTCTGCATCCACTTTCTTTTTTAGTATTTCCTCTAAATTACGATCCTGCTGCAGTGGATGCTTTTGGCCCGAGAGTCAAAGCATTACATTCTTGAAACCTTTTCAGCACTTAGTTGGGTTTCTTTGTGTTGCTGCTTCTCTAACTACACTGACCTAATAATACTTACCAGCACCCAACTTCCTTTCAGGGAGTCGGAGGGGATTAATGAGACAGTGTTTGCAAAGCACTCTGAGGCTCGCCAAGGGAAAAGGCATGTTAGTCATATAAATGTGGATATCTGGAGTTAGCACTCATTTGTCCCTGTGTATCTATTTCACATAGTTTGGAATCTTTGAGGCAATAATTTGGAAGGCACAACCTCATGCCCTTCTCTTAGTAAAGGACAGCGTTTTGCTTGGAGCCGAGATATTTTTTCCACCCTTTTGGCCTTGCCGAGCTTTTTAACGATCACTTCCATGCTGCTTGTCTCTAATCTGCTGAGAGATGCTGTCGGTACAAACTGTACTGTGAGACTGTGAGAAAATTACACCCCAACCCACATGGAAGCCCTGCTTTTGGCTCCAGCATGTCTGTTGGGACCGCTGTTAAGAATATGTGTCTAAAGAAGGAGCTCATTCTAATTCTTGGTGCACAGGTGAGTTAATAAGTGTGTGCATTGAGACCAAGAGCTGATGTATCAAAGATGTGGCTCTCTATCACCTCAGGGGTGTTCTTAATAGTGGTGCCAGTTTTTTTTTCCCCCTTTCATTTTCGTCAAAATGTATCAAGGGCTGTCATTGCTTCTCAAAGAAAGCACTTATTAATATGTATAAGGTAAGACTGTTTCTTTCTAAGAATTAACTTTACTCACAATCATTACATCCAACCATAATGCGGAAGGAGAAAAAAGGTAACACACACACATACACACACACACACATACACAACATAAACAGTAAAAGAGCACCACAGCTCTGAACTTTCCTGAGGCAGAAAATGTCATATATTAATGCAAAATAAAATTCAGCCCCTTGCTTCTTATTTTACTCTCTGAGGTGGTAGCAGTTGCTAGAAAATGATATTTTGTGTTTCTGAGTCCAAAGTTGCTTTATTTTATATATTTTGAGTGCATACCAACAGCTAAATAATGGTATGTGAACACCATTAGAGCCTCTTTTTAATCTATTTTAAACAGGTGACTCCAATTTGTCTTAAGCTATGACTTCTGTTTTATTTGTACTTGTTTTAACAGCTAGATGCCAAGCAATTCAAAACACCTGCTTTTCAGGCAGCTCTATGAACTTACTGTTTTTCATGAATATTATGTTTTAATTTCCCCTTTGTTAAAAAAGTTAATCTTGGAACATTTAGTTGATCCTTGATATGGTTTGGCTGTGTCCCTACCCAGAATCTCATCTTGAATTGTAATCTCCATGTGCTGGGGCAGGACCTGGTGGGAGGTAATTTAATCATAGGCGTGGTTATCCTCACGCTGTTCCCGCGATAGTGAGTGAGTTCTCAGGAGATCTGTGCATTTCTCCTTGCTGCCTCCACGTGAAGAAGAATGTGTTTGCTTCTCCTTCAGCGGTGATTGTAAGTTTCTTGAGGCCTCCTCAGCCATGCTGAACTGAGTCACTTAAACTTCTTTCCTTTATAAATTACTTGGTCTCAGGTATGTCCTTATAGCAGCATGAGAATGGACTAGTACAGTCGTTTATTGAGAATTTACTGCATGGAGGTACTTTGAAGAGTTGTAGAAAGAGTGACAATCTGGTTTTCATTCTGAGTAGCAATTATAGCAAACAATCCTTGAGAGTTTGCTATGTGGGAGGTTTTTTATATTCACTGTCTTGACTAATTCACATAACAGCACTTTGGCTTAAGTTTTAATTTTTATTATTCATATTTATGAATGAAGAAATGAAGGCATAAAAAAGCCAGGTGCAGTGGCTCATGCCTGTATTCCCAGCACTTTGGGAGGCTGAGGTGGGTGGATCACCTGAGGTCAGGAGTTCCAGACCAGCCTGACCAAGGAGGATTAACCCTGTCTCTACTATAAATACAAAATTAGCTGGATGTGTGGTGCATGCCTGTAATCCCAGCTACTCAGGAGGCTGAGGCAGGAGAATCACTTAAACCTAGTAGGTGGAGGTTGCAGTGAGCTGAGATTGTACCATTGCAATCTGGTCAATAAGAGCAAAACTCCGCCTCAAAAAAAAAAAAAAAAATCTAAACCACTTGCTAAGTGTATCTCTAGGGCCTGGGCTTACAACCAGCTGGGAAGACTAAGGGTTTCTTTCTTTGTGGTCAGTATTAGTTTGCTAGAGTTGTTATAAAAAGATGCCACAGATGGGGCAGCTTAATTCATAGAATTTTATTTTCTCACAACTCAGGAGGTTGGAAGTCTGGGATCAAGGCGTCAGCAGGGCTGGTTTCTTCCGAGGGCTCTCTCTTTGGCTTGCAGATGGTTGCCTTCTCATGTTTTCACATGGTTGTTCTTCTGAACCTATGCCCAACTTTCCTTTTCTTATAAGGACAGCAGTTATTACTGGATAAGGCTCACTGTAATGACTTAATTCCCTCTTTAAGACCCCGTCTTCAAAGGCAGTCACATTCTGAGGCATTTGAGGTTAGGACTTTGACACAGGAATTTTGGGGAGACATATTTCAGCTCATAACAGGGCTCACCAAAGATAAGTTTGTCTCACCAAAGATGAGTTTTTACAGATCCTTGTCTGCTCTTTCCTTACGTCAGCCCAGGCACAAGGGACCCTTTGAGACTTGGAGGAGTGAGGAGGCCTCTCTATCTATTGGGAAAGCCTGAACTTTGAAAACTCAATGGCCAGAAAGAGACTTGGAGGCTGCTTTCCTTCCACCCTGATATCCCTCCAAGAAGGCCTTGTGGCATGCATGAGGGAAAGGGCATGTGGAGGACGGCAGAGTGGCTGCTTTCCTCTTGCTTTGTAGTAAGCAAGCATCCCATGGCCTTACTACTCGAGGGAGGAACGGGGGAACATTGTACGTGTGCAAGGCAGGACAGGATAGGAGAACTACCAGACAAATGAAACACAAAACCAGTAAACCAGTTAACAGTTCAAAAGCACCATGCTCTAGGGCTACAGCTTTCCCTGTGGCATCATCTCACTCATGCCTTGTGAACTGTTCAGTGGTCAACTGTGGCTTCCAAGTCTATGTTCAGTAAAGGCCATTTCAAATGACATTTGTAACATTGACACAGTGGAGGAGGCGGCAGCCTCCATTTAATTTTCTTTTTTGTTATTCTTGTTTGTGTGTAAAATAAAGCATAACAACATAAAAATCAGAACCATAAGGAATCTCCCATTTAATTTGTTACTTTGCTTCCATTGCCTGTAGAAGTCTTGGGGATTTCTTTGTTGGTTGCTACTGAGCTGGTGGGGAGAGGCTGGGACTGGGCTTTGGATGGTCTAGGTTCCAATGCCATTGCTGTCACTAAACAAGCTGAGTAATCTCAGACAACTCACTTATGTTTTCCTTGCTTCATTGTGTGAACCTGGGAAGTGAGACTTGTAGTCCTTACTTCACAGACATGAGAATTGCCTCTGAATATTATGGTGAGGATAAAAGGAGGCAACAAATGGGAAGATGTTATGACTGCACATCAGAGTGCAGTTCAGCTGAAAGTTCTCTTAAAAGATTTTGCATCAAGGCCACAGAAGCTTTGTCTCCTTCCTAGTCTAGCTTAACAACCATCACTCAGGATTAAGGATAGAGGACAGAAGTGAAGTTAGCATAAAGCCAGGTGAGTCCTTGGGATAGAGATTAAGATAAGCATCTGTGCCGTCACATTGCCGGGGTTTCCTGTGGCCGGGTCATCTGCGTGGCATTCAAGGAGCCTTGCTCTAGGTAGTGACCTTTCTCTCTGCATTTCTGGACCATGCATCAGAGCAATACATTTGTATAATTTCTATCCGTATATGCAAATTGAGTTATTTTCCCATTTGTTGTTGTTTTTGGAGGACAAATTTTCACTTTAATTTCTTTTATTTCTTTTTGCTCTTATTCAAGGCTGGTGGAGTAGGGGTAGGTTACAGGTGTTTGTCATTTTGCTAGTCTCTTCTCTCTCTTCTTGGTTAGTGGGCAGATATTTCCTTCTTTTATCTGCTTTTCTGTATCAGCTGCTATCAGGCCCATCCTTCCAGAGAAGGTGTTAAGACAACCCTGCCAATTTTATCAGCTTGCTAAATAGTCATTCAGGAAAAGCCTTGGCAGATTCCTTGGCAGGGAATTCTTCAGTGACACTGAGTGGATCTCAGAACTGAGTCTCTGTTTGGTGGTGCCAAGCACCCAGCTGTGTGAGGAGACTACTCCGTTCTCTTACTTTCTGCCTTAACTTGGGAGTTGTCACTCTGGCCCTAGGCTCCTCCCCAAATCATTAAGAGTGGAGTAGATAGGGGATTCTAGTCTTTTCTGGAGCACTAGTAAAAGCTGTGCCCTGTAAGGATTTTGCCTTATTTCAGAAGCACCCCGGGGCACCAGGAAAACTCCAGAAGAATGTTGGGAAGCCTCTGCACTGCTGCAGCTCTGCCCTGGTTTTTCAGAGTTGATGCCTCACTGACCTAGGATGGGCCAATTCCCTGACCTTCCAAGGGTTCTCCTCTTTGAGGTCCACACAAGGCTTTTAGAAGTTTCCAAATTGAACAAAAACCCTGTCACTCTGGTTTGATCTTGCTTCTTCAGGAACCTGAAATAGTGTGTTAGGAATTTCTGAGGGTCGAGGGATGACGTGACAATTGCTCTTTTCTGTTAGTCAAACTCGTGTTTGAAGTGGTATGTGGTGAAATGGGCAGCACTTTATCCACCATGGCAGTTATCAAATTGCCTTTGTGATCCCTGCAGTCTGGTGGCATGCGTGTGTCGCTCTCTTCCCTCAAATTATTTCAAGGCTTGGGGTGAAACATGAGAAGCACAATCATCTATTATTTTCTCAACATCAAAATAATGATGTCAAATGATTACTTGGGCTAGAGTTTCTAAGTATCTAAAGAGCCATAAATTTGTCCATTTGTGGAACTGAGGCCACCAGAGAGCATGTCTGGTGGTTTGTAAATTCAACATTCCTATGATGATCAGTAATTCATTTATGACTTCTCCCCTTGGGCACACTGCAGTAGAGAAACGATTACTCAACGGGTGAGATATTTAATATTCTTAGCTCTCAAGTGTCAACGGCATAGCATTGTCTGTGGCTTCCTTTTCCAGAACTTCTTCATTTAGTTGAAAGGGAAAGCTACCCTGCTACTACTGAGTACTCAGTGGGATAGCTCCCCATGCCTGGGCCCTCGTTCCTGAATCAGTTGGAGAGAAATATTTCCTCTGATGGAAAGGCTTTGAAATAAATGGTAAAGAGACCCAAAGAGTAAGATTTTCTTTTCATGCTTTTTGGAAACTTTTTTTTTTTGGTATTTATTTCAAAGACTTAAGTGTACTTTGGGGGGGCCCTAATCATCATAAGCCCTGGGAATTTACTTCTCTGCAGCTGCTCCCCATCCCCGAGCAGCCCTGCACGGAGCAAAATAATTGTCTGTTTCTGCAAGCAGCCTCCTGTGCAGATGGAGCCTGATTAGCATCCGCGCTTGCAGCAGTCCACTGCTCTAACCACATTTGGAAATCCGGCCACTGAGAGAAATGTGGGCTTGACATTCATTAACATTCTTTGGCTCCCTGGGAAATACACATAATAGGGTAAAATTGCCATTAAGGAGAGCAACACTTGAGGGAAATATCTACTCAATAAAGACGGAGATTCTTCTCATCAACAGCTGAGGAAAAATCCAGTTGCCATAAAGGGTAAAAGAGACATCCTCTTAATATGAGTGGAGATGACCAGAGTTCAGCAGGTTTGCAGCTCTAATGAGTCCGATTGTCCTGCACAGGATGGCAACTGGCTTATTGGTATGCAGATGTTTCTCAGGCATATTTTGGTCTCAGCAGACCCTAGAAACAGCTTAATGATTTCTGTCCCCAGGGTTGTCTGTATTAACCTTAAGAAAAGGCACATACGGAAAGAAAACTCTTAGCACTGACATGGAACCCTTAAGTTAAAATGTTTTTTTGTTTTTTTTTCCCCTCTGTGTTGGAGGAATAATATTCTTGGGTATTCTCTTTTCTTGGAACTTGGGGTTCTTAGTGGAATACAAAGTAACCAATGCTATAGATAATTCTGTCATTAGACCTAGGATTCACTTTTACATCCCTAGGGTAATTTGATCTGATTCTTTGGTCTTCATAGTCCTTTGAATTTGAATGATACTCTAGCAACCCTGTAGGATTGTTTGTTGTATGTGCTGGACCTGATAGAAGGAGTTGTTATTAACATTTGGGAAGACTGTTCAAAGAGCTTCACTAACGGGTGTTTAAACCAACCAATAGTTTTAGACATTTAAAAATTCTCTTTGAAGCGACTTGAAATGATCTCTGAGTTCATTCTTTAATATTGACATAGACTCAGGTGTAGGGTCATGACACAAAGCCTTAAAACCCATTTTTATTTTGTCCTCTCTTGACCAATGAAATGCTCCATTTGGTAGTTCTTGCAACTACTGTCCTTGACAATTGGCAGGGAGGAACAGGGCCTCCTTGCTGAGTCTGTGTCTTGCATAAAATTATTGATGTATTGAATAAGTTATCTAAAGCAGCAGGTTCCTTAATGTCAAGTTGAGCAGTTTTAAATTCCTGCCTGGAATGTAATGCCAATTTGTGCACATACTATTTTGATTGTTTTATCTCCAAATGGCCTTAATTTGATGTTCGGCATCTGTACTGCATTTCAATTTTGTTGGAAGCAGCATCCTGTGCTCCTTATTAATAACAAGAATACCTTGTGCTTGCATAGCAGTTTATAATTTGTGATACATATTTACATATATTTTCTAACTTAATCCTCACACTGTGCCTATGTGAAGGGTGGTTTTACCCTTATTTTTTTAGATGAGGAAACTGAAGCTCAGGGAATATATTGCTGATGTCTTCACAGTGATTTATTTAGCAAAAACAGAAGTTGAACTTGAGGTACAATCCCTTTGTAGAATATGAGCTCCCTCTTTTTGTTGCAGTTCTTTTGCTGTAAACATTAATTTGTTTATGTAAAATCTGAGATATTGCTTTAAATATCTGTAGCTAGATTTGGCTGCAGTGAGCAGAGGGTAAGAAGCATTTTTTTTCTAGATAATTATCACAAGGAAGTTTTTCTTAGTGGGCTGTAATGCTAATGCTTTTCAGTGACTGGGGTGGCTCAGTAGTCAAATGCTCACACTGCACTGTTCTCCCTGGAGATTTGGTGATGTTAAGAATGTGTTTCAGTCTCTTCAGGTCCAATGACATGCCTTGCTTCTGTAGTGAGAAATAATAATCATCAAAATATTGTAGTGCTGTTACAACTGAATATCATTTTTTAAGATCGGCCTACAAATAAAACATTGAATATTAAATTATAGTTACAGAACAGAATGTGACTGCTATAAACCCTAAAGTGTGAAAGTAATGGTCAAGTTGACAGAAGTCAGGAAGTGGGAATAGATGGTACGCAGGAGACTCTCTAGTGGGGGTCCAATTTCTTCATCTAACATAGTGGAAGGTCAAGAGAGGAAATTGAAATTCAATGGAATAACATATGGAGGGTTGGAGATCTTATTTAAAGTTAAGCAGTAAAAAAAAAAACTAAAAATAACAGCACTAATAATACCTGTTGGGGAGGGAAAGGGAGAAAATGTAATTAATGTAATTTTCTCAGCTTTCGTATCACTGAGTCAAAAAGTTAATGTCCATACTTGAGAAATCATGAAAGAGACATTGGACATATGATCACCAATGACTGTAACTCTAAAGGGTAGTGGAACTCAGAATGGGGAGTAGGACAGAAAACTTTCCTTTTTTTTTCGTAATATTCTGTATAATTTGATTTTTAAATAATGGATATTAATGTTTTTTAAATTTTAATCAGTGGGTACTTTGCTATTTTATTTCTGCCATAGATTGGTTGGTGTATCTGTGTAAAAACTCCATGACTGTCTGAGCTGACAGATGGACAAGGCAGGCCAGGCTTTGAATAGACTGGGGATTTGCAACTGCAACCCTACATGGACTGACTGGGTGAGCCAGCAGACACAGCAGAGACCCCAGTCATCAGATGCCACCTGAGTCATGCATTAGCAACAATATGACACATCCACAACCTGGACTAGGTGTCAGTAGAACACCTGTTAGTTGTGATTTCACCAATAACTGGTTGTGTTACTGGGCACGTTTGAAGCCTCAGTCTCCTCTTCTATAAAAAGTAGAGGTTCAATGCCAGACTTCCTTCTAACTGACTTTCTGTTTTTCTATTATTCTCCTTGTCTTATTTGTAAGATATGTAGTTATAAATCTTTTGAACTGGCATCACAACCCTGGCTACATGCTCTAAGAGGCTACTTTAGAATAATATGTGCTCTCTAGGAATGATCTTGACGTTACCCAAAAGCCATCAATCATGGTTATGTCCTGAGTATTGTTAATCTGACTTAAGAATGTGTTAGTTTATCACTAATAGATTTTTTAATTAAATTACTGAAATGGTTCAAAAGAGTTCAAGCTTTTGGGAATAGGACTTAAAGCACACTCTCTTCCATCAATTTTTGCAATTTGAGCTACTTATTACTGGTTTAAGGTGTTTTCTGAATGTGTTGTCAAATTTCCTTAAAGCAAGCAGGAAGTTAAACTTTACAGAGAGCTCAGTTTCGTTGCTTGATCATGTGTGGCAAAGTAGCTTTGCTTTACCCTATATTTGAATTGAACCAGTCGCATTTTCCTCTAGCTTTTTTCCTGTCATATTATCATGATTTCAGTTGAGATTTTCAGTAATAAATTTAATACACAAGAAGGTGAAAAATGAGTTAACATTTTTCCATGTTGTTTCTTTGGTTCTAGGTAATCAAGCAATCAAGTCTTAGATAAATTCTTTGAGAGTTGGCATTAAGGTGAGAAAAGCCAAGCCCACTGAGAAGGATGTGATGTATATTAAAAGACTTATTTTCTCCCGAGTTTATGGGGACTTTTGAAGTTTTATTAGGTTTGTACAGTTGCTTACTGCAGTGACTTAGAAGATAGAAGCTGGCCAGAGTACCTTTCCAGATAATAAAAGGCTGCATTGCTTGGGTTTTTGATTACTACTCAGGTAGCTATCCTGCTCATTTATGGAGTGACACTGGTTTCATTCTGGCAATTCTAGTTGAATGCGCATTGATGTGTACATCATTTAACTGCTTTTTTCTTGGTGTTTTGTCTCTGTTGATAGCTTCTCAGAGAGCCAACTCCTAGTAGATCTTCAGGTTGAAATGTCAGCTGGGGCCAGAGTATGAGAAGCAGAGTGGAAAGTCCTAAACTATTCAGAATACAGGGCCTAGGAGGACAAATTTCAGGTCAGAGCAGTCGGGCCAAGGTAGAAAAATGGTTCTACAGGGAACAGGAGTGGAAAATGGATTAAGGTGAAGGAGGGGATAAGAACCAGTATGAATAACTGTGTGCTAAGCCATTTATACTCAGTAACACTCACAGTCAACACTCTAAGGTGGATATTAAAACCTAGATCTGGGGAGGGTAATTTACCCAAGATCACACAGTTAAGTACTGAAGTAAATATTTGAACTCAGTTCTGTCCGAATCCAAAGCTCTTACTCAATTCTCTTTTATCATTCTGACTCCCAATGGTGACAGCAACTGGGTGTTTAATAAAACACTCCTCTGTATTGAATGGAGGCTGCAAATATGAGCTATTTTTTCCCCAAAGACACACAATCTCACTCATGCTTACATAGCTGCCTGTACAACTTGCAGCATCAAGCCTCCATTTTCAAGCAAGAAACATGGTCTAGGTTGGAATACCTGGATGGGAGTGGGAAACAGGGTGAGAGGGGATCACTTCAATTCCCTTCTGCCCCATTACAAAGCTTATCTTTATAGAGCAAGAAATACTTGCTTCTCTGGAGACTAAGTTAAGGATGCTTTGTTCCTATTTTATTTTTCTTTCTTAAAATGAAATAAAAATATCCCATTAAAGGGAAATTCTTTATTTCAAACTATTGAATGCCATGGTACTTATTTTCAGCTTGTTAAATTTAGGGTCTTGAAACAAAATCCTACACATAAATGTTCTTTGGGCCCATGGCATTTCCATTTGATTGTGAATTGGATTAATTTTTATTGATCTTAAGCTCTTGCCTCTCATTCCTTTTTGTTTTGAGATACTTAAACAAATGTTGACAGTTATGGTTGGCTTAATAAGCTGCCTCAGTTATATAAATGATTTCTGTTAGTTATGTTACTGCTAGTTGAAGATAGCTTTAGTTTTCTGGCATATTTTGGGACTTACTAGTAAAGCATTCCTGATACCTTTTAACATTCTTTTGCTTCTTCAGGCATCAAGTTGACCTTTTTTCTAGCTCCCTTTAGCTCTACACTTCCTTTTTGAGTCTACTGTTTGCTTGACATGAAAAATGAACTTACGCAATTATAGACCCAGTGGCCTTTTCTTAGTCCTCATTCTTCTTGGCTGCTCTGCTGCAGGTGACACTACTGTCTCCTCCTCTTTCTTGAAATGTCTTTCCCCTTTGGCTTCCATGACACCCTATTTCCTGGTTCTTCCTTTCCTCTCTGACTCTACTTTCTTCGCTTCATCCTCTCTACAATCTTTACTTTAGACTAGTGCTTTCCAGTGCTGAAAGTGATGATAATTGTGTGGCACATGGCGGTTCCCAGATGAGGCTTCTCAATTCTGAAGGTGATGGGAGTGTGGTCTGAGGATCTCAATCTCTTGGCACACCTGTAACCCAATGGAGCACATCATTGCACTTCTGAATACTGATTGGGAGTTTTGTTATATGCATTGCAGGGAGCTGTGTTACCTCCAGATCACAGTAAATACAAAATAAGACAATCAAAGTACAGGCAAATAGCAGGAAAAACTGTGATGAAACACCAGAGATCGTAATAGCAAAAAGTCCAGAAAGTTTGAAGAGAAGTCAAGGACAAAGCATTCAGTAGATGCGAGAAGCAGCAAAGATTCAAACAACTGGAGTTCTAACAAGGGCTTAGGAACATCTGTGACAGTGGTCAGAGATCAGAAACAGAAATTAATAACCCAAACTTTCCTTTGAACTTGGCAGGAGCCCAGGGGGATATCAAGATGTATCTGAGCACGAGCAATTGGAGCACAGGTGACTGCTCCTTAAGAATGGCCTGTCCAGAGGTGTATACGATGACTGTGCTGAGCTGTGAGAGCAGGCATGGTAGACAACGGAGTGAAGCACTTAGAATGCAGGTGAGATTCATTCCGAGTAAATCAAACTCAAGATAACTGGCTGCAGCTAGGCCAGGAAGCTCCTTTGTCATCACATTTCCCCTTAGGAATGTTATTCACTTTCAAGTCTAAAGTGATGGTTTTCTGTTCTTTTTAATCCAAATTTTGGTTGGCTAGAAACTGAACTAGAGAGCTTGTCGCCTCAAGTTCATACCTTTCATGTCTGAACACTAGCTCCACTTCCTCCTCCTTGGTCTCTTCATCAGTCTCCTAGGCTCACAGTCTTGTAGACATCATTGACTTGTGTCTCTTTGGTTCCCCATCATCATTCATTTATTTTCTGGAGAATGTCTCATACTAATCCTCCTCTTCTCCTTAGTTCAGACCCATCTCTCTCATGTCCAAGTCTCTTCACATCTTTTTCCTCTGTGGTCTCACTGCTTCTAGTTCCATTTTTCTCTGAAGCATCCCACACTGACTAATGTTTGGGAAACTGAAATTTCATGATCTCATTCCTGTGATCAAAAGCGATTCAGGCTGGGTGTGGTGGCTCACGCCTATAATCCCAGCACTTTTGGAGGCCTCGGCAGGCAGATTATCTGAGGTCAAGAGTTGAGACCAGGCTGGCCAACATGGTAAAACCCTTTCTCTATTAAAAAAAAAAATATAAAAATTATCCAGGCACACCTGTAATCCCAGATACTCAGGAGGCTGAGGCAGGAGAATCACTTGAACCCGGGAGGCAGAGGTTGCAGTGAGCCGAGATCACGCCACTGCACTCCAGCCTGGGCAACAAGATTGAAACTCCATTTCAAAACAATAGCAACAACAACAAAATCTTTGACTATTTTAGGCCTTGCCAATCTAACCTTCCATAACCTACTCAGCCACCGTGTAGTTCAGTCTTTTCACTGGGTTGTTGGTGCATGCACTTACTCTCTTAGATCTCACTTGCTTTTTCACTCACCAACTCGCTGACTCACCAGAAAAACAGTCCCCCAAAGGATTCTACATCCTAATCCTCAGAACCTGTGAGTATGAACATTGCATGGCAAGTGGGAATTAAGTTTGCTAATCAGTTGACTTTGGGATGATGACATTATCCTGGATGATCCAGGTGGGCCTGACATAATCTTAAGGGTCCTTAAAAGTGGAAGAGGGGGGCTGAAGAGAATTGGAGATGTGATCACAGAAACGATCAGAAGAATGTGATGTGAGAAGGACTTGCTTTGAAGATGGTGGAAGAGAGTCACCAGCCAAGGAGTTTAGGGAGCCTCTAGAAGCTGGGTGAGAAACAGACCCAGCTAAGAGCCACAGAAAATAATGAAGCCCTGTCAACTCTTTGATTTTAGCTTGTGGATTGAGTTTAGATTTCTGGATCACAGAACTGTAAAATAATGTTTGTGTTGTTTTAAGCCACAGAATTTATGATAATTTGTTACAGCAGCTGTAGGAAGTCAATACACCAGTCACCTCCAAAATAGTTACAGAGCACTCCTTAGAAGTTAGGTGCCCCACTACCCTCACAGTTGCAGGAATTCACAGTGGGAAACAAGGAGGGAGAGACTCCTATTGACATAATTACTGTTCAATTTGATTCATTCATCCACTCAACAAATATTGATGGTCTGTTATGTGCCAGGCACTGCAAACAGGTAAAATCCTCACCATCCTGGAAGTTACAAATGAATTGGAAGACGCACACTAAACATAAAAAGCATAAAAATGTCAGTGGTAAATAAATGTTATGAGGAAGAGTAAAATGTTTTCAAGACTAAGAAGGAAGGAAGTAGCTACTTTTGGATAGGGTGGTAAAAAAAAAAGGCCTCTCTGAAGTAATATTTCAAAAATGTGGAAGAATAGCTCTAATCACAAACGCATTACATTTCTAATATTAATATGTGCTTTATAAATTTTCACCATTTATAAGTGATATGATGAGGCTTTGTGTCCCCATTCAAATTTCATCTTGAATTGTAATCCCCATAATCCCCACGTGTCAAGGTAGAGACCACATGGAGGTATCTGAATCATGGGGGTGGTTCCCCCATAGTGTTCTGATAGTGAGTTCTCATAAGATGTGTTTTTTTTAAGGGGCTCTTCACCCTTCACTTGGCACTTCTCCTTTCTGTGAAGACAGTGCCTTTCTTCACCTTCATCTTCCACCATGATTGTAAGTTCTCTGAGACCTCACCATCCATGGTGAACTGGGAGTCAATTAAATCCCTTTCCTTTATAAATTAGCCAGTCTCAGGCCTTTATAGCAGTGTGAAAATGGACTAATACATTAAGCTTCATCATTTTAGATGATAATCTTGATTTGGAGCATGTTGGGATGAAGGATCCTAGCTTTTTCCATCTCTTGCTATGACCAGAGACATTTCTGGAGTTTGATTTAGAGTACTGTGATTTAATCTTATTACTTCTAGCCAGAAGTGTTCCTTGTGTGGCTTTCTCTCCAACATCTTTGCCAGTGTCTTTAACAGATTATGAAAAGACCTTCATTTTCAACGCCATTCTTCCTACAGTGACCAGAGTAGATGGGCAACTAAGGAATTATTCTACAAAACTTAATTCCATTTCTTGTTTTGACCCATTATTAGAAGAGCTGTGCACACATGATCCTCTTTTCACTCAGTCATGGCCAATAATGACATTAATCTGTGAATTTCTTAAAGTTGGTCTTCTGGACAAACATGAAGTATATTGTATAATGGACACAGGTGTCTTTTATTAAAATGGGTTTTTAGAGTTAAAAGACCTTTTAGAGAAGGAGAAGGGTTGACTTCAGAATTATCTATGCTGTATTGGTCTTATGGCATACCCTGAGGTACTCTTCAAATGCAAATGTGGGTGTTTATTACACAGAAACAGTTTCAAAACTATTGTGTTCTGCCATGTTAATGCAGGTAGAAATGTGAAAGCTTCCTGCTTTTATTATTTTTTTAAATTAATTTTTTTGGGGAGGACATTGGCTGAAGAATCTATATGAACCAAGCTAAATGCAAGAAAATCACTTAAGAAAATGTATCCATGTTTAAAAGTAGGGATTATCTTTGCCCAAACTGTGTAGGCTGGTATAGGATTATATTACACTCTTCCTACTCTCCCACATACACCCAGGGTGCAGGCATGTATTTTACTACTAAGCATCTATTTCAATAGCTGTGAAGATACTGTGCAATAGGTGGTAGCAACCAACTGACTGACCATGTGTGTAATCAACTATCTCTTCCCAATGCACATAGCAAATATTTATAGAACTAGAGGAACTTCAACTCTAATTATCCCCACATTTCATTCTTACTGCTTCACATGGATATAACAATGTTTTAACTAGACCTAGGCAAATCACTTGGTCATTGGTTTAATATTTACTTTTAACATGTCTCAGCGTGCATACAATTAAATAGATATAATCCCTGACGTTTGCTAGTTTACAACTAAAGCAATGCTGAGGTAAACAAAGTGTTAGGCGCATACATGAATGGCTTGAATATTTATTTCTTTTCTCTTGCTGCTTTTAGGATACTTTATCTTTTACCTTTGGGAGTTTGATTATTAGATGCTTTGAGGTAGTCTTCTTTAGGTTAAATATGCTTGGTGTTCTATAACTTTCTTGCACTTGAATGTAAATATCTTTCACTAGGTTTGGGAAGTTCTCTGTTGTTTTTCCTTTGAATAAACTTTCTACCCTATCTCTTTCCCTACCTCCTCTTTAAGTCCAATAACTCTTACATTTGTCTTTTTCAGGGGATTTTTCTGGATCTTTTTGGCATGCTTCACTGTTTTTTCTTTTGTTCTTCTGATTGTATTTTCAAATAGTCTGTCTTCAAGCTCAGGAATTCTTTCTTCTTCTTGATTAATTCTTTTACTGACTCTGATGCATTCATTCTTCAGTATGTCAATTGCATTTTTCATGTCCAGAATTTCTGCTTCTTTTTAATTATTTCAACCTCTTCATTAAATTTATCTGATAGAATTCTGAATTCTTTCTCTGTATTATCTTGAGTTTCTTTGAGTTTCCTCAAAACAGCAATTTTGATTTCTCTGAAATATCACGTCTCTTTCTTTAGAATTGGTATCTGGTGCCTTATTTTGTTTAGTGAAGCCATGTTTTCCTGGATAATTTTGATGCTTGTAGATGCTCATCAGTGTCTGGGCAATGAAGAGTCAGATTTTTATTGTAGTCATCACATTTCGAGCTTATGACTGTGCTTCTTGAGAAGTTTTCCAGGTATTCAAAGGGACGTGGGCCCCAATCCCAATGTCACTGTGATTTTGTGGACATGTAGAGGTACTGCCTTGGTGGTCTTGGATAAGATCCAGAAGAATTCTCTGGATTACCAGGCAGAGGCTCTTGTTCTTTTCCCTTACTTTCTCTCTCTGTGCTGAACCACCTGGAATAGGGGGTGTGTGATGCAAGCACCCTTGGGGCCACCACCACCAGGACTGTGCTTGGTCAGACCTGAAGCCAGCACAGCACTGGGTCTTTCCCAGGACCTGCTGTATCCGGCTCCTGGCTTCCACCTGTGTTCACTCAAGGCCCTAGTGCTCTAATCAGCAGGTGGCAATGCCAGCCAGGTTTGTATCCTCCCCTTTAGGTCAGTGAGTTCCTCCAGGCCCCATGTAGGTCCAGAGATGCTGTCGGAGAGCCAGGGACTAGAATTAAAAAAACCTTAGAAATTTGCCCAATGTTCTATTCTACGGAAGCTAAGCTGGCACTCAAACCACAATGTAAAGTCCTTCCTGCTCTTCCTTTCCCTTTCAACAGGCAAGGGAGCCTCTCCCTATGGCTACCACCACCACCAACAACCCATTAAGGGGTTCTGCCAGGCCACTACCAATGTTCACTTAAAGCCCAAGCCTCACTTAAAGTCAGCTTGTGGTGAATACTGCCAGGCCTGGGACTCAGCAGTGGGCTCTTCTATGACCTAGTGCAGGTCCAAAAATGACATCCAAGAGCCTAGGCCTAGATTCAGGGATCCCAAGAGCCTGACTGTTGCTCTACCCCATTGTGGCCAAGCTGGTGTCTAAGATGTGAGAAAAGTTCCTTTTAGTTTTCCCCCTGCTCTTCTCAAACAGAACGAGTCTTTCACCGTAGCCACCACAGCTGGGAATGTTCTGGGTCACATCTGTAGTCAGCAGGTCTCAGATCCCAGTGCCCATGGTGTACTGCCTGGGTATTGCTGCTGGTTATTCCAGGTCCAAGGGCTCTTTAGTCAATGAATTCTGCCGAGACTGGGTCCTTCTCTTCAAGGCAGCAAGTTCCCTTCTGGCCCAGGGTGTGTTTGGAAATGTCATTCAAGAGCTAGGGCCTGGGATGGGGGCCTCATGACTCTGACTGGTGCCCTATCCTGCTATGGCTGAGCTAGTATCCAAGATGCAAGACAAAATCATGTTTGCCCTTTGTTCCCCCCCTTTTAAGCAGAAGGAAGGAGTCACTTTCATTGCTTCAAGCTGTCCTACCTCAGGGTGGGGAAGGGATGGCACAAGCACTCCTTCAGCCCACAAGCTGGTGTCTCCCTAGGTCACCCAGCAGCCTAGTCCTGTGACTCTGAGCCTGGCCCAGCACTAGGAGTTGCCTAGAATTGCAGTCTCTGCATCCCAGACTGCCTTTCAGTTTACCTAGGACCCCAGTTTACCTTGGCCTGTGGTGGCGAGGCTTGCAGAGAAACTTGAGTTCCTATTGATGGGATGGATGATTAACCTGTGGCTAGGACTGGTCCAGATGTTCGCTCCATCCATGGGCACTGGCTGAGCCCAACACAGGTTTACTTTCCACGATGACAGGGCAGCACAGAGTTCAATATAAAGTCCCCCAGTTGCTGTGCTCTCTCTCCCCCAGGTGCACAGACTAGCAGCTGCCAGGGGACGGGGAAGCGGTGGCATTGGAATTCAAGACTGTCTCTCCGACCCTCCGAATGCCTCTTTTAGCAATATGAAGTTAAAATCAGGTTCTGTGGTTGCTCATCTGATTTTTGTTTCTTGTAATGATGCTTTTCCGTGTTAAAATTTGAAGTTCCTGTGGTGGGGCGGGGTGTAAAAATGTGTAGGCTTCCATTCTGCTACCTTGCTCCATCCAAGTTTGAATGCTTAGTACTCAGATTTACATCTTAATGAAGACAAAATATCCACTCATTTAGGGGCTATGAATGATGAATCATCTGTAGCTGCATATGTCCTTCATGTCCTGGAGTAAATGGTTCATGATCCATCAGCACCGCTACTAAAATGGTCCTGTCATGTTTGGGCATGCTGGATTGTTCTGACTTGGCAGTATCATAGTGCTGTTGTAGGCATTAATTTGGGGATACTACAGAAGTAGATCTGGCTGTTGCTTTGAATCTGGGTAAAAAACTTTTTTTTCTTGCCTAACAAGTCCATAGTAAGAGATTTCATTTCTTCTTTTATATAAAAAAATGTTACTATATGAAGTAGTGTTCACTGGTACTTATAGAGCAAGAGCGGTATAAAATTACCTATAGAACAAACTTCTAGCTATAGAAATTATAGAACTTGTTAGTCAAAGATTATTAGGGACTACTATGTAGACATATTATAATATTTGGAAAGTGTTAGTTATATAACTTCTGGAAAATGAACTCATTTGGAGGCATGCCCTCCCATTCCCTCCTTTGTCCTTTTATATCTCTATGCTATATCTGTTTATTAGATTATTGATTTATAATAAAAATCTGTAATATGAAATATATTTTTATGTGAGGAAATAGGAAAATGAGACTAAGAAAACTAAGATGAAAACAGAAATTAGGTATACAAAGTAATTGCAGTGAGCCCTCCTTCTTTGCTAGAGAAGGGCCTCAGAGTTAACTTTGAACATGATAACAACCAAAGCAAAAAGAGAATGTTTTCATATCTTTATATTTATTCTTTGATGACATATTAGATTTGTAAGTCTTCTACTGTGCTCCCCTTAAAAGGAGGTGACTCATAGCAGCCAATTAGAACTTCCTAGTCTGCTTTCTGCTTAGGTGATTTGCTGTACTGCTGACCTCAGCATCTCGGCCCCTACAGATGATACCCTAGTCTATCTTTTAGGCTTTTCTCCAAAATTTCTTTCAAATTCCAGGTGAATAAAATTGTTGGCCTTTCCACTCTGTCAAATCTGGCATTTCTTTTCTTCCGTTTTCTTTTTCTTTTCTTTTCTTTTTTTTTTTTTTGAAACAGTGTCTCTGTCTGTTGCCCAGACTGCAGTGTAGGGATGTGATCATAGCTCATTGCAGCCTCAACTTCCCAGTCTTAAGTGATTCTCCTATATCAGTCTTTCAAGTCGCTATTGCTACAGGCATGTGCCACCATACCTGACTAATTTTTATTTTTAATATTTTTAATAGAGAAAGGGTCTTGCTTTGTTACCCAGGCTGGTCTTGAACTTCCTGGGCTCAAGCAATCCTCCTGTCTCAGCCTCCCAAAGTGCTGGGATTATGGGCATGAACTGTACGTCTGCCTTTTATCAAGCTGCCAATGGTGTTCTCTCTCCCCATCTTCTAAGACTTAGCCTAAATGCGCTTCCTTCATAAAACCTTACAGAATCCCCACAGCCAGAGATGAGTTTTTTCCAATTTCTCACTCCCATTACTCCCTTGTTTGTTTTTCTTGTAGGGTATTTAGCTCCTTATACTTTCTATTGTTCATATATGGGCAGGTCTTATTTCCTTTACTTGATTATAAAATACTGCATGGGCAGTTCTCTGCACCAACTAATTCAGTACTTCACATGTAGTTGGTGCTTAATACATGGTTGTTTGAATGAATGAATTTTAGCAGGTAAGATTTGAGATTCTCTATAAACTGCACAGGTGTGGCTTTCTTCCCAACTTGAGTGAGCTATTTTTCTAGAGTTGCATTTGATTTTAAAAACAGAATTAGGGAACTATAAAAATAGCCTGCAATGAGTTATTCCAGCAGTCTCACTGTTTTTTAAGAGTGGTAACGTTCCTTTTATGATGTTTTTCATTTACAGCGTGGCCTTACAGCCAGCTCTTTTTCAAAACACAATCCCATTATTATGGCCGCCTTTTGCCTCAAACAACTTCCCATAACATTAGAGGTATAATATTGCAAGAATAGCTTCTGACAGAGAGGTTTCTACTTTGCAGTCGGGGGGATACAGGATGTCAAATTGCTCATCATTTCTGGATCTGAAGGGAAGTAGTTTAAAGATTTTATTTTACCTACGTGGTTCCAGCCAACCATGTCATGGAAAACGTATTTCCCTATATAGGACAATGAAATGGCTCAAATAATTCTCACACGTTGCTGAAATCTGAACATGAAATAGGATTGATCTTATGTCCTTTTATTTTTTGGATGATCCTAACAGAAAGAGAACATGTAGGAAGAAACACAAGGTTCATATCCATATTGAGAGTTTGTTGTTCTTGAACTTTTAAAAAGAAATATGGGTATGAGCTCTTGAAGATTTCTACGTCTGGATGCTGCAGGGCTTAGGGACGGATACAGGAGAAGCTGGAGAGACGAGTTGGTTGAAGTATCAAATGCAAGGACTGGAAGCCAAACCTGGAAGAAAAGGTGAAGGCTGTGTTTGGGGCCCTCCTGCCTTCATCTGCTGAGGAGCCGCTGCCCTCTGGGCCCCCTTGGCATCATCCTCTCTGTTTAGACTGATTTATTTTCTATCTAGTTCCCTGGGGGTCGGCTTCTCTTTGTCTTCCAGGACAGGACTACTCCTTATCTGATACATCAAATTAAGATGATTGGATATTGCAAGAAAGCTAAATAAAACCCCAAGAACTTTTCTTTGCTTCCTAGGCAAATCTGTGTGTGTATATGTGTGTGTGTGTGTGTGTGTGTGTGTGTGTGTATGTGTGTGTGTGTGTATGCATGCACACGTGTGTTTTATACTGCTGTTGAAGTAGCAGCAGGATTAGATAGAAAAGAGCAGCACTTGAGATTTAATCATACATTGATTTATGCTCTTATTCTGCCCTCACCTTATGTATGGCCCTGTGTATGTTAATGATCTTCTCGGACCCCCTGCTGCCCTTTGCCCCATCTGTAAGACTAGAAAGGTGTTTTAAGGATTCGGTGAGCTAGCGGGAAAGTATCGAGGACCATACCTACCCCGTACTGGGCTCACCAAGCACTGCTTCCTCTGCTTCCCTCTGTTCTTTTAAACAGAAGCCTGCTGTCTCCTGCCCACTTTCTCTTGTGGAGTGGTCCAGTCCCTGGGAAGAAATGGAACCTCTTTTATATGGCTCTTTAAAGATATGATTTCTGCACTTGGAAGGTAAAAAATCACCAGGGACTTGGACTTATTGCTGGAAAACAATGTTTATGATAGTGAAACTGTATAAAAGTAAATATATTTTGTATGTATAAAATATAAACTTAAACGGACAATTCTTTATCATTAGCTTTCAATCTGCCACGTTTCCTTATAATAATATTGGGAATGATGCAGACATGTAAGAAGGAAACAGAGGTATGTGAAATGAATGACCAAATGATAAATGAGTCTTATCTATCATTTGTAAAAGATGGACAGCAATTCAGCAATGATAGTGACGGTAGCAGCACTTAGCTTCGGTCCTATAATGTTTACTCAAAGAAAAGTTATAATCTTATCTCCTGTGCATATAAAGAGACTTAAAATAATAAGCTCCAGGTTCTGGGATTGCCTCAGCCACTTCATTCTTATGGGAGGCGAACAAAGCACTTCATCCTTGGGCATCTGTACCTCTTCATTTTCTGAATCTTTCTAGCTTCTAGGTTCACATGGTGAGAATTTAATTCAAATATGAAGAGCTGCCCTAATAAAACAAATATGAACTGCTGTGTAGCACTCAGGCTAGTTTCCCCAATTTAATCATAACCAGTTTTATGTCCCCTGCCCATGTAACTGCTACCTATTGTGGGCACCTTGAGTCATCCTTGTGGCTCCCTCTGCCTATATTCCTTATCTACCCTGCACCAGTGTTCTGTGAGGCCCCTCCTGGCCCAGGTCTGCTGGGCCTTTCAAAGGAATGTGAATATAATTATAACTCTTCCCCGAAGGAATGGGACCTGGTACACACCTGATGGCCTACAGGAATGAGAACCCAGATCTTAGACACACCAAAGACATGTTTACCCTGAGTAGGAGAAAAGACCTTCCATGTTTCATAGTAAGTCACCCTTCCAGGAGTGATCTGAGAACTTGTGACTCTTTCTTGTGTGAATACAGTAACAAACAAAACAAAGAAAATTATCCAGGAGCTGATTCACATAGTTAAGGCTTCTGTTCAACTATCAAATGTAAGGTACTAATTTATGTCTTATAGCACACAATTCCAATCAGTTTTTTTCAGTTGGCTTTTAAAATTTGTGCATTTTAGAATTTGGGTAGAAGTTCTTTCTAATGGAGTAGTTGAGTAGAAGGATACATTCTTCCCCTCCCTCCAACATATATACATGCTTTTAAAGTATACTAAAATAATTTTGATTTTGAAAAATATCTTGAAACATAGTGAGTTATCCATGGATGGAGAAATGTGAAGTTAGAGTGCTGGGCAGGAGCTGAAGCTCAAGCAGCTCACACCATATTGGATCTCTGTAAAGAATGGGACTAGGCATATCTGAGGGAGTGCAATACTAGAACACATACAAAACTATGATGGGTCAAGAATCAGACTGCCAAGAAAAGGAAAAAACTTTCTTTCTGCTCTCTGGACAAGGGAATTCTCGTTTTCATTTTGCATCCTGCCTGCAAATAACATGGTCTGCTTTGTGCTAGTGTTTCAGAATATTAGAATTTGCGGATCTAGCAACAAATTGACCTTTCTATGAGACTGTCTTTTCCCATTCATAATTTTATGCTACAGTGAGCATTTTATAATTTTCAGGCATATTTTAACATGAAGTTTTGTTAGCCATTTGAGAGCACCTTATGGGGCCAAGGGCCTTTGCAATAATTTAGTTCATCAGAATCTATCAAAGCCTGATAAAATTTGGACAAATTTTACAAAACCCTGCTGTTTTAGAGATGTGTGTAGCTCAGACCTAGGGATGAAAGTGACTTGTTCAAAGCTACCAATAAGGGGCTGTTCTTGTTTCTACTCTTAGTTCAAGCAGGACTCAACACACTACTTTATGTTTCAAGACAAAAATAAAATCAGTGCTGGGAAACTAAACCACCCCACCAAGAACATTTGTTATATATTTCTCATACTCCTTGCCCTCCTCCTCACCATCCCCCGATGAGGTGTTCAAGGATTAATGAACTAGTGTTGGGAAATTATTTATACTTACTTTTATAAAAGTACCATAAAGAGCAATGCATATAGTTTCTATTTAGAGTCAGCAAACTAACTTTTAGAACATAAAGTATATTTAATACATAGTTTTCTACATAAGGTAGAGTTCAGAGAAGAACTAATTTATTGAGCTAAATATCTTTGGTTGTATTTTCCATATTTGTTTTATATCCCAAAGTACTGTGTCAAAATATAGCTTCCTTCACCTTAGACCTATGTGGGGAGAGGTGTATGTGAATTATAGCACATTTCACAGCCAGAAATGGGGAATAGTACATGTGGCCTCATTCTTGACCTCATCTCAAAGCCCATTATAGACATTTCTTGAGACTGTTCATCCTAGAAATAAAAAGGGTGAGACTGAACTTTGATTTTAGAGAATGAGTATATTCCTGAAGTTTTTCTTTCTTTCTTTTTTTGGTGGTTGCTTTTTCACATTCAGACTAAAAGAACCTTTTTGTTTATTAGATCCCTTTTATGTACTAATACACAACTGCAGTGTGTCAGCAGCATTGTTTATTTAGTAGTGAGCAGTTATATTCTGGGGTACTTTGACACCTCTCTACCTTTTCCAAAAAATGCATAGATATTGTCTGATATCTGGAATTTTTAAATGAGAAGTTTAGTCACTTATATTATATTTAAAAGGATTTTAAACATTGCTTGTTTAAAATAACCAGTGCTTTAGGGAAGTTGGCACACTACATTATCTGTCCTTTATTCTTTAGGGTAAATGGTTTACTACATTCATTTCAAAGAATATGTTTAATGGTGGGGGAGTTGTTTCTTGGGAGAATACTAGATAAGACTATACTAAAGGGAGAGAAAATAACAAAGGGAGAATAGAAAAAAGTAAAACAAAAAGCCAGGTCACAGCTCTTTAAGGCAGATGTTCCCCATTCCATAGCATTGCCTAAATTTTCAAGATTATTGGAAATTTCTGTTGCTCCTTGATATGGTTAGAATCTGTGTCCCCACCCAAATCTCATCTTGAATTATAATCCCCATAATCCCCAGGTGTCAAGGTGGGTCAGGTGGAGGTGATTGAATCATGGGGGAAATTGTAATCCCCATAATTCCTATGTTTCAAGAGACCAGGTGGAGGTGATTGGATCATGGGGGTGGTTTCCCCCATGCTGTTTTTGTGATAGTGAGTTCTCATGAGATCTGATGGTTTTATAAGGGGCTCTTCCCCCTTTACTCTGTCACTCTTCACCTTTCTGCTGCCTTGTGAAGAAGGTGCCTTTCTACCCCTTCACCTTCCACATGATTGTAAGTTTCCTGAGGCCTCCCCAGGCACACTGAACTGTGAGTCAGTTAAAACACTCCTTTATAAATTACCCAGTCTCAGGCAGTTCTTTATAGCAGTGTTAAAATGAACTAATAATGTAAATTGATACCAATGAGAGTGGGGTGACGCTACAAAGTTACCCAAAGATATGTAAATGACTTTGGAACTGGGTGACAGACAGAGGTTGGAACAGTTTGGTGGGAAAGCTCAGAAGCCTTGAGATATGGGAAAGTTTGGAGTGTCCTAGAGATTTGTTGGATGACTTTGGCCAAATGCTGATAGTGATATGGACAATGAAATCCAGGCAGAGGTGGTCTCAGATGGAGATGAGGAACTTCTTGAGAACTAGAGCAAATGTTGCTCTGGCTATGCTTTAGCGAAGAGACTAGCAGCATTTTGCCTTTGGCCTGGAGACCTGTGGAACTTTGAACTTGAGAGAGATGATCTGAAATTGGAACTTATGTTTAAAAGGGAAGAAGAGCATAAAAGTTCAGAAATTTGCAGCCTGAGGATACAATAGAAAAGAAAAACCCATTTTCAAGATGGCTGCAGAAATTAGCAAAAGTAACAAGGAGCCAAATGTTAATTACCAAGACAATGGGGAAAATGGTTCCAGGGCATTTCAGAGGCCATTACAGCAGGTCCTCCCATCAAAAGCTAGGAGGCCTAGGAGGAAAAAATAGCTTCTTAGGTTGGGCCCAGGGCTTTGCTTCTTTGTACAGCCTTGGGACTTGGTGCTCTGTGTCCCAACTGTGGCTAAAAGGGGCCAACATATAGCTCAGACTGTTGCTTCAGAGGGTGCAAGCCCCAAGCTTTGGCAGCTTACACATGGTGTTGGGCCTGTGGTGCACAGAAGTCAAGAATTGAGGTTTAGAAACCTTTGCCTTGATTTCTGAGGTTGTATGGATATGCCTGGATGTCCAGGTAGAAGTTTGGGACAAGGGTGGCATCCTCATTGAGAACCTCTGTTAGAGCAGTGCAGAAGGGATATGTGGGGTTGGAGCCTCTGACAGAGCCCAATGGGGCACCACCTAGTGGAGCTGTGAGAAGATCACTGTCCTCCAGACCCCAGAATGGTAGATCCACTGACAACTTGCACTGGGCACCTGGAAAAGGTGCAGACGCTCAAAAACCAGCCTGTGAAAGCAACTGGGGGGTGGGGGGCACTGTACCTTGCAAAGCCACAGGAGTGGATCTTCCCAAGATCATGGGAACTCACCTCTTGCATCAGTGTGACCTGGATGTGAGACATGGAGTCAAAGGTGATCATTTTGAAACTTTAAGTTTTAATGAATGCTCTATTGGACTTTGGACTTGCATGGGGCCTGTAACCCCTTCATTTTGGGCAATTTATCCCATTTGGAATGGGTATATTTACCCAATGCCTGTACCGTCATTGTATACAGGAAGTAACCAACTTGCTTTTGATTTTACAAGCTTGTATGCAGAAAGGACTTGCCTTATCTCAGATAAGACTTTGCACTTAGACTTTTGGATTAATGTTGGAATGAATTAAGACTTAGGCAACCTATTGGGAAGGCATGATTGTGTTTTGAAATGCGAAAGGGACATGAGATTTGGGAGGGGCCAGCTTGGAATGATACGGTTAGTCTTTGTGTCCTCACCCAAGTCTTATCTTGAAATGTAACCCCCATAATCCCTGTGTTGAGAGAGAGACCAGATAGAGGTGATTGGATCATGGAGGTGGTTTCTCCCATTCTGTACTCATGATAGTGAGTGAGTTCTCATGAGATATAATGGTTTTATAAGGGGCTCTTCCCCCTCCCCTCTGCCACTCTTCTTCCTGCTGCCTTGTGAAGAAGGTGCCTTGCTTCTCCTTCACCTTTCACCATGATTGTAAGTTTCCTGAGGCTCCCAGCTGTGCTGAACTGTGAGTCAATTAAACTTCTGTCCTTTATAAATTGCTTAGTCTTAGGCAGTTATTTATAGAAGTATTAAAACAGGCTAATACACTCCTATCTTTTTTTTAAGCTTGTTTCAAAGTGATTTTCAGGGAGAGATTTAAGGCAGAAGTGATTGACTCATGGACATCTGTCTACAGAGTGCAAAGAGCCACTTACTAAGTTAACAGCAGAAATGGTGAAAGCAGAGTCTCTTCTGATATTTCCATGAATAAGCACCATTGTATGTTTCTCCTATCATATTGTAGATATGGATTGCTGTATGCAACTTCTGTAATTCATCAAATGACTTCAGCCTCTAACAGAAACACGGGAACTAAGGTGCCAAAAGTCCACCAGCATAAGCATTTTCCTGTCATCTGAAAGAATGATGCCTTACTAATGGTGCTGAGAGTCTATGTGGGGAAGAGACTCAGGAGTCCCATTACAAAGTTTTCCCTGCTTAAAAAGAATATTGTTTTGCTCTAATGCCCATAACATGATTTATTTTAGAATGTTTTTCTTTAAACTGTGAGCCTTTATCAGCTTGAGAGAAATGTGTTAGGCACAACCTCCATGGAAACACTAAAAACATCTGTGATCCAAGTCTATAGTAGCTGGGAGATTAAACTTGTGATCAGATTTCTTAGATGATGGTTTCTTTTCTTACTGTTACAATTTCTGTTGATTTTGGCTTTCTTGTGTACTAGCAAAAGTAAATTGGAATGGAGCAGACAATTAAGAACTGGATGTCTAAATCCTTGTTCACGTACTTATAATAATAAATTTCTTACAAATTATGATATGCTTCCTTATAAATATTTTTCTCATAAAGATTTCTTTAGAAATATAACCACAAACTTTTATTTATTATTAACAGTAAACTATTAATAGTTTACCTCAGGTTTGCCATCTAGAAGATTGGGCCAAATGACATCCAAAGATCCTTTCAGGCCTAATCTTTCTGACTCAAGTATTCTACAATCACATAGGACTTTCTGGATTGTTAACCTACAACTATGTGTAAATGTTGATAGAAAATCTGTTAGAAAATATTTCCAATTTTAGAGAAGAAAATTCCATTTCATGGGGGAAAAAAGGGACTAAAAACATCCAGGCTTATTTCTGCATGCTTACGTTGTTTTCTTTTGCTCAGCAGAATGGTAAATTCAAATTAGATTGTGCTTTTCTATAAAACTGTAATTTGTAACGAGCTTAAAAGTTTCCAAAATATAATCATTTTTCCAGTGCTTCTGGGTTAGATCCGATAACTCTGGTTGACTAAGTTTCAATTTACCTCCCTAATATCTACCCTGGAATTCTTGGCCACAGATATCTTGGGGAAAGGAAAATGAAAAAATTATATAGGCCTTCCATGGGCCAGTATTTCAGACTTACTTCTTGGCTAATAAATTCCATGGGTCCATCTTCCTTATTGAGTAAAGCAATGGTTGTAGACTACAGAAATGAAATAAAGGCCAAAATAAACTTTTGGTAAATAACCTAAGAAACATACCAGAAACCATATTTATTCATATAGTATTCTCTAGGCAGAAACATAAAGTGAGCACAATATATTTGTGAGGGAAAGAACAACAGGGACTTAAGATGGAGATGGTGAATTATGAGAACATTGTACAAGAAATCCGTGGCATAAAAAATAAATTATAGAAGTAAGATGTCAAAAGATTTTTACAGGAAGACCCTCAGACAATACAAATAAGACACTCTAAAAACATAAATCAGAATTAGTATTTGGAATAAAGGAAAGCCTAAAAATCTATTTTTCTAATTTAATCAGTAACACAGAATTAATTCACTAATTATTATGTAATGGGCACATTGCATGGCTGTGTTTCTTAAAACAGTCTTACTTTTTGGTGGTTCATATTGGTGGTCACAGCTTTCTTACCACGATTTATGACATAGTAAAATGGGGAAGTTACTTGACTGTTTCATGAATGGCCATGAATTTATGAGAGATTAAATTTAGCTCTTCCCAATTAACAGGAAAAGATAAAATGTATTTTAAAAGTGGTAGTAAATTATATATAATATGCCACTTTAAAGCATGGCAGCTTCTCTGCATTCATATTTCAAAAACCTTGAATGATAAACAGGAAAGGTGTTATTTTTCTAATCTAACTTCTGGTAAAAGTAAGCAGATCCTTTATGAAACTGCTGAAAGTCAGAAAACTAATTAGAAGAATATAAATACTGAAATTTATTTTCAGATCTAAGTATGCTCCTTATCCCATATCAAATTCTAGAAGGAAAAAAAATCATCTTAGCAATTTCTCCTTTTTATTGCATAAACAGAAAAGTTTAAGGGCAGTTGGCTAAAATCTGTGTCTGTATGTGAGGAAAATGGAGTAAGCAAAGACACACTAGAAAATAAATGATAAGCAAAAGCATTATAAGGGACTACCAAGAAATAAAAGAGGATTGAAATCAATATTAACTTGCATTAAATTTAGAGCAAAAGCATTAAACAACATGAAAAGGGGTATTTTACAAAGTTAGTTCACAGTGAAGATTTATGTGCTAAATAACATAGCACGAACATTAATAAAACACAATGACAAGAAATTCGAAGAGTCATATACAGAAACATATTCATAGCAGGAAATATTAACTCGCTGGTCTTACTTCATAACTCTTCAAAAAGTCTGAGAAAGAAGACCTAAGGATCATAATGAATAGAATAGGATACGTTTAATTAACATATTAAACACTAAATTTGCAAAAGGAAAAAAATCTTAAAAAAAAAGTTCTCGGGGAATATAAGCAGAAATTTAAAGTTTTAGGTGACTCAATACAGTTTAAAAGCTAGTAATAACACATAATTGCTTCTGGTAGTATGGCAGACAAGACATTCTATAAAGACTTGCATTAACATAAAACAGATACTGAATAAATGACAACACATATAATTTAAGATGTATTGCTAAGCTTACAAGAGAGTTAAGATTATCTGTGAACACTGGAAATATTTAAGAAAAGCTAAAACTATACAGGTAGTTGAACACTGATGCAGAATATGTTGCTTTCTTAGGGGGCAAAAGCCAACACTAAGAAACCAGAATTTCAAAAATTACTAGTCACCTAGAGTGAGAAGGGGCTGAGTCTTGGGGCCAGACAAAGGGGTAGGGTTGCTGAGTCCACTTGAAACACATATATAAGGCTAGGACACATGAGGGACCTATAGATCCATGAAAGTATGGGCAATATAATGCTTGCCAATCTGTGAAGGGACTTGACTAAGAAACCTATTCTAACTAAGAATGCAAGTTGGGCTTTGAATTTATGCTACCTCAAAGACAAAATAATCTATACTTGTAGAAATTTAATAGCATGGCTGCAGTGTGGTAGTATCCCAACTTACCAAGAAGAAGTAAATGTGAATCTTCCTGGAAGAAAAATATTCTTAGTTTTGGTCTCTTAGGAATCACCTACATTAAATTTAGCCAAATATAAACTTAAATTAAAAATGGTCGAATATATCAGAATATAATCTGCTGGCTAAGATCTGTAAGACATTGTTGAATAGAAATGATGAAAGTGGAGATTGATTTTTTTCTTATGTAAAGAAAATGTTCTTAATATTTTATAATTAAGTATAATTTTACTATGCGCTTTTGACAGACAATCTTTATTACATTGTCCTTCTAATCTGGCTTAGTAAGGTTTTCTATATGAAGAAGTATTGAATTTTATTTTACTTATTTGTGTTTTTGCCTCAATTGACATCCTAATGTGGTTTTTCATCTTTACATTAAGGGATTTTTTTAATGTTAAATAATTTTTAATGGTTAGTGATGTTGAACATCTTTTCTTGTGTTTATTCATTATCTATATATTCTCTTTGGTGAAGCATCTATTTAGGTCTTATTACCACTTAAAAAAGATTTTTAAATTAAATATTTTTTACTATTGAGTTTGAGAATTCTTTATATGTTATGGATGTAAGTCATTTATCAGATATGTGATTTGCAAATATTTCCTCTTAATCTCTAACTTGTATTTCATTCCTTTAGCAGTGTCTTTTGTAGTGCAAAAGTCCAATATATTAATTTTCCTTTTATGGATTATGCTTTTGGTATTACGTTCAAGACCTCTTTGCTTAGCTCCAAGGCATTAAGATTTTCTCCTAGAAGATTTTCTTCTATGCATCTTATAATCTAACATTTTGCATTTAGGTCTATAATCAATTGTGTAAAATGTGAGGCTTTTGTCAAAGCCCTGTTTTTTTACATACTAATGTCCAAACGTTCCAACAACATTATTTGTTGAAAGCTGACAGTAGCCTTGATCACATCATGATATATTTTAATTATCTTTTTCCAGGCATACTCCATACATCGAAGTATGTATTTCTCCTGCTCTGAGTCTGCAAATCATCTTTGTATTTGGGACTCTATCTGAGAAACTTGAACAGCTAGTACTCAATAAATATTGGTTGGATTAATAATAATGAAACAATGAATTCAGATTTTCCTGTGTGTGGTAGAAAGTTCCAGAAATATATGTAATGAAGATATCTTTTTTGTATGCGCTTTCTTCCCTTTCCTTTTAAAAGAATGTGCCGGGTGCGGTGGCTCAAGCCTGTAATCCCAGCACTTTGGGAGGCCGAGGCGGGTGGATCACAAGGTCAAGAGATCGAGACCATCCTGGTCAACATGGTGAAACCCCGTCTCTACTAAAAC
>NW_016107431.1:439187-445645 GCF_001604975.1 Cebus imitator
AAAGAATTATATAAAAATAGAGGTAACAGAGCCATCCTGCTTAATTTAAATAACTAAAGTGTCATTGGGACTAAAAGAATCGTACTCTGAAATGGTCCCTGCTCTTCTAAATATTCGTTTATTCAGTGATTCAGTTTCAAGACTGGATGCTGATGTTAAAAAGATAGATGACATAGTCCTCCCTTATTAAGCTCAGAGCTTAGGAGGGGAAATGGAAATTAACAAATAATTATAATGTGAGACTCTTATATGAATAAACAAGGAACAAAAGCAAACAACATCTGTCTACAATAAGACCTGGAAGTGTTACGTACATTCATAACATCAGAAGGCTCTTAATGTTTGGTGATGTCAGGGAAGACTTCAAAAGGATTTGAGACTTTGAGGACTGAGGTATTTGTGTGGGTAGAGAAAAAAATGGAGACATGGAGGGTAGAAAAGCTTCCTTTACATGTACCAATGTTGATAGAAATGTAAATATTGCTCAGCTCAGCTTTTTTTGAAGGGCTTTGGCATGCATTCAAAGTGACACACACCATTCCCATGCATTATTTGCTTGCAATGGGAATAGGCAATGTGAGTAAAGGGTGCTAAGATTTGTCTAGAAGATGCTCTCAGAGTTCAGCTTTCATTTTTAGGAAACATAAGAGCAAAGATGTTACTGCCAGAGCTTGAGGAAGGAGCTGTTTCATGGTATGTTGACAGTAATTTAATCATAAAAGGTTATCTTCTAGACTAGCACTCAAATTTCCTTAGTCTTTCCTGATGATCAAGGGCATTCTTTGTTAAGTCTAATATGCTGGCCCTCAAAGTTGCCTAGTATGCAAGGAAGCTGTCAATCATGTACTTTAAAAAATGAACAGCAGAAGGGCTCTAAAGGGAAATCAAATTATGGTCCATTTGGAAATGTCACAATCAAGTGGTACTAGCAAAAGTGAAGAGGTTCATTGACCATTCAAATTGGTATATAAAGAATTACGTGTTTTTGCTACTAATCAAAGATAAAGCTGCCTATGTGGAGCCTGAGACCACTGAGGCTTTAGCTAATGTTAGTGTTTACATGACATATTGGAAACAAACTGGGCAGTTACAAAGGCGCAGTCTAACTAGACCCTAACAGGCAGAATGCCCTCTGATCCAAATGTTAATAGCTTTGACATTCACTGGTTTTTAATCTCATTCTGCCTGGCAGAGTAAATGAACTCTAGATTATACTGTACAGAAGAGGCCTTTCTGTTTTTCTTTCGGTTTATTTTTATTTTTCTGTTTTTTTCTGTTATTGCGGGGAAATTGAAAGTCTGTCTTTTTTCAGTTGGGTATATCACTGAGTGTATGCACAGAGAGCCTGCTGATTGACGGTGCTTCGACAAAGGCAGATTCAGTTTGCAGCTGATAAGGAGCAAAGTCATCCATGCCGTGTTTACAAAGTAGGCAGGGAGAGTAAAAAATTAGTGATAAAAGAGCTAATCTCATTGTTTTGCTGGATGAGAGAATGGCACTTTTGTGCTTGCTTTAAGAGGTGCTGGCATGTTGCCCCTCCTTCCCCCTCTATGCTTTGGCAGCAAAACAATTTCCAGATTCCCCAAAGTGTTATAGATTATAAAGGACACAGTAATGCTGGAAGGGTTTCCTGCTGTCGAGTAGGGTGCAGGCTGCACTGGAGATTGGCTGTTTATTCTGTGTACCTGTGACCCACACAGCATAAACTGCTGATTTTCTCCCTTTGGTGTTTGTAAAGCAAAAGATAAATATTTGGGATGTCAGACTAATTCATCAGTGTTTAATTTTCCAACATATTTAAATGCTTAGTTGTGCTAAGAATAAAGTTTTTTGAAACTCCTTTATGACCAGTCACAACTGGGTAGAGGTTCTGACAGTGGTAACCGAGTTTCTTTGAGTAACAGGTCAAGCAGCTGAGGTAATAGATGAGAGGAGAGGGCTGCACTTTTTTTCTTAGGACATCAGTGTTTTGTTAGTTCATGACTACTTTGTTATAAGCCCTATAAGCATGGAAGAAATACTAGCGTATAGTAGCTCTTGACACAAACACAGTTTAAAAATTGTCATGTCTGCATCTAAAGCGTTCTGATTATATAACTTCATCATCTACTCAGTTTCTCTAAAGGAAAGGTAAGAGATGATGTGTCAGCCAGAGGCACATCCCAGGTTTTATAATTTCCCACTCTGCTGATATTTGCATTTAGTGGTGACCAGTAAAAACATATAATGGTGGCAGCCATGTGTTTATTCTAGGTAATCTGAATCACTGACCTCATTATTCATTTATTCAACACCATGTTCATTGAAACATTCAATGGGCCAGGTGCTGGAGCTACTGAGGGGAACAGAACATGGATCACAACCTAAGGAAGTTTCTAATATTGTAGGGAAGAAAGCAAAGTAGGCAAATCATTACTATACAGTATACTGCATTTTATGCTAGAGATGCTTACAAGGAACAGGAGAAGTGCTCCTCACGTAAGCAAAGGCTTCCAATGGATGAGTGTTAATAGTATCTTGAAGAGTTGGAGTGAGTCAGAAAATACACAGCTCAGGATGACCAGAGCACTGCTTATCAAGTTATTAGATAAACTTGTGTTACAGTGTGTATGTAAGGCCACGGAATAAATGTGACCTTATTCACCCAAAAAAGGGTTTATTTTTTATTTGTTTAATAAATATTTATTGACTACCTTATCTGTGCTAGGCACTCTAATAGACATCAGGGATAGCTGTTAAATTAGACAACCTTAAAATTCATCATGAATTTTCAATTCTTGGGAAATGTAGCTCAAAAATCTGAATATATTATTGAAAAGAATGTAAAAATTTATACCACCAAGCATGAATATTTCATATAAATTTTGTGCTTGCAAGAGCAGCTTTTGGCAATGGTCTTAGACCCCAAGAGAATGTGTTCATTTTATTCTAGATTTGGGGTACTGTGTTGAAATACTCAGGAGTGCTTGTAAGGTATATGTGAAGAATTGAGTGGGACACGGAATTGGGGAAGTAGGTAAGCACTAAACCAATAAGTTTGCCTTTTCTATTAAAAGAAACGATTCGCTATAAGAGGATTTGAAGCAGAAAAGGCATGATCAGTTTAAAGTTTTAGAAGGATCACTCTGGAGGCAAGTACTCATAGGTTCGTCTAAGATCATGCTTTAAAAATATAGTCTCTATAGCTGTTTTGCATTTTTCTCTGCCTGTATTGAATCGTTTGAATGGTTTTCATTAATGTCAAAACAGCTAAAGCTAAGGACCTGAAATTAACTACCTGCAAACACGCAGTGCACAGACAAAAGGATTTACCTCTGTGGAATTTCTCTTAAAGCTGAGGTTGCCAAAAGCACAAATTGAATCTAAAAGTCAGGACCACCATTATTCATACTTTGAAATGATTTAGTTTTCTTTTTTAAATACCCCAAATATTTTACATATACTAGATAATCTGTTTTTCAGAAAGAGAGAGTGTCTGGTTGCAAGTGGCCAAAACCCATTCAAACTAGCTCAAGCTGCAAGGAAGAATAAATTGGATTTTTAGAAGGGCAAACAATGTAGCCAGAACTTAGGAGGACTATAGCCAGAATACAGAAGAAGAATACGTCTGAGACCAAGGGAGTTACTGTTTTTCTGGGTTCTCTGATGCATATTGGATACTATCTTAATTCTCTACTATTTCTGCAGCAAGTTTTTTTCTTATTAATCTGATTTTTTAAAATGCGCATGTGTATAAAATGCTATGTCCTTTAGTTTAAGAATCACCAGAGACTAGGTAATTTTAGTTTTTCCAGATGAAGAACTGGACTGGCTAGTTTAAGTATGGTGACCACTCCTGGTAAAGTCAGTTGTGACTGGGAAGAGGTCCTACAGCTCACTGGTCATTCATTGGGGCTGTGTAAACAGACTCCGGACTCTCAGGGCTGTAGAGAAGTTCTATTAGGAGAGGGGTTGGAGCAGGCTGCAATGATTAGATGAGGGAATGACTGTAATCTCTAGCAGCTTCCACAAAGAAGGCTTGGCAAATCTCCAGTATCAATGGGTATGTTTTCCATAGGAGAAAGACCATTCATTTCTTTTCTAGATTTCTTTGTTCACTTTAATATTTTATAAACAGGTGTTGTATTAGTCCTAATTCTTCAGGTTGCAGTGCTAGAAATTAAACTCATATTGCTAAAAGATAATGTATTACCTGATGTACATGTAATGTTTAGATAATATGTGAGTTTACCTAATGTTTGGATAATATGTGGGTTGCACAACTAGGTCTAGTTACCCTGATCAACTAAGCAGGAATCCATTTCTGTCCTTCTGTAGGTACTGCTTTCTTTTCCTGAAGGTTTCATTCTCAGATAGCGTCTCTATTAATGTGGTAGTACAGGTGACTACTGCAAGCTCCCAACTTGCATCCTGCTTTGAATGTTGATGGATATCAGAAGTATGGTTGCTTTTGCTACCAAAACAATTTAGGTTCCAAAATTAAAATGCATGATTAAAATAAAAATCAATGTTCTATTCCCATTTTCTACTTATTGAGTTGAGTTTGGGTGGGGGAAATATTTTTGACTTGAATTTTCTACATATTCACTGTAGAACATTAATAGGATAGCAGTGTACTAAAAATGAATATTGGGATTGAAGACTGAAGAATGTAAGACACTGTGGCATCCTACAATATTTACAAAGGCATTGGCATAAGGCAGATTTATTCGTTTATTTATGTCCCCTGTAAACCACAGCTAAACTGGTTTTTCTTGATTTTTTAAATAATTTATTTGCCTTGACCTCTTTTTTTCTAAATTCCAAAATATTAAGATTCTTATTCAGTAGATTTGAGAAGTTTTTAAATGTAATAAAGTGGTTTTGATTGAACTAAAGAAAACCAGCCCGAGAGCATATAGCTGCTGTGATGATTTACTGCTCAGGAAGGTAAAAGAAGACAAAAGTGTTCATATTCATGGGGGTCTTTTATTTTATATGTGCATCTGTATTCATGGACTGGAACTTGTATTTTAGAAAGACTGCCTAGTGTTGTGTGAGAGAGATCTAAGGATGATATTATAACTGAGGGGCAGTAAAAGATTAAGTTAGAATTGACAGTTGTCTCATTTAGAAGTTTGTCACTTCTAAACCAGAGCCTAGCTATGGGAGTAGAAAATGAGCATAGATATCATGGAGACATATTTTTGTGAAAAAAAATTTTCTTTACAAGTTTTGGCCAATGGTTTTGCTGCATATTGCTGCTTTTCACATTTTTATTGTTAGCAACATGGTAAAACTGTATCAGTAAGTAAGTTAGCTAATATAGGTTGAGTATCCTTTACCTAAAATGCTTGGGACCAGAAGCATTTCAGGTTTCTAATTTTTTTTTTTTTTTATAGATTTTGGAATACTTACATTACACTTACTGGTTCAGCTTCCTTAATCAAGAAGTCCAAAATCAGAAGTTTTGAGCACCATGACAACACTCAAAAAGTTTTAGATTTGGGAACATTTTGGATTTTGGCTATGTGGATTAGGGATTCTCAATCTGTACTTTCTTACAAGTTGTTTAAAGAATCATTTGAATAGGAGGATTCAGATTAGCCTAATTTTGTTGAAGGAAATAAGAGGATTAGAGGTAGTGAGAACGAGAATTATTTATGTCTGATAGAAAGCACGGCAGTGAAGCAGAATTTAAGCAAGAGATGCCCAGGGCAACTGATGCCAGGGGTATGTAAACTAATGTGAAGGAAGTTTATGTGAAGGAAGTTAACGTGAAAGTTTTAAAAGGAAAGAGGAGACGCAGTTTTCATGCCGATTTACTGCTCATGCCACGTGAAGGTTCTCTCTCATGGCTATAGCATTAGGAATATGAACCTTTTGCTTTCTTTTACTTTTCCAGGCGGTGAATTATCATAGCAGCTACATGCTGTCAGGCTGGTTTTCTTTAGTATAATCAAAACCACTTTATTACAAATGTGAGGATAACCTAATGCAAACTACAGAAAGAACAGGTATATTCAGTTTTAGGATACAAAACCTAGTCCTGTTTCACGATGGAGACTGTTCTTACAGATGTGTCTGAAACTGTCTTTTGCTCCAATTTTCTTAGTTTACTGCATCATATTATTTACCCTGCAATCAGGTTACTTTTCTATTTATTTGTCCTGCTTCTGTGAGCCAAAAAGCTTAAATCTTTTCTAATTTTAAAATTTCAAAGTTTTAAGTCTTCCAGGAAATGAAGATATTTTATTTATTCTACAAATGTATGTTAGATGAATGAAGTCACAATTAGCTAAGTAATCATGTTATACATAAGGTGCAATACACAATGCATCACAATAGTGCATGTTCAAACTTATGATAAAGTAACATGTAGAGAGAGAGTGTGGATGGAAATTGATCAACAATGTGTTGCTCTACTACTTCTCTTTTCTTTATTTCTCTTTAGTGCACTTTCTCTTCTCTGTTTTTTT
>NW_016107431.1:445660-517665 GCF_001604975.1 Cebus imitator
TTGGTGTTCTAGTAAAGGAGAAAGGAAGAGTTATAAAATGTTAGAAAATATCAGAAGTTGGAGTGAGAATGAAGCACTGCGAGGACCCTAACCTAAGTAAATTGTCCCTTTGTCATCCAGTGTTCATGAAGAAACTATAAATTATTTTTAAATTTATAAGTTCCTTGTTTTGGAATGCAAGTTAGTGCCCATAGATTAAAGGTGCTGACTACTCATGCCATCTTTGAGGCAATTGCTTTTATCTGATTTACTTTTATCAATGGAAGAGGCATTACACTGGTTTATCTTTGTCCCGGATGGCAGAAGTAGAATCTATAATAAAACAAACATTTTCTAAGATGAAAACTTGTGGGATGATGAGTTTTCAGTTTTTTTGTTGTCTACCCAGAATTCAGGTGAGAACTCAAGGTTTTGTTACAGGGAATGCAAGCATTGATTAGGAAGTGTTTAAAGGTTCATTGTTAAAAGCAAAAGTAAATATCTTTGGCAATTTATGCAAGAAGGGAATATATTGAAAGGATTTGTGAAAGCTTGGAGTTGCTAATAGGGCCTAGTAGACCTGTATTGGAAAAAAGAAAAATCCAGGCAACTCCAAAAGGTCCAGTTGGCAAAACCACTCCACAATACAGTTCAGACACCATGATTGGAAAGAATAAATTCTTGTGTTATTTAATAAATGTTTATTGGGTACTCATAAGATCTGGGCATAGGGATAATACAGGGAATGAACAAAAGCCTTGCTCTTATGCAGCTTATATTTTAGTGAGGAAATAGACACAAAACTAATATATAAGTGTGTAATACTCCAAGTAGTGATAAGTGCAGAGATGAGTTCTGAAAGGAAATATAGGGAACAGAACAGAATAATGGGGAAGGCACCAGAGACCCTAGGGGGAGAGTTTGGCAGAGGGAAGGAAGAGCAACCACAAAATGTGTTTAAGGAGCAATGAAGAGAGGGTGTGGCTACAGAGACAGTGTGAAGGGGAAAGTGATGGGAAAATAAGAGTGCCAATTGCTCCTCTGACCTTGGTCTCTCCACTTAAGAGTTAAGATCTCTGGAGAAAGAATCTATTAGCTGACCTTGTGCTGATAGATTCTTTGTGTTCACTCCTTAGCTGAATAATGAAGAGAGGAGGAATAAGCTGGTAGAAGAATTTTATAGAGACCTTTTTACCATATGGGAGGGGCATCAGGGCAGTTGGATTCACCACCCTTCTTAAAGGAAGAGAGCAGAAGTTTTCAAAGAAGAAAACTTAAGCATAATTAGAAAGGAGCATTAATATCGAATGTTGAATTATAAATGTCCCCATGACTAGTTAGCGTAAGTGACCTTTATGCTCCTTTTCAACACTAGGGTGGATTGAGTAGTGCAGGAGAAAGAATGAAAACAAGAGGGGAAAGAATGAAAAGAGATGTCCCTCACCATTGGTCAGCCTTCCCCTACCCTCCTGCCCCTAGCTTCTACCTTCCACTCCCCGTTACCATGTGAGTAATGCTCAGGTTGGTCACAAGTAACAGAGGCAAGACCTGTGGGGGGTTATCTATTACAAGGGATAGGTATAACGGGAAATAAAGAGGCACAGCCAACTGGCTGCTCACAGCTGAACATCTGGGAGATCTGACATGATCTGGGACAGCAGTAGCCACTCTAACAGGCAGCACCTTGGAGTGGGTTTGTCCATCACATCTTCATTCTCAAGTCACCTGCTTTCTGCCTCTTCTACTGAATCTGCTTCTATGTTATTCCTAACTCCTCCTCTTGTTTTGGGTCTTTGAGGGCTTCTGCATACCACTTTTTCTCCACAAATTTTTTCATGCCAGCTCTGCTCCACATCTGATCTGTGAGTGTCTTACCTTCAAAATCCCTGAGACAAGATCCAATAGGATTGATCAGTTGTCCTTGTTTATTATAGTCTTGTTATTGTGTGAATTTCTTCTCACACAAGGTGATGACACAGGCTGATGGCCAACCCATGTTAGACTGCTTTAGATTCTGATGCTAACCCTTGATTTAGGCATCTAGGAAAAACAGTAGAGTCTCAGAAACCAAGGATCATGCCTAAGGAAATATTTATGGCTGCTTTATTCAGAAGGGGTTGGTAAGTGTGACAGGTGCTCAGGGTTTCTTAAGACTTTTGTTCTAGTGCAAAAACAATGCCAAGATCAACATATAGAATTCCTGCTGGGTGACAGGCATTTAAAACACATTATTTCTGGCTCTGAGAACAACCTTACCACGTAGGTATTATTATTCCTATTTTTACTTCAAGAATCACACAGCCGGTAAATGAATGGGCTAGAATTTAAATTCAAAGTTTCCATTTTCTTTGATGACATTATTAAGGTTCTTTAAGTATATAGGCCTCTGAGTAAGAGAGAGCCTTTTTGTAAAGAAACAGTAACAGCACAGAAGGTCTGTATACTATAAAAGGTCAAAAATTTTTTGATGGACCATAAGACATGAATGCATTCATTCATTGATTAATCCATAAATTATTTTATATGGGTACTGTGAATAGGGGACTAAAAAATAAAAATGAGTAAAAATAATCTTATCAGATACAAATCCAAATGGTTTCATGTGAAATGGCACTAACTGTACTGTTTTGCAATCAGAATTTCTGAATACTATGAAAATATGGCTAATACTTTTTTTTTGCAAGACAGAGAATTGCTTAATAATGAGGAAAGAACAGAGAAAGGAATCTTATGGGAATAAATGTTAATGTAAAATACTCATGTAAATTTTGAGGTTGACAATTTTATATAACTTTTTTTCTGGAGCTCATGAAAAACTATTGTCCCAAAACATTTCCTCAATGATAACAGGATCCTATTCTGTAAAGCCTAGCAAATATAAGGCAAAGAAATGAAGCTTTCTTTCAAAATAATGCTGTTTGCCATGTGAAAGAACTGTCAATGAGAACAAATATTTTTAATATGCCAAACATGTAGATGCTTTGTCTTTTTTCTTATTTTTTTTGGTCAAAAGCTAGGCAATAAGATATTAGGAAGAGATAGGGTATTGTATATGAATCATAATTAAGTAGGTATAAATTCACAGGGATCCAACCAAAATGTGTCACTTTAGCTGATAGGTGAACACCAATTGTACTCTCCTGGTTAGTAAAGAGAAACTATGGAAATAGAAGCCTGGGCCTGGTGCCCCTGAATGAGCCCGGGTGTTGTAATAAGTTTTCAAAATAATCCTTAAAAATCCTCAGCAGGCTTTACTTTTTAAAATGGTCAAGGAAATTACTGCATCTACATGTAGCATAAATGGCCAATTGTGGATATAAATTGAAGCAGTTTGGAGAAAGGGATTGTTCACAGATCTGTTGCTGCTGCTGCGAGATAGCTTATCATTATATTCCGACATTGCTTTAAACACCTGAAAGCACCCCCACCATGGCCTGCCTGCCCCATGTCCCTTGACTTTTTTCTCTGCAACTGAAAACCACTTTTTCTCTTAGCCTGTAGCTGGCTGGAATGCTATGGAATATGAGTTTAATCACAGGTTATCATTTTCTACTTTTTCTTTTTGATATTGCTGCTGTCTTAACAGAAATAGTCAAGACTATAAATGTATCTGCAAGATACCAACTTAAAGACATAATGAAAAGTGAATCAACAATACATTCAGATCTGAAAGTCTTGGGTTTCACCTTTCCCTGATGGGATGAGGTAACATTTACTGAAAACAAAAATAATAATCACAATTGAAAAAAAAATTCTGTTAGGAATAGAAGTTCTAGGAGGAAAAAGATTGTATCGTGAGAAACACTGTATGTTTCTTTTAGCTCATGAATTGAACACTAAAAATGTCTATTGGTTTTGTTTTTCAGGCTGTAGGCTTTTTAAAGCCTTAGGAGTGCTATCGCCCACTTATAGGGGCTGCTATTCAGTTAATGAATATGAGGATACAGTGAATATGAGAGGAAGAAAGATTCCATAAGTCATAAGCAAAACAATCCACAGCACTTTGGTTTATGCTATGTCGGGGTCATAGAAGATAAAGAAAAAGAGATCTGGCTGGTTTTTCTTCAGGAAGTTGCTGGAAGGTGATTGAAACCTTGATTAGCCTGAGCTGTGGACAGAGAGAGAGAGCTTTGTTCTTCTCTTCCTATCTCCAGCTTAGGTAGAAAATACTCACTTGGTGTTGGAAGATTATGAAGAAAGTCTGGACTATCATAACCTTTCAAACGGTGATATGAAGTTAGGATTAAGATGCTGGAGGCTTCTTTTTAAGACATGGGTGGAAGTTCAGCAGGGGGGCACCTCAGAAATAAAGCTGGTGCCTCATTGCCACATGTTCGAGGCCTTCAGCTAATGCTTTGCTAGAGGAACTAGGATTTTCTGATTAACTTTGTAGAAGAAGTGCCGGAAATGCTTTTTAACACGTAGATTATGATATTAACCACAGCGTAAAAACCACTTTTATGTATTCTGGGTCAGAAATCAGAGGGGCTTAGCATTCTCCAAATCCCATGACTAAGGTGGATTCAAAATTAAGACAGATAATTTCCTAAAACAAAGTGCTCTTATCCTGTTTTCTCAGACAAAGTTCCAACAACTGATATTGTATGTGCTGTGACTGGTTTTTCGAAACCAAATTTAACTAGGTACCATAGAAAAAAAACACTTCAGCTGCAAATATAATTTGCTCTCTTCTACTTTTTATTGATGAGGAACTACTTGAAAAAAACCCCACCCATTTCACCTTGTCTTTATCTCTATTTTTTATTGTTTCTGAAGATAAATTCTGGGAGTAATTTTGATAAACATCCTGGAGGCCTTGGCTGTCCTAATTACGTCATTGAATTATAAGGATTGCCTTGGCCTGAGAACCACCCAATTCAAGTTGTGAAGTCCTGAATACCTCTGCGAGGCCAAAAGCTCTACTGTAGAGATGCAGCATAATTAGCTCTTCTGATATCCTCTTGAACGAAATGTCAGCTGAGAAACCTGAAGTGTGTGCTAATGACAAGGGCCCAACTGTCCCATAAAACTAGGAAAGTGGTGTTTGTTGTCTATTTCAGGAACTGGAAATGAAAATCTTAATGACACAGGAAATGCTCTTCAAAGGCCAAGAAGTCTTAGTGAAAGATAAGAGGATCAATCAGTCTTAAATGCGAGTTTACTAAGAGTGAGAGGCGGGATGCTGCCAGCGTGGATATGTATTTCAAAAGGAATGAATAAAACTCAGCAATAGTGTTAATTTTACTTTGAAGTATATAATGAAACCCCTCAAGTACGGAGACTTCAACACCCCTTTCCCAAAATGACCAAAATTTCCATTTCGAGCGTTTATCTTTCTACCTTTTTCTGTTCCCTAAGTCTTAACAGAATTTTAAAAGAGCAGCTAATAAATGAAGTATACTTCAGTTTCATGTAATGGATTGGATCAGAAGTGAATGGATAAGTTATATGATATTGGAAAAGCAGGTGGGGGTCGAAAAGCTGCCAAAGTGCTAAGCTGTATGTGTTCAATTGATTCCTGGCGTGCAGACCGCAGTCCCTGGGTCTTTCCAGCTAATAGGAGGAAAGCACTCCTTACTCTGTTACAACTGCCAGCTCTTCCTTAGGGACCAGTTACCAGCAGGGCCAGAGGTGATGAGGGGGAGATAAGGCCAATTAAGAATTCAGAGGAGGGAAGCAGGAAACAGAAGCCACGGGGCGAATTCCAAAGGAGAAGAAGGGAAATGAGACTATGGGTCACTGTAAGCATTCAAGGTAGAATACAAATATGAGTTTTAAACCCGTTCTAGAGAAACTCATTTTAGTGGGAGTCAGGATCAAAGGAGGCTGAAGCTTTGCAATGTGGTTTCTAAAGGCAAGGCACCCGGGCAGAATAATTGAGTAGAAACTTATCATTAAAACCTAGCCTGGTGCTTATCATCCTTTCTGTGTTCTTGGCACACTTTGGGGTATTAGAAATTTTAGTGGTGTACTTGAGGGAATTGAAAAGCTCAAAACAAAACTAAACAATTCAGCAATAATTTCAACACAATCACGACTACGGTGTGACTATAATAATGGCACAGTGTTCATAATAGCACCCCAGGGATTGGGAGCTAGACCCACCTGCTGTGAAGGGCAGACAGATGGAGGTCTGGGTACTGGCTTAGTGACACTAGGCCCCTTACTTAATGATTCTCATCATCAGATCCTGCATCTGTAAAATGAGGAAGAAGAGTGGACCTCTTCAGAGGCATGAGATGGAGAAATCACTGTCCCTGGCCCTTGCGAGTGCTCATCTTGACGCCGGCCTCTTGGGCCCCATTCCCACCTGTCACTGTTCCCTCTTCTCTGCCCTGAGAGCACCCCTGCTGTGCTCCAGAGGCCAAGTTCTTGCCTGGCCAGTCAAATGAAATCGTTCTTGGGCAAAGGTGCATTGTCTTTTACCTTACTCACAGCAAGCTGTAGTTTTGCTCTTACTAAATCACACAGCCCACTTGGCAAAAAGTTCTTTCTGGCATCCGTGGTAAGAAAAGTGTATGCACTTGAGTAGCAAGGACCAATTTCATACACTCAACAAAATTTGGGGGCATAACTGAAAGGATTCACAGTATACTAGGGGTCCCTGAGCTGGTGGTTCAAGAATGGTATTTGTAGAAAAAAGACAAAAAATTAGTTTTCTCCCTAAATCAAGGCTTCCCTTCTACCCCAAATGACTTAATTGTTCTGTCTCCAGGCTGGCTGCTGCCGAGCAGTGTAGAAGTACTTAATATCTATCATCTCATTTTGCCTTTCTTGAAAGCAACCCCTTGAGGCAGATGTTGTTACTGTTTTTAAAAATAATTTTGTAGATAAGAAAACTAAGGATTAGAACCATTAAGTGACTTCAAGTTCAAGTTTTTATGGTGTCAAAGCTGCCGCTCTAACTGGGTGGTTCTCAATCACTAGTGAACATCAGAATCACCTGTAGGGAGTTGTCAAAACCCATTGTTGGGCTCCACCTTCAAAATTTCCCTTTCAGTAAGCCTGACTTGGGGTCTGAGAATTTGCCTTTCTAAGTTTCACTGGACGCTAAATTTTCTGGTACTGGAAACACAGTTGAGAAATATTGCTGTAATATGTCCTGAAACCCTTGTTGATTCCCTCCAAAAACCACAAGAAAATGCAGATGTATACTTCTAAAATGAAAACATAGCACTTGTATGAGAAATCAGAAAAATATTTTCATCAGAAAAACTTTGATAACCCTAGTCCTAAATTAGATATACCACAAAACACGCTATATAAGATGAGTTCTCCAGCCTTGGGAGGTTTTTTGTGATGAGCTTTGTTTCCCACCGTGTCTAGGGCATGTAACCTTGGTACTGCTTTGCCTAACTTTATGATTTATTGTTGTCATTTGGAATAAAATACGTCTATGCTTAGTAAAACAAAGCAAGAAATGACTACCTAGAAATGGTTGTGGCTTGTCAGTGGCAACACCATTGGTATGAGGTTTGTTTGTTTCTGAGGTTTTGAAAATTGCTTTAGAAAGCCTGGGGGCAGAAAGCTTCACTTAATTAAAATATTTTAAATCAAACCACAGGAACTTCAGTTCATAGAACCTCAGGGTACAGCCAGCGATTGTGAGAAACTCAAATGGAATAGGGAGGATAAATAATAATATGGGGTATAACTTTCTGTTATTATTTCTGTTAGTTGTGTTGAAGTAATTAGGCAACAGAAATAGTAACTGAAAATCTTTAGTTAACTATTGGAATTCTGAGGCTATTTATAAATTGCTACACAACTGGTTTAGTGTTTCTGAGTGGCCTTGTTGTGTTGGGAATAATGTTCGCAGGATGCTAAGTGAAGACAGAATTTTCTTTTAAAATAACTTTAGGAAGTATCACCCTACTCTCTCAGAAATAGACATTGCCCGCTTGCTTAGGAAAGGCTCTTAGAAGTCCTGCATAAATGACGGTTTAACTTCGTTTAAGCCATCATTTCTGTTTCCCAAAATGTTTTGATCACACAGCTTGTGACCCCCCCTCTAACCCCAAGTAAAACCATTTTATAACCTATGGAATGAAAAAAAAATTCCAGAAAACACAGATGTTTATTTTTCAACCAGTTGTGTGTATATATTGTGAGGCCTTCCTCCTCTCACCCCCGGGCCCTGAGGTCCTACTCGATCCCAGGTGTTGACTATTTTCTCTTTGCTGAAATAAGAAGCTGAACAGATAATACTTCCACACCATTTGATGGCTGAAATGAGGAGCAAGGGATAGATGGGTTGCTTTCAGAGTTTATCAGTAGGTAGGATTCAGTAAAACCATAGAAGTTTGTTCTAAATGAAGAAAATACCAGAATTGTGTAGAGTTTAAAAATTTCTTTTCATTACCTCCAACAGATAAGTTTATTTCTAGAATGGTGCCTAGGAAAGAACCTTGGGCTAGCCTATGCTGATTACTAGAAAGGGATCATTTATAATTACAATAGCATTTGTTTGTCTGCTAAACGTACCTAAATTGCCTGAAAACTACTTACTGGCTCAATCAGTTAAACATTTTTCTCTTTGGAAATATTAATTTGCTTAGCAAATTCACTTTTCCTAGGTACAGGAAAGTAATCTTCAGCCACTTTTCCCCTAGCTAGAGGAAAGGTAAACTTTAACCTAACCATTTTTCTAATTATCACACGTTTTGAATTAATGGGGTCCAAATTAATTAAGGTTTTATTATAGTTTCATCCTTAGGAGACAAGGTTTCATTTCCCTCTTTTGAGGTATTTTCCATCTGAATCAAAAGAAGATTAACCTCACTACTCTCATTGCTTGAAGCCAATGGGTTTCAACTTCTCTTTTCCCTTCTCAGTGTACCTGAGGGTTATGGAACACTCCCCCTGTAAGGAAAAGATGAGGTGTGTGGGGGGCTATAATTAGGAAAATCTCCCCAGGTGATTCTGATAAGCTCCCTGCCCCTTCTTAAGATTCCTGGCATTAAGGCTTTGATTAAAAACTTGTAACCCTCAGGCAAGAGTGGAATTGGGGCGGGAAGGGCAGTGGTGGCCCTGACAGGACTCCCGCTAAGCAAGTTGGCAGGGGGTTTTGTAACAAAGGGTTGGCTGAGGCATGAAGAAACACAAAGATAAGAGGTCACCCAGCCAGCATCAGGCAGAACATTGCCATAAGCATTTTTAGCATGGTTAGCTGTCTCTACTACATGTACTGAACACCAGCTGTTGATAACCCAGGAGCAGCCAGAAGGAAGGAGGCTAAAGACCTCAGAACAAAACCTGCCTTTGGCGCAGGGACAGAGACTGACATTTAATCTGCTTGATGCTGGATCTGTGAATGAGATGGAAAAGTAAACTGCATTCAAATACTTTCCCACTTTCTCCAACCTAGTCTATAGTAGCCTGGGGCCTATGACACAGAAACACCCTGATGGATATGGGTTCATAAATGATATGAGTGTGTACAAATCTTAGAAAAGGCTAAACTGTGATGTTTGGAGGAATTTATCTGCATAATGGAATATTAAGAGAGTTACCAATTAATATTAGGAAAATCACCATGGTCATTGTTTTTAATTCCTATTAGAATCTATCCCTTGAAGGTTTAGACTGAATAGAACAGTCGGTAATAATAAACAAATACTCAAAAAATTTATTTTGATTTCCAAGCAAATTAATAAATATGAGGAAGGAATATATTTCCTTTGATATCGATGTACTGAATCTTACAAGCTATAAACTAAAAGCCTTTTGGGAAATAACCTGACCTTACCTAATGCTGTTATTGTTTTATTCTGTTATTGTTTTATTCTGTTTAAACTTGGATGCTTATTTAATTATATCTATATTATTTAAGTTCTTCCTAACTAGTTGTCACATCTGATACCATTGCAGCTAGCTTCTAATACACTAACTTAGGGGTAGGTCTGTTGATTAAAGGTGAAAATTGCTGTGAAAGAGAATCTTCTCTGTTGTCTTGAGAATATCTGAAGGCTTAATAGCCGTTTTGTTCCCTTGTCACACTGAATTGAGTTTAGGCAACAAGGATTGGGCTAGTTGTCAAGAGGTCTGCTGTCTTGCAGCTCTGTGAACATGAGCAAATCATTTTAGTTCTTTGAGTTTCAGTTTCCTTATCTGTTGAATATGGTTTATTCCTGAGGCTGCTGTTAGTGAGATTTTATAGGTCAGTGATATCTGACTTAAGTTTCAGGTTTTGGACACTAGATGGTGATGTTGTGTTGCAATTTAAAAAGGTCTTCCCTATCATAGTCAAGGTCGACACTCAGGCTTCATATTTGCTCAGCTTTTAATAAATATGGTGTATGATTAATGAAACTCTATCCATGAAACGTATATAATTGATCATGGAAATAACACAAATGGAAGAAGAAACCAAAAATAACTCTAGCTTTTTTCATCCTACTTACGTGTTAGGCAGTTTATGCATCTATGGAGGCTTTATTGGCTGGCCTGGGCTCCCGATGCCCACGTCCTGTTTCTCATATCTCTTATGCATCCTTATGAATTCCTAAAGCTACTAACCTCAGAAGAGCTTATGAGACTTTAGCGTGCCCGTCAAGATGCCAGAAGTACAAATTAATGTAATTTTTGTTCAGATAAAACTCTCTGTAAATACATTTCCTCATCCTCAAATGTCCTGAGAACAGCTCTCAGAAGCCTCTTCATGGATGATTTTCTGCTTGTTTACAAAATCAGTAATAGAAGGAGAATGGGTTTACAAAAATGGTGGCTACCTTTTTCACTCTTCTTGGGAGTGAATTCTTTTGAGCCCAAAGCACAGAAGGACATAAGACTTCCTAGCACTCCCTTTTTTAGGTCCTCTGTTTCCCGACTCCCAGTCTGCAGATTTTCCTGATGGTTTTAGGCTGGGTGATGGCAGTCACATCGCCACTCTGCTATGGCTCTCTCATAGCTACTCACTGAGCCACTCTGCTGCAGAACAACTTGCTCACAATAGGAAACGACAGGTTAAACCCTTGAGGGCCTGGGTCCCCCAAACGTGGAATAAGTATGTGAGGGAAGAAATGAGTTCAATTTAAACAATTTAACTGTGTTTTAATATAAGTACGCTCCATTAAAAAATGTAGCTCTTCCCCACAGTGGCATACGCCTTTACTGACATGAATGAGTGATTGGAAATGAGGAAGTCCCTTTACTGGTTATCCTGTGTGCTGTCTCAGCAAGAGAGCTGTACCAGACAGGGCTGGGCATCGATACCACTCTGGTAGGCACTGCTCCCTGAGGCACAGTTGTCCTGATTTATGAAACCGGCAGTTGTCCTGGTTCTTATGATAGGTTGGGTCAGTATTACATGACCTAATCCTGAATCTCAACAAGAGTGAGTAAATCTCTGCTATCTTTTGGCTAGATGACACAATCGTCACTTTACTTTTCTTTGACTTACATACTTGAACACATAGAACTATAATTCATTTGAAGCTTACAAAAAGAAAAATGGTTTTAAATTTGAAATGTTTCACTCCCAGCAGATAAGGCTGAAGGAAAATTAACTTGACTCTTATAGTCTAGTAATTTAAGGCTAAGAGAAAAAAGCTTCCTTTATAGAGTCCAGAAATATCTACCTCATGGAACATTTTAATTCCTCGGTCTAAGGAACCTAAGGCAGAGATAGGCTCCCAGAGGACCTGAGACTCAGAATTTACAAATTAAATTCTTACATGTTCCCTGCCCCCCCCCCCATTCAGCAGTAGAAGAAACACAACTAAAGAATGCAAAGAAACAAACAAAAAACTTTGAGACAAATGTAAAGGGAACTTGGAATTAATTTTATATAGCCAGAAGGATGGACTCATAGGGGTAGCACAAGGACCATTTTTTAATGAATTGAGTCTGTACTTGAGTGATAGCAAGGAGATAAATATAATGTGGAACTTGGCATGAATGAATAGAAATCCTCACAGCTACTAAAACCATGTCTCTTTTAGTTTCATTGTGTAGTTACAACAGAGTAGTTTAAAAGACCAGAATAAATGTGACCAGAACATTTGTCTATCTTAGGTTTTATGAGTACAATTTGAACTAAACTGTGCCAAATCAGTAAAGAAAACTATGAAAATAAATACGTAATAGTCTAGCATCGTACTTAAAATGTAATGTAGCTCACTAACCAAATAGACCCCAGATTTAAAATACATTCCAAATATTATTTAGGGCATTTTCAGATCATTTTTTTTCCCAAGTACAGCAGATAATGGCAAATTCAGTAGGACCTGGTAAGAGAATTTCATCAGAAGCAATAAACAGGCAGAGTGAAAACTGATTATATTCTGATTTATGTAGTTCATTCATGTTCTGGGCTGTTTGTTCTGGCAAATGTACATTCCCTGATTCAAAAACTTCTATAAAGGTGATTTGGTTCAAAAAAAGGTTTTATGTCTAGGGACTATAGAGATTTTAATCAACTTCTTTGTGCTCTCTTCTGTGTCTTCTTTGTGAGGCGTTTCTACCCTTCAGTACTATTATTTGCCAGAGGATTTTTAACAAGAAAAATATGCAGAGAGAAGAAGAAGATTTAAATCTTAGTAGAGGTTTATTTTCCTTTATTATTATTTTTTAATTTAAGCTGGCTAGGTGAAATAATAATAATTAAAAAAACCTCTTTCCAAAGCAAATGTAGTATTTGAGATGTATAAATAAAATAGGAAAGATTCTGTTCACTCACTGCAAGAAGGGGACTGTTTTCATAATGTCTATGTGGTGGAGGAGAGGGCTGGAGTGAAAGCTGGGGTCAGGTGTCATGGGGACATTAGTAACTTCTTTAAGAAATAGCATTTTGAGTTGTTGCTGCTCAGCCTATGACTCAATACAGCAGTGAATAAATGAACCACCTAGGGGAAGCCAAACATTGAATGACTGAGTATGTGAGGAATGAATGTTGTGGTGGTATGCAGCCTACTTTATTTTTAATTTTCTCAGTTTTTGTAGCCATGGGGTCTCACTTTGTTAACCAGCCTGAGTCCCAAATCCTCCCATCTCGGCTTTCCAAAGTGCTGGGATTATAGGTGTGAACCACTGTGCCTGACTGGTGCAATGCACTTTAGAATTTACATAATAGGAGAAGGAACAGGACAGAGTTAGCCCAGTGAGGAGCCAGATGGGCAGGAGATAAGTGTTTTTGACAAAGGAAACACAGCCTGTGGAGACAGAAAGCAAGAGGGAGGATGGCACGTGATTGGGCTGGTGAAGCCAATCTGGTACTTACAGTCCATATTGAAAATACTGGTCTCTAGTCTAAGAATAATGGGAAACCTTGCAAGTGTTTCACAGACAGTGCTTTAACCACTGACCTGTGGAGTCACTTAAAATTATTTTACAGAGAGGGATGTCATCATCAGTTTTGCCTCTATAATAATATTCTGATTATGCTGTTTTATAGTTAAACATTATGAAAATTTTCTGCTATTTCTAAATTCCAGGAGGAAAGTCTCATTATAATTCTTATACAATGGCACAAATTCATTCAAGTTGGGAACTGACTTTATTACCTAATCAGGAGAAGGCCATTAGACTTTTACATAGAGATAGAAATTTGTATTATAGTAACTAACATTGTAAAAAGATAGTCAATTTATGAAGAACTGCTTGTTAAAAGAAGGGTTTTTTTTTTCTCTTTTTAACTTCAAATTCTATAGAAGAAGCTTTTAAAAAGTAACCTTTCTAGTGTTTGAATATTTATTCTGGAAAGTTTAAATGTAGTTTTGATAGGATAATAATGTACTCATTTGACCAACTCTTCTAATTTCCAGCACTGTAATTTTTCTCATATGCTTTATTTAATCTTAAAAATCCAATAAGCAATATAAAAACAGAGATATAAAGACTCATTACACTATATGGACCCACCAGAAAGTCAATAAGCAATCGACTTACTGAGCCCTCTGAGATATGGTATTTTTAAATGCAGTAATGTGAATGGGCAGTATATATTGGAGGTTAGATCAGTTTAATTCTGGTTGGTATGGATACTATACAGGATATTGCCATTGTTGTCATCTCTTCAGTCTCTAAGAATTCCATCATCTGCCAGAATTATCAAAATCAGGATGTTTCTCTCTATGTATATGTGTGTGTGCATGTGTACATATATGTGCATATATATACTAACGTGGTTGTGTAAGAAATGTCATATGATTTTTCTAAAAATGGTTAAAGTGTTATCCTGAGTGCCTACCATACCAGAGTGGCAGGGAATTTAGTCTTCACCATGACTAGGTCTCCATTCCTGAGAAGATTGATACAAAAGTTCAGAATTTTATTGTGTTGGTGCAAAAGTAACTGGTTTTCATCATTAAAGCAATGGCAAAAACCATAATTACTTTTGTACCGACCTACTACATGCAGTAGTATGTTCACAGACCCCTCCCTCTTGTTTTCAGGCCACATTGGTCACAATGATGTCATTATGATTGTCAGAAATGGTGGTTCTGCTTGTTCCAGGCCAAGCTTGGTTCCAGGAAACTTGGCTGGGCCTGAGAATTCCAAACCGGCTTCACCTGGGGCACCACAAAGCAATTGGTTTCTGTGGTCCTGAGATGTTCCTGGGACACACTGGGGAGAAGGACACAGACTCTCCTATTCTCCACTTTCTCTCTGACCTTGGAAAGTCTTTGAGAAAGTCCTCTATGAATTTAATTTGAAACCAAAGCCAGGGAGTGGTCCAGGCATGTTTTTAGTCAACTTTTGTTTTTAGCCCTAAAACACAGGGCACAAAAGGGCATTCTCTGACTGGGAAGGGGACAAATGCAGTAAGAATTAACTTAAAAATGTCAGAGATGACCCAACCTACATGTGCTGATTTTTGCAAGAGAGATGCCTATAATGATAATTAAAGGAATGATGAAAATGATAGCAGGAAGGAAAACCCAGCACCTGCCTGCTTTCCATAGACCAACCCACGACGACACAGAGAGATTTGTAGGTGCTCTCTCATTTTCTCCCCATGGCCCTGTAAGGCAGGCACTATTGTCCTTACCTTATGGGCAAGGAAATTGTAGATTTGAAAGGTGAAGTAACTTGTTCAACGTCCTACAGGTCCTATGTGGCAGGCTGGAATTGGTCAGTGTCTGGGGCTCTGCTCTCAACCCTCTGCTCATCTTTTGTGCCTCTCATAGGAATTGCTCTTGAGGCTTTCCACTAAGATAGACATCCATCTGTAAGCTCCAAAGCAACAGGAGAACAGTTGAAGAGCATGCTCATTTTTACCACCAAAGTTCTTCTGGTGCAAATTTTTAGTAGATTGCACATCTCATGAGGATCTGTTAAAGGTGGTCAGAATCCAACATTGAATTCGGAATAAATTTATTTAAAGACTTGTTTACGTAGCTGATATTGAAACATGGGCTCTAGGTAGGTATGTTTCCCAACATGAAACTGAATATATTACTCTTGCTTTCATCTTCATGTCTACATGTTTTTCCAGTCTAGGGTAGGCTTTTAGCTTTGTGAGGATTTATGTAAGACATTTAACGTCAGGTTTAACATTAGATGACTTAGTTATAAATTTGTTTTCTAGGTAAAAACACTATGCATAATTTCATAATGTTTCTCTTTAGGCTAATGAATGAAAAAACAAACTGTAGCCTAAATCTACCAATGTCAATAAAAACTAACTTACTATCCTTCTGCTTTGCCACCTCAAGTACTTTTTAAAGCTTTCACATTATACTGAATTTAATATACCTACATATAAATGTATATGCATGTATCTATACATATATATATGCACATATATATTGGTATATATGTTTTCTTTCCTTGGCATGTTTCAATATATACATGATATAATACTATTAATTTCAATGCTACATTGTCTAATAACTATGACTGTTTATGACCCACACTATTTTAACGTGTGTTAAGCACATTTTGATGAAATATACCATACACCCTGAAAGTGGTCTTTTGTCCTGTTGTGGGATAGGCATCTATCACAGCTTGGAATCAGCTTGGGAATTTTGCCAGGCCCTCTACCTGTAGGCCAGCAAAAATCCTGACCAACTACTAGAATGGGCTTTCATTCACTCCCTCATCCTGGTGTGGATGGCAGCTGCAGACCATCTGGAGTGGGCACTGCCATCGCGCTGGCTACAGCAAGGGAGGCATGGGCAGTGGCAGCAGAAGGGCTGCAGAATCAGCAATGGTGGTGGTTGGTCCCCTCTGCCCCATATCCCTGAGGCAGCTGACTCTCACATGGTGGAGCAGGATTTGCTCCCAGGCCCGGACCTTCAGCTGCTGTAGACCCTCAGCTGCTCTGGACCCTGGCCTCATGTTGCTGCTCTCCCCATTGCTGCTATGATGAGGGTGCAGGAAGGAGGCAGAGCTGGGCCCAGGGTGGTGCTATGCTCTATGGAGCTGGTGGGAGCCAGGGACAAGCGAGAGCCAGGGACAAGTGAGAGCCACCCCTCAGGAGCCCACTGCCCTGGAGGCCTCTGCAATGGGGCCAGGCAGAGCTGCCTGGCATCGGAGGAGCAACAAGGTCAGTCTGCACCTATGGGTGCCTGGGAAGGACCTTCTTTCCCCTGCAGGCTCTACTCCAGCTGCCTGGCCTCTCCCCAGTCCTGGTGCCCTGTACAATCTTAGAGTGGGGTCGGAGCTGAGCAGTCACTGTCACAGCCCGGCTGGGTGTGTGCAGCCTTGGTACAGTTGGACCAACACCAACCTCCTGCTGCCTTGGCTCCCTCCAGGCTTTGGGCATGAACGAGTATGGGAGGAACACAGGGGCAGTGTAAGGGTGGTTCCCCACTGGCCTGCAGGTGCCCGTTGGTGTATGCAGCCTGGGCACCATAGACAGTGGCAGGAGGCAGACAGGCTTGTGGGCAAAGGGGGTGGGTCCCTGGTGAGGCCCCACCTTCATGCCAGGGAGAGCCTGAAGGCTGGACGATGGTCTGGCACTCCCACAGACTGAAGTGGGAACTTGTGGTGCCTCTTCCCGGCCAGCTCATGGGTGCCCATGGACACATCGGTATGTACTACCTTCCCTCTGAGGCCCATGAAACCTACAGCCAGTCTCAGAGGAAGGAAAGCTGAGGAGACTATAGGACCACCAGCTGTAGAGAGGAACTACCGTCTCTGCTGGGAGCTGAACATTTGTCGAGACACCCTGGCTATAGAGAGGAGCTGCCCACTGCAGGTCTCCTCTGAGCTGTTCTGTTCAATAAAGCTCTTCATCTTGCTTACCCTCTGCTTGCTGCATACCTCATTTTTCCTGGTAGTAGGACAAGAACTCAGGACCTGCTGAATGGCAAAGCTAAACGAGCTATAATACAAACAGGGCTGAAACATGCCCTTTGCTCTCCATGTTGCAGGCAAAGAGGAGAGAGAGCTGTGGCCCTTAGGGAACTCCCTAAGCCAGGGCTGTGATGCCCTCTTTGGGGCCCTGTGGTTCCTGGCATCCCCAAGCTTCTAAGCACCACTATATTTCCTGCTGCCAGCCTTTTGTCAGCTGGGGAAATTGCTCGCAGTGTGCCTGGTCCAGCCACAGCCTTGCAGAAAGCTAGTGTGTGTGATGGCATGTGGATCTGCCCAACTCGTGGCAGCAGCTGGTGCATCTTACCCCCCTCGCCACTCCATGCCTGGCTCGCCCTTGGCAGGTGTGGAATCCAAGTCAGTAGCATGAGCCTAGCACAGCCTGCCAGGCTGAGTAGGCGGAATGAGCCCAATAGGTCTGAGCAAAAGTCAGAAAAAAGTGCCACTGGCCATAGAAATTTCTGGCCAGAAAAGTGACACCCCAGGGGTCCTGTAACAGTGTGAGGGACTCACTAGGGGAACACTTCCCTCAATTGTGTTGTTGAAGTGAGAGGGCAAAAGGAAGCCCTAGGATGGGGAAGATTCCCACCACTGGTCAGCAACCTAAACATTCCTCTATTACAGAGTCAGCTCTGATTGCTTTAGGTTCTTGAGAAAATTCCTTTTGCCTCATTAAACTGAGGATGGTTTGTATACAAGTTATTGCATATAGGCTAAATCCCAAGTCTATACAGAGGAATCAGCTATGCTTGGAAAGCAGCCGTGTGGGCAGTGGGATAGCTCATTACCTCTATGAAACTGTGGTTGTGCAGGATCAACCCCTAAAGACACGTGAACGTGATGTTCTTGATGATGTTTAGCTCCTTGCTTTTGATCCAATGACCCATTTTAATAAGCAGAAATGGCATTAGGTTGGTGCAAAAGTAATTGTGTCTTTTTCCATTGAAAGCAATTACTTTTGCACCAACTTAATACCTAAAATGGTATGATATTTGTTTAGCATAATTTTGAAAATGACCCTTTTCCGTGCTATTGAATTATAGCCCTCAAATGTCCTTGACATTTAAATGTATTCCTATGGCTCTTAAACAGACTTCGTGTTTAGAAAATGTAAAGCATTTCTGCTGTTTCTGATAAAACTTTTCACAAGTCTTCTAAGCAGACAGTCCTTCCAGTTTGGCGATCCACAGGAGGAATTTGCTTGAATTATTTCCTCCCCTGTTTCTTTTCCTAATAATTTGTAATACAAGTTCTAACATGAAATTAAAATTCTTTTATAATTTCATTATCTAGAAAGTGATTTTGCAGTCTGCTGAGGATCCGATGTTGAAGCACAGCACAGTGTACAAAATAATTCTTGTTTTAATACATTGCTATGGCTCTCAAAGGAGCCTGTGCTTGGCTCGGTTCATCATTAGTTTCTATATTACTCAGGTTTCTAAGTCTTTAATACAAAATGAAAATTAAACAATATTCATTTTGCCAGGGCATTTCATAGAGAAATTGGTTTTAAAAACCTTATATTTTTCAATTAGAAAGGCTCTTGTTGTAACCATGTCTAGTTTCCCTCGTTGTTTAGGACCCAAACACTAGAAGCCGGAAAACCTTCAGAGAATGGACTCAGAGCCCCCGAGCCCCTGAGCCCCCATTGCAATACACACTATTACTACTGATGGGCACTAGTTAAAACTTTATGAAACCACTAAGCATATTGCAGGAAACCAAAATCAAACAATATACACCCCCAGTGCGTTCTTCAGGAGATACAAAGAAACATTTTTAGCTTGCATGTAAATTTAAAAATAAGTATTTTTAACTAGGAGTTATTATGGTACTTTGGCTTATTTAGATTAGGGCATTTTTGTATTCAGTTATCATAAAGCCACATGGCATGGTGAAAAGGCATGAACTTTGCAGCTTCAGAAAAGTTGGACCAAATTCTGTTCTGTACCTTACAGGAACAAGTTAATGAGGCACTTGAAGCCTCAGTTTACTCATTGGTAAATAAGAGATAATCGTACTACTTCTTAGGGTTGTTATCAGTATGAGATAAAGCATAAATGAACATCTAGTGTGTAACTTGACATAGAGCAGTCTCCTATTAAATTTTCCTTTCTTTTCCTTTTACCTATCAATTATTTAAAAATGGAACTGGGTAGAGAAGCATGAAAGTAGAGCCTCCTGAATTTTGCTGCTGAAAGTCAGGCTCAGATACATGGATCAGGCTTTATAAAATCTCACCAAGCCCCCAGCATTGATATTTCTATAGCATTAACAAAAGGGAAAAATGAGATTTTTTTTTTCTTCCTCTGGCCTATTATTTTTTGATTCTTTTTTTGTTCTCTCACTTACAGTGTATTTAAGTGGAAATCACTTCAAGCCCTTGGACCACCCTCCGAAAGCTTTGCTAAATCTCACATTTTTGGTTTCACTCCAGATACAGTACTGTGTCCCCTACCTTTGAAGTCTTTGAAGTGTCCACATTGTAGGCTGAACCTGTAGTGAAGCCCAAACTGGTGGTTTTGACTGCACAAACCCATGTAAAGCTGGGACAGGTGGATTTGAAGCCTGATATGAGAAGGGGTGGTGTTCGCTTCCCTTTCTTGACCCCCACCTCTCTCCACTCTTAGTCTCTTCAAACACTCCTGCTATAGTCACAGACATATCAAAGACCACTGTACTATGGCTGCAGTGACACTGAGGCTGTAAGTGACTGCTTTACCCGACCATATCTGTTCACTGCCTTAGGGAGTGAACTGAAGCGAGAAGTACATCATCAGGTGTTTTATCGGAGCCGATGACCTCATGTTTCTTTACTTGGGAGAGATTTGAATCAGAAGCAGAGGATGGTATAAGACATTTGCAATGTGGACTATATATTGCAAATTATTATAAAATGTTATTCTTATATATTATAAATATAAATGTTATATTTTTATAGTTCAATGTATTTGGATATATTTTGACATTATCTTATATCTTTTCAGTTTAAAATAAATGTGAATGGTATCATACTATTTTTTAGTTCAGAAGTAAAAGGTTAGTGAAGTTAAGAGCTAGACTGCATTAGAATACTTCTTTGCCACTAACTAGCTATATCACTTCAGGTAAATCACTTATTCTTTCAGTGCCTCAGTTCCCTCCTCTATTAATGGGATTATAATAATATCAATCTTTCAGGTTTGCTACTGTTGTGACTTGTGCAGAATATTAAATATTAATATGAATATAATTAAATATTACATAAATTAATATTTATAAGTAACTTAGAACAACACAAGGTTTTGTGTTACAGATACATTGTAAGCACTATGTATTTGCTCTTATTATTGTTAATACTATGCTTAACTGCTGTGTCATATATTATTGTCTAAATATGCCATAATATATTTATCTGTTCTCCTATTGATGGATATTTACTTCTTCCAATGAGAAATATAAACAATAATGAAAATGAACATTTTTGCATGCAGTGCCTGAATATGATATGCAAAAATATCTGAAGATGAACACTCAGAAGAGGAATTCCTGGCTTACAGGGTATGAACACCAACAGATTTACTTGTTACTGCCAAATTGCTCTCCAAACAGTCAGGCTAATTCACGCTTCTAATGTCAGTGCATGAGAATTTCCATTTCTCTATATCCTTGCCAACTGTAACATTTTTACCAATCTGGTGGGTGTGAAATGGGAATGAATGGCATCTCATTGTTTACATTTTGTTATCAATTGGGCTGAGAGCCTTTTTTCCTGTGTTTATTGGCCATTTGTGATTCCTCTTCAGTTTCCATCCATCTCTTGCCCATTTTTTTTTTATTGAGTTTTCTTTTCCTTATTGATTTGAAGGAATTCTTTAAATATTTTTAGATACTAATTATCTATTCATTACATTGATGTAACAGACTGTTCCAAGTCTGTGACTTGTCTTTTAACTTTGATTATACTAACTTTTTGTGAAGAAATTTAAATTTTATAATTAGTTCAATGTATCAGTTGTTTCCTTTATAGGTTGAGCTTTTTTGCAACTTGTCTAGAAAATTCCGCCCTAACCCAAGTTGGTAAAGGCAGATGCCTACATTTTGGTTTTTATGCATAGATTTTTAGTTCAGTTGGAATTTGTTATTTGTGGTGTAAAGTGTGTTTCTATTTTTCCATATTGATAACTGACTATCTCAACAAAAGTTTTGAGTGGTCTATTTTAATTTTTTCATAGATTTATAATGCCTGTCATAAAATGTAGCCGTATATGCCAAGAGTTCTTTCTGGGCTTCCTGTTCTGTTTGATTAATCAATGTGCTATCTTGCATCAAGACCATATTGCAAAATAGCTTTAAAATACATCTTAATATCTGTTACAGTTTTTTTCCCACTTTCTTTTAAAAATAAATTATTTTTGACATTTGGTCTTTTGTGTCAAGCTCCATGATAAACTCTGTTGGCTGAATACATTGGTGATATAGATGAATTTAGAGAAACTGGTATCTTTTATATGCCTTCTAATCCACCAGCATGACATAGGGTTCTATTTATTTAGGTCGTATTTTATGTCCTTCATATTTTCTTCATATTTTATATTTTTGTCTGTAAAAATGTTGAGTCTTATTTCTTAGGGGTATTATGAAGAGCTAAAGATTCTGCTTGCTATTTTAAACGGAAGATTGTAGTTTTTTTAATTTATAATTTTTAATTTGTGTATGTGGGTATATTTAAGCGCTATATTCTTTTAAAGCCATAGTCATAATTTTGTAAGTCTCCTTCAATTTCCTCTGTAGGCAAGCAGTTTGTATCTTCATTTAGCCTTTATGTTTCCTACTTTTCTTGTCTTATTGCATCATCTATAATATATAGTACTATGTTGAATGGAAACTATAACAGAAGGCTTTCCTGTCTTTTATCTGATGTCAGTATTATGCAGTCATACGCTGCTGATTGCCACAGGTTTATTTTTATTTTTTTAAGCTCAGTAATTTTTGTTCTGGTAAAAAACATGTAACACATACTTTTCTAAACCATCTTCAAGTATACTGCAGGTTTTTGATTGATGCTTTTGGTAAGGTTGAGAAAATTTCCTAGAATACCATTATATTTTCTAACAATTTTAAAATCATGAGTCTTGAATTTTGTTAAACTTGTTTTTGCACATGCAGAGCTAATCATTTAGGTTTTTTCTATTTTAATTTGTCATAATATTTTCCATTAATGGCTCATTTTTTATATAAACTGTTTTTGCATTCCTGGGATAAGTGAAACATGGTAGGGGATGGGATATGTAAATGTCTTAGAGAAGAGAAGTCCAAGAAGACAGGTCAGTAAGTATGAAGGTATTGAGTTAGCAAGGTGTTTGATCTACTTGGAAGATGGCTGAGTAGCATGGTCTGATGAGAGTACTATTCCATCTAGGATATCTCTGGTGACAAATTATCTAGGCTAGGAATTCAATGCTTCTCAGGGCAGTGTGCTCCTTGCATGCCTCCCTTTATCTTCTACCCTAATTATTCTATTGATTCAGACCACATATGTTACCCTCTTTTGCTCTTTGGAAGCAGAGCTAAACTCTGCATTCTCTCTAATTCATAAAGCTATGTCTCTGTGGGCTGACTTTCTCCTGTGACAGAAGTCTGTAATTAACTTCTGGACCTTTTGGCCAACTTTTAAACCTGACCTATATAGATAGCGGTGAGTGAACAGAAAGTATACCTGAGCCACACTGGACTATTTCCTGGGTCTGTGCAGCTAAATACTATCTTTTATAAGTGATTGGAAGAACATTACAAAAATCTCCAAAATGTGATCCTATTGTGAAACACAGGAAGAGAAGATACCATTCTACTACAAGTGAGTTGAATTAATGGAGATACTATATTTTTCTGGACTTTGTTCAAAAGTAAGATGTCCTGGAAGTCTAAGCATAGTACACAAACTCCTTGTATACTTTGGATCTGAGGTTTAGTGCTAAAACTGGAAGGCAAAGAATTGGAAATACTGAGTGGGACACATGTAATACATTTTAAAAAGGCTAGAGGGGGAAAACACTAGCACTGTCTCACCTATGTGTGGGGCCAAAGGCAGAACGATATCTATATGCCTTTTGGGGCAGATAAACCCATCCATCAGGCTGCATCTGGTGCACAGACTGAGGCCTTGACACCTATGTGCTGAAGGATTTATTGGCCTGTTCAGGGACTCATAAACCTACTTCTTGGTTTTCCTCTGGCTCCTTGTCCATGCTGTATTTTGAGTGACTAAGCCTATTGGTTATGCTGGTCGGTGTTTCAGTCCTCTCTTTTGTGAAGAAACAGTGCTACACTTTTTATGCCTTTGAGTATCTCACAGGCTTAGGCAACTCCTTAGCAAAGAAATCTTCATACTTGCCAACAGATGACACAATGACAAAGCAAGGGGATTATATTTTTCTCTTCTTACCTTTGCATTTTCTCTCCATTTTTACATTTTTGCAGTAGCACATGGTTTAGCCTGCTAGTTTGATGGGATTTTTTTGCTTTTATGTTCTTATTTGGAATTGGTGGCTGGCTGCATGCTTATGAGCGTGGACATGTGGCCCAAACACTCTTTCATCACAGCTCTGTGGCCTAAGGTAGCTAACAGCTCAGATACATTCATCTTTGTCTTTTGACATCCTGGTGTTTCTCTGGCCTGAGACGACCAATCATATACTTACATGGGCAGGTGGGGTAAATTATTTTTGTCTCAAAAGAACTGTCTGCCTAAAAAAGCACTAATATTGAGATTTCTTTAAATGTTAAACTCTCCAAATGTATCTCTAATTAATTCTATTTGTGAACATTCTATTTAGATATTCAGTAGATGTGGTGTGGTATGAATTGGCACATATGCCTATTGCAAGTTACAATACTAGATGTAAAACATATTTGAAATGAATTGTTATCATTTTGAAACTGTTCAAATTGATGTAGTATTTTAAAATGATAAGCTGTCCTGTGCTGCATTGAAAATCCCTTGAAAGGTGTGTGGGGAATGTGCTATTGGAGGCAGAAAGGTGTCTGGTTTTAAAACAATAGTAACAATAGATACATATTTGAACTTTAATAATTCCGAGTATTTTTCTTATAATGTTTCTTGTAAGTCTCACATTAACCCTTTGAGTTATGTAGTATTTTTATCCCATAGAGAATCAGGATAGTTTAGTGAATAAAAGCTTGTGTCTTAGATCCAGACTGGGTTTTAAATCTGGCCTCTGTTACTTAACTAAATGTGGAGCTTGGGCAAATATTTAACCTCTCTGTGTCTTGTAATTCTTATCAGTGAAATGGGCGCTTACCTTTATTGATGATTAAATAAATTAAAATGTCTAAAACTGGCATACAGATTATGTCTTACAGAGAGGGAAACATTTTCACAGATGCATAAACTGAGGTACTGAGGTACAGAATGGTTAAGTGACTTATCTGAGATTAACGTAAGTATAAAAGCTAGGATTTAACCCTGGAAGTGTCACCCAACACAGATATCTTTTCGCCAGTACTCAGGGAATTATTCCTTGTTGCAGGAGGAGCCAGCCTATATATTTTATTAAATGCATTGATTCTGTAAATGTGTAGGTGATATTACCCATTATTATTCTCTGAATGTACTAGAAATTACAAAAATAAATTCTGGCTAAAGTTTATCTTTAGGCAGAGTCAGCTTTGTTTGTAAATGCCAAATAATTTTATGTAACTTGTTTCTGTTCCTTTTTGGAGGAGAGATCATCACTGCTTTGACAAGATCAATTAAACTAAACAATGTATATGGACTTAAGGGTAACAAGGACTCCAAAGACCAAATGTGTAACTTGGAGTCCCTGCTCTCTACCAGCATTTTAAAGCCCCTGTCTTCATTTCCTTCACTTCCTGGACTCTCTTGTATCAAATGTCTCCAAAGCTCTCTGTCCTTAGTTTTTTCCTGTCTCAGTATTTAATAATCTATACCTATATCATACTACAAATACCAAGGAAGGCAAAGAGTGCTTGTTTTTAAAAGTTATGATTATAAGTCACCAAATAGTGAATATGTTGGACTGCAGAATTAAGAATTAAGATAGTAATGGACTAAGGAGTAAAGAAAGAAATTTAACAGGAGAGAAATATCTTAAATTAGTTTAATGGAGTATTTGGCTAGATTTTGCTTGATGGTAGTTCATATAATATTTATCATTTTGGGTGATACGAGTTCAAAATGAATCAACAGGCACACTTTTGCTTTAAGAATTTATATACTTTTGGACTATGTGAACAGATGTAGGGTTCCCAGGTGGAGCAAAGTCAGACATCAGTTGTGCCAGCCACACTCAATGCATGCTGTGTTGCATTTTAGAAGGAGCTTTGAGAAACTAAAGATTTCAGGCACTGGTAATTAGCAGGTCGTAAGAGTCAATGATTTAAGAGTCTGAAGGATGGTTGTTTTGGTAAAGAACAAATGTAGCATGTGCTTCTGTTAGTGTGTTTCCACAATGTCCCAGTTCACATGATTGGAAGGAGGCCCCTGATTGGATCGGCAAGCAATACATTTATCTCCTAGGAGAGGCAGTTGGCTTTCTGCTGTTGTATGCGGTTTATTTAGTGTGGTGGCTGTGGGTCCACAGACTCAGTCAAAATCAGGAGAAAAAATGAAATAATCACAGGAGACCTTGGCTTCAAATGGAGCAGAAGAAATGTTGGGATTACCAGGAAATATTTTTGTTGAGTGAAAGGATATTCTGAATATCATAATACAATAATCATTTTAATTAATTTAATTATAAGTACATTTTTATATCACATCACTTGGGAGGATTTTCAAATTGCCTTATAATTAACTAGAGTGACTCAGTTCTTTCAAAGATAAGTTACTTTGGAAATGACTGAGAATATAGTCCTAGACTAGACATAACATAGGTGAGCAAAAAGCAATTCTAGAAGCAATACAGGGTGGGTATGTATGTTCGTGTGTTATAAATGGTAGAGTTGGTTAGTGCTATCATTTTTTAACAAATAAAAATCGAAGGCTGGGCGCGGTGGCTCAAGCCTGTAATCCCAGCACTTTGGGAGGCCAAGGCGGGTGGATCACGAGGTCAAGAGATGGAGACCATCCTGGTCAACATGGTGAAACCCCGTCTCTACTAAAACTACAAAAAATTAGCTGGGCATGGTGGCGTGTGCCTGTAATCCCAGCTACTCAGAAGGCTGAAGCAGGGGAATTGCCTGAACCCAGGAGGCGGAGGTTGCAGTGAGCCGAGATGCGCCATTGCACTCCAGCCTGGGTAACAAGAGCGAAACTCCGTCTCAAAAAAAAAAATAAAAATAAAAAAATAAAAATCGATAGCATCACTTTAATGGCTGTGTTAATTTTCCATTTTACAAATGCATTGAAATTTTAAGAAACGAATCTCTAAATTGAGACATTTAGGTTTGTCAACCTTTTCCTATTATAAATAATATTTTTCCGCATACGTCTGCACACATTCTTATACACATGTGTAATTATTTCCTTAGTACAGGTTCTCAGAAGTAGAATTGCTGGCTTAATGGAATACATCATTTAAGGTATGTTTCCAGATTAGTTTATCTCAACCCATATTTCTACTAGCATTTAGCAAGAGTAGCATTTTCCCCAGAGTGTCAATAGACTCTTAATTTTTTTCCAGTGGATATGTGTACCATGTTGTTTCCTTATAGTTCTAATTATATTTACTTGTGAGAGTCAATATATTTTGTTAGGTTCATTGATTATTTCTATTTATTTTGGTGAATTACCTTTTCTTTTTATGTTATCCTTTCAGTTTAGTTTAAAGAACACTGTAGCAGAAGACATTGGTGCTTCACCCACATGCCCTCAGATTTCTTTCCTATTTTTTTCAGACACTGGCTTTGATTATGTTCTTTCTCTCAACAAGAAGTATATTTATCTCTCTGCAGATGTGCTGCACAGAGGCTTCCAGAAGTAGCTTTGCTATGTGCCTGAGGGGGTGGGCAGTGGTGTCCTCAACCAAGGGCTGACTGGCAAGGCATAGGTATAAACACCAAAGCTCCCTCAGCCCGTGAGGGAGGAGACAAATTTGAAGTGTGACTTGCACTGTGTCCAGAGTCTGTTGCATGAATGATCCGAGGTTAACCTCTGCACATATTTGCTTGATATTTTACCCTTGCCTGGCTTCCTTTCCTTTCTTGTCCTTCCGCCTCTGTTCCTGACATTTTTTCCTAGTTAATCCCTTTCACACAAATCCTTGTCTCAGGATCTGATTCTGTAAAATGAAACTTAGGACCAGGTGAGGTTGCTTGCGCCTGTAATCCCAGCACTTTGAGAGGCTGAGGCAGGTGAATCACCTGAGGTCAGGAGTTCGAGACCAGCCTGGCCAATGCGGTGAAACCTCATCTCTACTAAAAATACAAAAAAGTTAGCCAGGTATAGTGGTGGGCTGCTGTAATCCCAGCTACTTTGGAGGCTGAGGTGGGAGAATCACGTGAACCCAGGATGGGGAGGCTGCAGTGAGCCGAGATCATGCCACTGTACTACAGTCTGGTGAAAAGAGTGTAACTCCATCTAAAAAAACAAAAAAAACTTAGGACAAACACTTTCTTCATTAAGAATATTTCCTCTCTGTTGTAAGGATTGGAAATATTTGCCACACTTATTAATCTCATTTTTTTAAACTTTAAGTTCAGGGTACAAGTGCAGGTTTGTTAGATAGGTAAACTTGTGTCATGGGGATTTGTTGTACAGATTACTCCATCACCAAGGTATTAAGCCAGGCACTCATTAGTTATTTTTCCTGATCCTCTCCTTCCTCCCCCTCCACCCTCCGAAAGGTCCCAGTGTGTGTTGTTCCCCTCTATGTGTCCAGGTGTTCTCATCATTTAGCTTCCACTTATAAGTGCGAACATGCGGTATTTGGTTTTCTGGATTAGCTTGCTAAGGATAGTACATGGATGGAGCTGGAGGCCATTATCTTTAATCTCATTTTCTTTTGGAAGTGCTTTACCATATAGTTATTGCTGTATTATTTTTTCATATACTGAAGCAAATTAGGTTTTCCTCTTTTATGTACTCTACTTTTGCTTAGTTCTTTACAATTTATTTCTTTTGTGTAAAATTATATATTTTTTTTCTATTTTTATATAAATAGTTCACCTTTATTTAGTTTTCTATTTAAATTCTTAGATTTACTCTGCTTATGGTTTGTTGAGGTTCTTAAACAGTTTAGAGTTTTCATCAAATTTGAGACATTTTCAATATTATTATTTTTAAACATATTTTTCTGCCTCCGTTTGCGACTTCAACTGTATACTTTAGACTGCTTTGTACTGTTCCATAGAAACCTGATGCTGAGTTAAGTTTTTTAAGTCTTTTCTCCCCATTCGTAGCTTCATTTTGAAGAGTTTCCACTGCTGTGCTTTCAAGTTCATTGATTTGTAGTATCTAATCTGTTAATTATATCCAGTGTATTTTTTATGTCAGATGCTGTATTTTCCCTTTTTAGAAGTTCCATTTGTGTTTTGTAATCTCTTCTATTTATCTCCTCATGTTATTCATATTTTTCTCTATCTTCTGTAACTTTCAAAGTGTACATATAGTGGTTTTGACATCCTTGTCTGCTAGGTGTTATTTTCACTGTGATTTCTGTGTCTGTTTCCACTGATTGACTTTTTTTTTTTTTTTTTTTTTTTTTTTCTTTTTTTTTTTTTTTTTTTTTTTTTCTGGTTTGGATCATATTTTCCTGCTTCTTGGCATGTCTGGTAACATGCAGAGTGTTATCATTCTTTGAATGGCAGACATCATGAGTTTTGATTGGATGCCATGCATTATGAGTCATATACTATTGGTTGTTGGATTTTATTACATGTGTTTAAATAATGATGTGTTTGTCCTGGTGTGCAGGTAAGTTTTATGGCCTCAATTAGATCTTTCTGAGACTTTATTTTAAGTGTTGACAGGGCAAGTCCAGAGCAGCTTTAGTGTACTGTTAATTTAGCCCCATTACTAAGGTAATACTCTCTGAATGTTCTACCCAATGGTGCATATCTTACCCCTCTAGTAGCTGAGCAAAACGATTCCCAACCGGGTGAAAGCTCTGTGTATTAACTACTCCTTTCTGGTGGTTTCTTCCCTGTCCTCAGGTAGCTTTTCTCCTACATGTGCAGAGCAGAGCTCAGCCAGTCTTAGAGTAACTCTTATGCATACTGACAGCATTCTGAATGTGGACGGCCTCCATCTCTCTGCTACTTTGCCCTACACATTTTAGCTGCCTTAGTCTTTCCAAACTGTAGTCTCTGTCTCCTCAACTAAGTGGGGCAACTAAAATCTGTTGGGGTTTCTCTTCTCTGCTCTGTGGCCTGAAAATTCTTTAGGCAGGAAGCCTGTGCAATGAAAAGGCTCACCTTATTTGTTTCCCTTCTCTCAGGGACCACAGTCTTGTGTTCTCTCTAGATTAGTGTATGAAACCATTGTTTCATAGGCATTGTCCAGTTTTCTAGTTGTTTAATATGGCAAGATGAGTATGGTCCCTATTACTCTATCCTTGCTGGAATCAGAAATCTTTGGTGATATCATTTGATATCCTTTTCTTCCTTAGTTCTTCATCATCATTTTGACTGTAAACTGAGCAGATAAATGAAAGGTCAGTAGTTAGTGAGGAGTCAGTCCAAAACAGTAAAGAAGATAGGTGGAAAGGAAAAGATAGTTTTTACAAAGGGCGGCAGAGGGACTTCCATAACCATGACTGTTCTTGGAATTAGATATCTCTGTGTCTCCTTACATTTCTGTGTCCCATTAGCCTACCAGCTGTGCTTATTAAAGATCTCCAGTTAATAGCCAGCAACCTTGTGAGAAGTAGGAACTTCCATATCCCTTGGGACTTCTTTAAGCAATATTTGAATCTCACAAATAGCCACTTCTGCCATTCTCTCAGCATTCAGCTAACGAGAATTTTTTGTCTACTCTAAACACTTCATTTTCTGCCTCTCTTCACAGGTAAGAAAAGTTACACGTTGAAGAACTGCCTAATGGTTCAGTTCCACACCACTGAACTATCTCAGAGGAAACTTAAAATGCTGCAAAATCATGATTACTTATCCAAAGTGTATATGGGATTTTACAAATACATTTTTAGTGCCTGGGTGAATCTGTTCATATAATCATTACTTTAATCTCTTTCCTTGACTCAATAAAAACCTACTGGCATGTACTATATTACATATATAGCTACCCTGCATGGAAATTTTAAGGAATAATAATGTGGCTTGGCCGGCAGTGTGTCTCACGCCTGTAATCCCAGCACTTTGTGAGGCCGAGCTGGGTGGATTACCTGAGGTCAGGAGTTTGAGACCAACCTGGCCAAACTGGTGAAACCCCGTCTCTACCAAAATTATAAAAATTAGCTGGGTGTGGTGGTAGGCACTTGTAATTTCAGCTACTTTGGAGGCCAAGGCAGGAGAATCACTTGAACCTGGGAGGTAGAGGTTGCAGTGAGCTGAGATCACACCATTGCACTCCAGCCTGGGTGACAGCACAAGACTCTGTCTCATAAAAAAAAAAAAAAGAAAAGAAAAGAAGAATAGTGTGGCTTTTAGGATTGACTTACTAGAGAAAATAAATAAACATAAGATAATATTTTCATCTAAGCTTAAAAAATATTTTCATGTGAAGTAAATCATATATTACAGAAAATATATATACCATAAATCCACAGTTTAATAAGTAATAGAGAATCTGTAAGGTTCCATGACCTAGGTCAAGAAATATAATGCTGCCAAGACCTGAAATGTCTCCTGTGAATTCCTTCATTATTGTAACTCTCTCGCTCCTCTAAAGGGAATGGCTACTCTGAATTGTGTAATAATCATTTCTGTGCTTTTCTTTGTATTTTACCACCTACGTATGCATGCCTGAACAATATAGTCTATTTTATATATTTCTGAACTTTATTAAATTAAATCGTCTGAATTCTACTGTCTTCCTCTTTTACTCAATATCATATTTTAAGATCTGTTGATATTGCATATAGACAGTTTATTCCTAAGAGTAGATCCTAATACTGTATTCCAGAATGCCATATTCATCTATCCACTCTACTGCTAGTATATATTTAGGTATATTCAATTTGGGTCTCCTAAGAACAATGTTAAAATGAGCATATTGGGGCATATGTCCACAATGTTTTCTCTAGGGTAGATACCTAGGAATCAGTTGGCATGAAGTATTATCTCATTGTAGTTGTTTGAATGTGTAATTCACAGGCCACCAGGGAAGTCAAGCTCCTTTTATATATTTATTGATCATTTGGTGCTTTTCTTTTTTGGGCATGCCCTTTTGATTATTTTGTCCAATTTTAAATTGTGTATGTGTGTGTGCATGTATTTGGAATATACATCCCTGTATGTATTGTAAATATTTTCTTCTGCTCTGTGATTTGCCTTTTTGCTCTCTTTGTGGTGTTTTTGATGAGTAGAAGTTCTTAGTTTACTGGAGTTAAATTTACCAGTCTTGCCCATTATTATCAGGGCTTTTGTGATTTACTTAGGGAATTTTTCCTGCTTTGAAGTCATATAGATATTCTCCTCTATTATCAAACTAAAGCTTAGTAGACTTGTCTTTAATTCCTAGATATTTACTCCACCAGGAACTGATTTGTGTGTTTGGTTTGAAATCATGGTTTAATTTTTGCCCATATGGACGTCAAATTGTCCCAATAGTATTTGTTTATTTTTATTTTAAGACACAGTCTCTCTCTGTTGCTCAGATCTTGGCTCACTGCAACCTCTGCCTTCCAGATTCAAGCAGGTCTCATGCCTCGGCTTCCCAAGTAGCTGAGATAACAGGTGTGCGCCATCATGCCCAGCTAACTTTTGTATTTTTAGTAGAGATAGGGTTTTGCCATGTTGTCCAGGCTGATCTCGAACTCCTGGCCTCAAGTAATCTGCCTGTCTCAGCCTCCAAAGTGCTGGGGTTATAGGCAGGAGCCACCATGCCCTACGGATATCTGTTTAAAACAAAGTCTGATCTATTCTCACTGATTGGTGTTAACACTTCTGTTCTCAAGCAAATGTCCATACATGTGTAGTCTGTTTCTGGGCTTTCTTTCTTTCAATTCAAAAAATTTTTATTTTTAAATTTTTATGGGTACATAGTAGGTGCATGTATATATGGGTTACATGAGATACTTTCATACAGGCATGGAATAAATAATAATACATTATGGAAAATGAGATATATATCCCCTCAAGCATTTATCTTTGTGTTACAAACAATCCAATTACTTTTAGTTATTTAAAAATATATAATTCGATTATTATTGACTATAGTCACTCTGTTGTGCTATCAAATACTAGGTCTTATTTATTCTTTCTAACTATATATATAGTCACCTATATAGAGCTATCTATCTCTATATATAATTATTTCATTTTCCATGATGTGATTATTATTTATTGCATGTCTGTATGAAAGTATCTCATATACCCCATAAATATATGCACCTACTATATACCCATAAAAATTTAAAAATAAAAAGATTTTAAATTGAAAAAATATATAAAAAATATACATATTTTTTACCCATTAACCATCCCCATTTCTCCAACCCCTACGACCCTTCCCAGTCTCTGGTAACCATCCTTCTCCTATCTTCATGAGTTCAATTGTTTTGATTTTTAGCACCCACATATAAGTGAGAATATGGGAAGTTTGTCTTTCTGTGCCTGACTTATTTCACTTAACATAATGACCTCGAGTTCCATACATGTCTTTTTTTTTTTTTTTTTTTCAACCTCTGAACTTGTTATTGGCCTCCTGCTCCCAAAAGGGTCCCCTGCTTCTGCTGGCTTAATGTCTCAGAACTTTGGTGTTGTTGGTCTCAGATACCACTTTGCCATCCATTATCTGGCGAGTGGTGGTCTTTTGGATGGTTTGCATGGAGTTGCTGCTGTCCAGGGCATCACCAAGACTGAAGTCCTCACCATCTTCCAGCAGGTGGCAGTAGGTGGCGATCTCAGCCTCCAGCTTGACCTTGATGTTTGGCAGAGCCCTGTACTCTAGGCCTGGCGCTGTCCCTCTGCCCAGGTCTGTGCCAGCTCTCACTCCAGGTGCAGCAGAATCCTGTTGAGCTGCTCCATCTGCAGGGTGTAGGTGGCCTCCACCTCCCTCAGGCTGTTTTCCAAGCTGGTCTTCAGACTTCTCTTGGACTGTACATCTTGCTCCGTGAGCATCATCTCGCAGCTCCAACCTCGGCGGACTGCGTGGTGACCACTGAGGTGCTTTCCTCAATCTGCTTAGACCAGTATTTGTCCAACTTCTCTCAGTTCTTCTGACCCCGGTCGTCATATTGAACCCTGATGTCTGTCATGATCTTGGTGAGGTCCTGAGATTTGGGGGCATCTACCACCATCATCAACCCAGAGCTGGCCATCTGGGCTTGTGGGCCTTTTACTTCCTCTTCGTGGTTCTTCTTCATGAAGAGCAGCCCCTCCTTGAGAGCCTCGATCTCTGTCTCCAGCTGCAGCCGAGTGACACTGGTGTCATCAGAGACATTGTGGAGCCCCTGGGTGTCACTCTCCACAGGCTGGCGCACAGCCAGCTCTGTCTCATACTTCACTCTAAAGCTGATCAGTAGCAAGACAGACATTGTCGATCTGCAGAATGATGCAGGCATTGTCCACAGTATTTGTGAAGATTTGAGCCCTCAGGTCCTCAATGTTCTTGAAGTAATGGCTCCAGTCTCTGACCTGGGACCCCTTCTTCTCCAGATGCTCCCGAATTTTGCTCTCCAGCTTTCAGTTGTCAGTCTCCAGGCCCCTTATTCTGTCCAGGTAGGAGGCCAGGTGGTTGTTCAGACTTTGCTTGGTTTCCTTCTCATTCTGAATCCCCTGCTTTCCTGCCAGACCCCCGGCCATTCCTGTGGCCAGGCCCCCAGACCCCATGCCACCCCAGAAGCTGGTGGAGCAGGACATGGAGATCCAGGAACCAGAGCCCCCAGCACCTGCATAGACACTGGCCACCACGCTGCTGACCACTTGGGCTCTGTAACTGGGTGCCTGGACAGAATCCAGGGACTGGTAGTTGGGGGAGAAGGTGGAACGAATGGTGAAGCTCATGCTGTCCAGGGAAGAGAGCAAGAGGTCAGGACTCAGGCTTTGCTGATGACCTCAATGCCTGTTTTTTCAAATGAAAGAATATCAATTTTTTTTATAGCTGCATAATTCCCCCATGTGTCTACATACCACATTTTCTTTATCCAATGATCTATTGATGGACATTTAGGTTGCTGCCAAATCTTGGCTATTGCAAACAGTGCTGCAGCAAACATGGAAGTACCGGGCTTTCTATATTGTTGAGTTGCCTGTTATTCTATCTTAGCATCATTATCACACTGCATTAATTACTAAAGTTCTATAATAAATATTTATGGTTTGGATAAGTTTCCAAATTTGTGTTTCCTATTTAATGTTGTCTTGATTCTTGGCTCTTTTCAGCATATAAAATTTCATAGCCATTTTTCTTTTTTTGTAAGGCAAAATTTCTAGAATTTTGATTGGGTTACATTGAATCTAAAGATAAATTTTGAGAAAGTTGACAATCTTTATATTATTGATTTTTTTCAATTCCCAAAGATAATCTATTTCCCAATACACTTATGTATCTTCTAATATTTCTTAATAAAGTTGTATATTTTTCCCCTCAGAGATTTTTTACATTTGTGTAATATTGCTACATAGTCAATTAATATTTTTATCTAATTATAAATCATTAAAACATTTTTATTTCTTCAATTTTTTCATCTATTATGATGATTATATGATTTTTTTTCTTTTACTCTATTAGTGTGGTAAATTGCTTTGATTTAAAAATGTTACATCAAAATAATAAAAGCTATTTATGAAAACCCCATAGCCAGTATCATACTTAATGGGCAAAAAGTGGAAGCATTCCCTTTGAAATGTGGCACTAGACAAGGATGCCCTCTCTCACCACTCCTATTCAATATAGTACTGGAAGTTCTAGCCAGAGCAATCAGACAAGAAAAAGAAATATTCAAATAGGAAAGGAGGAAGTCAAATTGTCACTATTTGCAGACAACATGATTGTATATTTAGAAGACCCCGTTGTGTCAGCCCCAAATCTCCTTAAACTTACAGGCAACTTCAGCAAAGTCTCAGGATGCAAAATCAATGTGCGGAAATCACAAGCATTCCTATACACCAGTAACAGACAAACAGAGAGCCAAATCAAGAGCAAACTCCCATTCATAATTACTACAAAGAGAATAAAATACCTAGGAATACAACTAACAAAGAATGTAAAGGACCTCTTCAAGGAGAACTGCAAACCACTGCTCAAGGAAATAAGAGAGGGCACAGATGGAAAAACATTCCATGCTCATGGTTAGGAAGGATCCGTATCATGAAAATGGCCATACTGCCCAAAGTAATTTATAGATTCAATACTCTCCCATCAAGCTATCAATGACCCTCTTCAAAGAATGAGAAAAGAAACACCTTAAGTTTCATATGGAACAAAAAGAGAGCTTGCATAGACAAGACAATCCTAAGCAGAAAGAACAAAGCTGGAGGTATTGTGCTACCTGACTTCAAACTATACTACAACGCTCTACAAGGCTACGGTAATCAAAACATGGTACTGGTACCAAAACAGAGACGTAGACCAATAGAACAGAACAGAGGCCTCGGAGGCAGCACCATACATCTACAACCGTCCGATCTTTGACAAACCTGATTAAAACAAGCAATGGGGAAAGGATTCCATGTTTAATAAATGGTGTTGGGAAAACTGACTAGCCATGTGCAGAAAGCAGAAACTGGACCTCTTGCTGACACCTTACACTAAAATTAACTCCAGGTGGATTAAAGACTTAAACATAAGACCTAACACCGTAAAAACCCTAGAAGAAAACCTAGGCAAAACCATTCAGGACATAGGCATAGGCAAGGACTTCATGACTAAAACACCAAAAGCATTGACAACAAAAGCCAAAACAGACAAATGAGACCTAATTAAACTCCAGAGCTTCTGCACAGCAACAAAACAAAACAAAACAAAACAAAACAAAACAAAACCAATCATCAGAGTGAACCAGCAACCAACAGAATGGGAAAAAAATTTTTGCACTGTACCCATCTGACAAAGGGCTAATATCCAGAATCTACAAAGAACTAAAACAGATTTACAAGAAAAAAAGCCATTCAAAAGTGGGCAAAGGATATGAACAGACACTTTTCAAAAGAAGATGTATGTGAAGCCAACAAACATATGAAAAAATGCTCATCGTCACCGGTCATTAGAGAAATGCAAATCAAAACCACATTGAGATACCATCTCACACCAGTTAAAATGGCAATCATTAAAAATTTGGAGACAACGGATGCTGGAGAGGATGTGAAGAAATAGGAATCCTTTTATACTGTTGGTGGGACTGTAAATTAGTTCAACCATTGTGGAAGACAGTGTGGCGATTCCTCAAGGACCTAGAAATAGAAATTCCATTTGACCCAGCAATCTCATTACTGGGTATATACCCAAAGGATTATAAATTGTTCAATTATAAAGTTGCATGCACACATATGTCCATTGCGGTACTGTTTACAATAGCAAAGACCTGGACCCAACCCAAATGTCCGTCAATGATAGACTGGACAAAGAAAATGTGGCACATATACACCATGGAATACTATGCAGCCATAAAAAATGGGGAGTTTTCGTCCTTTGTAGGGATGTGGATGAATCTGGAAACCATCATTCTCAGCAAACTGACACAAGAACAGAAAATCAAACACCACATGTTCTCACTCATAGGCGGGTGTTGAACAATGAGAACACATGAACACAGGGAGGGGAGTATCACACACTGGGGTCTGTTGGGGGGTCAGGGGAGGGACAGTGGGAGGTGGGGAGTTTGGGGAGGAATAACATGGGGAGAAATGCCATAGGTGATGGGGGGATGGATGCAGCAAACTACCTTGCCATGTGTGTACCTATGTAACAATCCTGTATGATCTGCATATGTATCTCAGAACCTAAAGTACAATTAAAACAAATAAATAAATAATAAAGCTGAAAACAAGAGACTGTGGTTTGTCATGATATATTATCTATTTCCTACAGTGCTGAATTTAATTGTCTGCTATTGTGTTTAGAAATTTTAGATCNTACCCCAGAACCTAAAGTGGAATAAAAAATATGTTACATCAACCATGAATTTCCTGAGTAAACCCAACTTTGTCATGATATATTATCTATTTCCTACAGTGCTGAATTTAATTGTCTGCTATTGTGTTTAGAAATTTTAGATCGAAGTTCATGAGTGAGATGGACCTGTACTTTTCTTTTTTATACTGTTCATGTTTGTTTTATTAGCAGGGTAATATTGGCCTCATTCAATTACTTTTCAGGGTGTTCTATTTTTCCCCCTATTTTCTGGATGAGAACAAGTAGGATTGGAGTAATTGATTTTTGAATATTTTATAAAAATTGTCAGAGAAGCCATCTTGGCTTATAGTTTTCTTTGTGGAAATATTTTTGAGTACTGATTCAATTGCTTTAATAGCTATATAACTATTGATGTTTTCTTTTTTCCTTAAGTCTATTTCAGTGTATTGGTCAGCTTAGGCTACCGTAATAAAACATCACCAACCAGGTTGTTGAAATAAAGAAGTGTATTTCTCACAGCTCCAGAGGCTGAAATATCCAAGATCAAGAGGTTGACAAGGTAGTTTTCGCTCTTCTCTTGGCTTGTAGGTGGCTGCCATCTTTCTGTGTGCTCACATACCCTCTTCTTTGTGCATATTCTGAGAGAGGTACACATATATTAAAAATTGTTATATCTTCATGGTAATAATTTTTTATCTGTTTGAAGTGCCTTTATCTCTAATGAAACTTTTTGTCTTGGTGTGTATTTTTCCTGGTATTAATATAGGTATGACAGCTTTTTCAGTGATGGTTGCATTCCTTAATAATTTCCATCTTTTTTCTTTCAAAGTTTCTAGGGTTTTGTGTTTTGCTCTTTTAAAAATATTTCTTGTAAAGAGAATATGGTTGTATTGTGGGATTCTTTTTGCATTCTGAAATCATGATTTTCACCTGGGTATTTAGACCATTTATAGTCCTTATATTTGTCTGTTGGAGTTTAAATCCAACTTTTTATTTTATGCTCTCCTTTGTCCTATTGTTGATTGGGGTTTTTATTTTTTTACATTTTTTGAACTTATTTTTGAAATTTTTACATTTCTTCCTATATTAGTTTGAAATTTGTACCCTGTTTCTATTCTTCCATGTGATTATTTTAGAAATTAAAAGATGACAGATAACCCACTACATTATTTTAGCTTTCATTGTTGGTACAGAATAGGTCAGAAGTCAAATAATTATATGTTGGAAGGTGATCTTTATTCTCTGAATGCTTTCAAGACTTTTTATTTGTCTTCAGCCTTTTGTAGTTTCACTGTGAGGTGTATAGGTGTGAATACTTTTAAAATTTGTCTTTCATTGAATTTCTTGGTTTTCCTGCACTCATAGGATCATCTTTTTTTGTTAGTTAGAAATAGTCTAAGATAGTATATTTTCAAACATTAGCTCTGTTACATTCCTTTTGGCTTTCAGGGACTCCTGAGATAGTATGTCAAGGAGGGAAAAGAATTGTGATTATGAGGTAAGTAGCATAGTCACTGCTAACTAGTAGTAAGGCTAATATTTGTTGAGATTTGATTATGTCACATAGTCCTCAAAAGTATTTTACACACAGGTATTTGTCATCTATTCTGTATAACAAACTACCCCAAAATAGCAGTTTGAAACAACAATTGTGTATATCATGTCACACAATTTCTAAGAGTTAAAAGTCCAGGAGTGGCTTGGCTTGATGGTTGTGGCTCAGAGTCTCCACAGGGTTGCAGTCAAGCTGTTGGTCAGAATAGCTGTCATCTGAAGGCTTGACAGGGGCTGGAGCTCTTTCCATGCTCACTCACTTAGATGCTGAAAGGAGTCCTCAGTTCCTTGTTAGCTATTGTGGCATGAGACTTACCCCATATACAGTCTGTTCTTGTCACCTATTCAAAATTTTGCAGACGAGAAGAGGGTTCTTCATTTAGCATTATTTGCTCTGGGATTAGGGCCAAAGTTAGTAAAAATGATAAAATGGACTAAGGTTATGTATCACTTCTTTTAGTCTAGTTTGTGGTTGTCGAGTTTCTAATATTCATCTTTATTAATTTTATCAGCAATGCATACATGTAATATATGGATCAGAGACAGATTTCTTATGAATTACCTCATCATAAGTGCATTGGTCTTCTTGCCTCAGGTCTTATCCCCAGAATACAGTGATGAAAACCAAGGCAAATACCCTATGTGAGTAGCCAGACACACTATAGGTAAGAAATGAGGCAAAAAGAGTTTTCTGTGCTTATAAAAGTTAGAGAGGCAGCTGCCTCTCCCCTCCTCAGTGGGTTTCCTTGGAAATGTAAAGGGCTTGAGTCCTAAGCCAAACCCTTTGATGTGGAAATAAATTCTCCAGGAACCAGATAGGTCCATGTGTCTCCAACCTAGAGATGTCTCTAAGTTCTGGCCTTCGTCTCCTTTGATGTGTAAATATGTAGAAAGTTCATATTCCCTGTCATTTTCAGTGCTAACGTAGGTGTCTGTCCTGGGATTGACTGTTTGGCTTTTCTAGAGGTAAGAAAAATTTTATTATCCTTTGAATCAGTACAATTAGGGAAACACATGGCTACAGAGATCATTTTTATATATGTGAAAATGTTTCTGTGATAATTAAAAGGAAACAATTTCCATCTTTAGAGTTTATGTGTTGTAATGGCTCAGTAAGAAATTGAGCAGGAAATCCAGAGAAGTTTTGTTTCCTCCTCACTGGCCCAAGGAATGCTTTTTATGCCACCTTGGGCGAAAATGAGGACTTTGCAATTGATGTTCCTATCTCTTGTCCGTGGGTTCTTGGACTTATTCCTGGAGGGGAGCTACTCTCCTTTAATAATAAAAGATAGTAAGATATCATTTTCGTAGAACTCTTGAAAACAGTGAAATGCCTCTAGTCTCACCAATGTAAAACATACCCACTTTTTATTTTTGGTCAAATAAACTTTTGATTTTCTTGAATCTAAGCTGGTCATTTTGCTTATAGATTCCTTCCTAGAAGGCTAGCTGATAATTAATTATATCCATAGAATGATCAAATTTCTTTGCATCTGTCAACTATTGCTGAAGAAATGCTACATGAGAAGCCCCCTAACCTGGCTCATAAGCTTTTTTATTTTTATTCTTTTTTTGACAGAGTCTTGCTCTGTCACCCAGGCTGGAGTGCAATGGCACAATCTCGGCTCACTACAACCTCTGCATCCTAGGTTCAAGCAATTATCCTGCCTCAACCTCCTGGGTAGCTGGGATTACAGGTATGTACCACCATGCCCAGCTAATTTTTGTATTTTTAGTTGAGACAGGGTTTCACCATGTTGGTCAGGGTGGTCTTGAACTCCTGACCTTGTGATCTGCCAGCCTCGTCCTCCCAAAGTGCTGTGATTACAGGCATGACCCACTGTGCCTGGCCAGTGTGTGTGTGTGTGTGTGTGTGTGTATGCACGTGTGTGTGCACGCACTTGATAGTTGACTGGATTTGGCTGAAATCACCTGTGCTTTGTTCCAGACTGAGGTTGGGTTCAGGTTTTCTCCACATAACTACTTGCTCTGGAAAGAGTGGTTACTTGTGGTATGTTCTTCTCACAGTGGATGGCAGAGAAACAAGAGGCTGGCAGACAAATATGTTTCTTAACGCTTAACTGTAGAACAGGGACACTGTCACTTTCACCCACATTCACTGGTCAAAGCCAGTCATCTTATCAATTCCAGTATCAATGGGGTGGTTTTCTCTGCCCATAATGGAAGACAAGTATTCATGGCCAAGGGCATGGAAGTCTGATTCTCTTAATGGAAGAATAAAAAGGATGGGATAAATAATCCAATCTGTCCTACCTGGTTTCGATGTTTAGGATAACTTAGAAATCTTCTAGTAGATGTTTGAAAGTGGAATTTGCTATCTAGGAGGGATGTGGCAGAAAAACAAATATGACAGAGATAGGTAGCTGTCCACCAAAAATGTATGTTCTCCCTTCTCCAGAGTGGTTATTTTGCTGGAAGGCAGATAACTGACAGGGAATACACTTTCCAGTCCTTTCTGCATTCATGTATGGACACATGACTAGTCTTCATCAATGCAGTGTGGGCATAAATAAGCATCACTTCCATTTTGACGTGCAAGAATGTCTTTTCCGTCTTATTATGTTAACTAGAAACAGAGCACACTGAGATCCCAGAAGAAGTTAAATCCACGATATCCATGGTAGTCTTGCTTCCTCAGTTGCTCTCTAGAGAAAAGCCACTTGCCATGCAGAAATGTCCACTTTGACTGATAAGGAATGATGAATATGTTGAGCCCACGAAATTTTGGTATATGTTAATTACAAAAGCTCATGTTACCTTCACTATTCTAAGTAATTCAACAAGAAAAGTATTTAAAGTCATGTGGCAGCTGGGCAACAGGAAAACAGTAACTATCTAGATTTGAAAAAAGGTCATAACTTCCGATTCCTGCTCTGCCAATAAGGAACTGCTTGACACTAAGGACGTTTTAAAAACAAAAGGGTTTAGGGTTAGTTAATCTTTAAGGTCACTTTCAGCTTTAAGATTTTGGTTTCTTCCCTCCCTCCCTCCCTCCCTCCCTCCTTCCCTCCCTTCCTTCCCTTCCTTCCTTCCTTCCTTTTGAAACTGAGTCATGCTCTGTCACCCAGGCTGAAGTGCAGTGGCGCCATCTCGGCTCACTGCAGCCACCACCTTCACCTCCTGGGTTCAGGTAGTTCTCCTACCTCAGCCTCCTGAGTGGCTGGGATTATAGGCGTGTGCTACCATGCCCAGCTAATTTTTGTATTTTCAGTAGAGATGGGGTTTCACCATATTGGCCAGGGTTTCAAGGAGCCCTTTCTACAGTCTTCAGAGTATATGGAGCAAAAATAACATTCTGTATCTTACGGGACTCTAACAGACAGAAAATGGACAGGCCCTTTTCTGGGAGAGTGTGAACAAGAGAGACTTGTTTTTCATCCCCAAACAAGGCCCTACAGTGATTTGAACCTCAGCATCAGAGGTGGCTTAGAAGCATCTTTAAGTGGCCTTGGGAAAGTCATTTAAACTCTTTGAGCCTTGGTTCCTATCCACATAATAGAGATACAATAGTGATTTTGCAGCATGGTTGTGAGGATTAAATGAGCTATTACACATAAATTCCATGCTGCAGTGATTCGCACATAATAGTCATACAATACATGTTCATTATTATTATTGCAGTTAGTCCTGTCTAGGTTAGAAGTACAGGATCTCCCTGGATACAGGCTACTCATGGGACTAGAGAATTGAATGATTAAAGCCCAGGAAAGATTGAAGAAGGTGTCTTTGTGGAGGGCCTAGAGTCATGATAATGAAACCCAAATGACATAGATCTATCACTGCAAATCCACTGGGCTTAGAAATGACAGGAGAGGGTACTTACACTGTCAGTGTCTTAATACATCAGAGAACTTTAAACAGATTTTCTAGGTTATGCTGTCCAAGCATACACAATGCTAAGTAACTGCCCAGGGAAGGCATGTATCTGAGTGATCATCAGAGAGTTGTCTGCCTTGTTTTGCTTTTGACAGCCACTAAAGGAAGCAAGGAAACCAATGGAACTTTATAATTTAAAAATGAATACTAAAAGGATAAGTCTTTGGAATAAGGTTAAGAGTAGCAATTCAAATCTACTGTTTCTAATGACCATTGTATTTTGAAAGAAGAAAGCAGCTCCTGCCCGAATCTTCAAGACAGCCTCATTGTGCTACTAGGGGCCACATAGTGTGAGTCACTTATTGAGGGCAGATGGGAGCCACAGGCCACTTTGTGCCAGGGAGGCTTTTAAACATAAGAAGGACTGAGTTTTGCTTGGAGATCAATTAGACAAAGTTAAAAATTCTCTTGAGGGAACATATGGGATCTCTGAACCATATCCAAATAGCCAAATCTCCCTAGCAGTAAAGATACTCAGTTCCATCTTTGCCATCTTCTTTGTCTCACTTGGATCTTTTCTCTCCCTAACAATGTCAGTTGTTACCTTAGGTTATCATCTTTGATACAATCTTGAAATTTGTTTTGCATGCATAAATCACTTCTTTATGTAGACTGCAAAATTTGTGTGTGTGTGTTGAGGGGCAGTGATTATTTCATTTCATGCAATTCTAGGGATCTTCAAATGTGACTAGCAAAAAGTTAAATTCCAGGAATTTATTAAAAAAAAAAAAAACAACTAATTGAAACGAGTTTCCAACCACCTGTGTAGAGGACATTCTGCATTTTTCATTTGGTAAAAAGGGATTATTTTTGAGCTTTTAAGGCAATACGGAAGGTCTCTTAAGAATTCAAATTCAGAATTTACATTTCTATTTTGTCCTACCGCAGCAGCAGCACAAGATTCCCTGAGTTACCCACCACCTGTAATATTGTGGAACTGTGGAAGTTGAGAAAAAGACAAGTTAACTTGGAATATTCTTGACTCACTGAGTTCAACTCTGAATAGCATACACTGGAGTCAACATTTTCAAATTGCCAGTGATAAGTAGTTTTAAAATCCTATTTTTTAAAAAAATTATGCCAGTTTAAAAGATGCAATTGGAACATAAGGCACATGCTTTAGTGAAGTCTAGTAGATAACTTTTGGTATGTGAAATATTTTTGTAAAAGCAGAAGAAAATGGTAGGAAGAGTTGTGTTCAAAAAGACTAATTCTATTGTCTTGGTGATTTATTTTCTCTAATGTACACTCCCTTTGAAAAGGATACTTGGTTTAGAAGGAAAAGGAAGATTCATTCTCATAATGTGAGAGTTCTCTGAAAATCTCTTTTCCTATTGACCCAGGATCCTTATTTTACTTTGCCTTTCAGTGCTAAATTATCTTTAACTACTATGACATTAAAAGAGACATATGAAGAGTCACCTTGATTAAAGAGGAATGATTGGGTCAAATTTTGCCTCTGGGTTCCTGAGCATATTTTTAGGAAGTGATTTGCTACCAGACTTGTATCTTCTGTTGACTCCTTAGGTGACACAATTTATAATGCCCATAAATGGAAGACTAGGGGCACTTTGACTAGTTAACAGGCTCGCAGTCATTTCATTGCAAAGACAGTCCTTGATAGAACAATGAGGAAAGTAATTATGATCTACAAAGACTACAGATAATTACTATACTGATGAGTACCAAGGCGCAGGACCCTTCCAGGGTCATAGAGAGCACAGATGGAGTGCTAGGAGCCTTTAGGATTTGTCTCCTAAGGGTAAACGTACCCTTGGTTGGGTAACACCTATTAACCCTGTGTGTTTTATGATTCTGTTTGAAGTTTGAAGATAGAGATACTAACAGTGGATAGGAAATTGGATTCGATGTTGGAAAGAGTCATTTGAAGGAAATATCAGGGACTGAGAAACAACTTCGTGTTCTCAAAATAAACTCATGAATAGAGGGCTGGCTTTGTGCTTCCAAAGTCTCTAGCTGTTGATCAGTGCGATAGCTGTAAATTTCTTGATTACAATCAGCAAGGTTTTTCCCAAAGGACAATAATGGCCTCAATTGAAAAGTCTATGAGCAAGTTAGTTTGTACATTTAGACATGGCTCTTAGCTATACAAATAATGAATTTAAGTCTTGCAAAACTGAACTGAGTGAAGCATTATCCCTCCTTTCACTACTTTTCTCTGATGCTCAATCCTAACCACAGTCGTTTAGCTTGAAGTTTGGTTATCTAATTCTTTTTACTATCTTACAAAACAAATTAATTTTATAGTTTCTTTCACTGCACTTCAGTCAAGCTTGTCTTAAAGTAAGGACAGTGTTATTTAAGATTTCCTTATGTCATGTGAGACTAATCGGTCTAATTCATTGTGTAAAAAACTATATGGGCCATGAGACAAATGAGGTAATGTATTTTGAACACTGGTGTAATTGCTAATGAGATCTAATGTGAGTAAACTGCCTGTAACTTCAGTGTTTCAAGATGATGGATATGTTATACTTTATTAGGGGAAGAGCTGAAATAAGTTAGAGCATCAGTTAGCAATGCACTTACAGATAAAAATAGTTTATAATATAGTTTTAATTAAATATTTCACTTTAAGGTTAATTTTTTTGATGTGTGGAGTTTTGCCAACATATTGGAATTAAACAAAATGTTAGCTCATGACCAAATGCTGCTTTTAATGGCTTTTGGACCAATGTTGTTGCACATTTATTTTGAGTAGGGTGTTTCCAATGGGACAGCTGTTACAACAGAGCCAACGTCCAGAGAAATCTATGGTGTTTATCAGTCATAATTGAAAAGATTTACATTCCATTGTGCAGTGACAAACCTTGGATGGCAATTTACAAATAGTGTGTAGTCTATGTACTTGAAGAGACAGAGAACCAGATGCAGGAGTTTCTGTGGCTATGGTTTTGCCTTCAATTTTCTGTTTGATGACACAGATGTGTATGGATTAACAACAGACACTTGGGTGAGGATAGGGGTGTTTTTCCCAAATGTAGGAAATGAAAAAGGATGTCCAGCCAAGTAGTAAAGGCATAAAGTCCATGAGGGTTTAGTAGTATTTAGTGATGGTCAGAAAAATAGCATTTACAAGTCCTATAATGGTATTACGAGGTCTTATCTGGTGACTTGAATATGAAAGTAGGACCCAGAGATGTGATGTTCAGAGACCAGGTAGGCCAACCATTGGTGCGTATCCAGTCCCAAACTTTGGAATATTTGGAGTTAATGAAATGTTTCCAGGTTTTAACTCAGACAACTGGCAAGAGCTGGGAGGAATTCAAGCCATAGAAAAAGACTGGAAAATAGATTTATCAGAGCAGAATCTTAGAACAAAGATAAAAGCTAAGAGATTTTCCTATGAACTATGGGACTTGGTTTTGAAACTCAAACAAATAGGTCCTGTTATTCAAACGACTTCTTATGATGAAAGAAAAAACATTCCAACCAACATTTGAGAATCAGTGTGGGAAGCAAAGTTTCACATCGAGATTAAAGCTAATCTAATTATAGATAATTTAAAGAGCAAAACCTTTAAAATGTAGATTCTGTGGGGAGAAGATATCTTATCTGCCTTTTCATTGCTGCCTTTCCAGTGCCTAGAAGATAGCCTGGTGTATAGTGGGTGCTCATTGTATAGTTTCAAAGGAGTAAATGGGGGTATAGAGTTCTCCCCGCATCTAAAAGTGGTTTTGATAGAGCAACTTAGTTATAGTTTACCTTAGGCAAGGCTGAGTCAGGGTAAGAGAAAATCCTGCTTTTCAGATAGGAAACCAGAGGGTGCAGTGGGAGGCTGGAGAAGGAAAGTACAGGGTAGAAAAGAGAGAAAGACTGGTTGACTCAGCCGTGATAGGGCTTCTTTACTTGCGGCCTCTCAACTACTCAACCACTGGGGTCATTGTCATAACTTGAGAACTAACACTGACGTCATTTCAATTTTTGGAGTTTACTGTCAAAATCCCAAATTTACTTAGAGTAAATTCCAATCTAAGTCCTATATAAGTGCACTTTCCAATCCCAGCAAGAATGAGGTGTAATCTGGAACAACTGGTTATCAGCTGGCCCCTACCTACTTACTTCACTTGTCTTGCCACTTTCTGGGACCAGCCATGAAGGCACTGAGGTGGGAGAGGGAGCTGTTGGTTGCGTATCTTTTTCGACCTCTTCTATTAATCAAATGACTTAAGAGATAGAGGAAGATGTGTTTTTCAAGGAATGTGCCACAGGTTCATAAAACATGTAACAATATAAAATATAAACTCGTTGTCTTGTAAATTCTTGGTGATAATTATAAAGAGAAAAAAATGATGTGTCATTCTTAGATAATTTATAAGTCCTGTACCTAGATACAGGAATATCAAGATAATTGAACATTTTCTCGACAATTTAGAATAATGAATGAACAAGAAATAGGTGGTTTTACTTGGAGTAATAACAACCAACTAGAGGAAGTTAATAGAAATATAGTAAAATGGAATACAATAAAAATGATGCCAATAAAAATACCTTCATGGTGAAACATGGAAGCAGTAGGACATGTGATATTATGTCCAATAATTTAATTATAGGTATTTCTTGCTGCCTGATGTCTCCCTATGTAAAACTCAGGAACAGATAGATTTGGCTCACTTAACAACCCACTCTATCTGAAACCAATATCCAAACTCAGCAATATATGCTCAGTAACTAAATACATTCACATGGAGAGGGATAGGTATATATGATAAACAATTTTAACTGGTATAAATACTACTACCCAGGACATTTTTCTCAGTCTAGAGGACACAACAATTAATAAAAATAATAGCTACAGTTATTCCCTGGCTTAGCACCCATAGGCTGGTTGCTTGAAAACACAGCCCTTCTAACTTCCATGCTCAGTCTTGGATATTCCTTTCAATCTGACATGGGCATCTATTCCTACTTCCCTGTGGGTTACTGACCGTCCTGGGATTGTCTCAGTGATTCAGTGTAGCTGCATACTGTGGTCACTACTTACTATTGTTCCTGTTCTTGTCATCCTCATCTCTTGGGTGGACAGACATTATTCAGGAGCTGGGATGATGCCTTGGGGACAGCTCATCCTCATCTCTACTCCTAGTCATGTCTATAACCTCTTTTACAAATTTTCATTTACTAATTTGTGTCAGAAACTTCTAATTGCCCTCCAATATCCATTTGACCTTGGTAGAAGGCCATCTAGCAAGAACCCACATTTCCTAGCCTTTTGCATTTCAATTTGGCTATGTGACACACGAGATGAAAATTTGCACAATGAAATTGTGTGATTACCTGGGTGACAAAATTATCTGTACACTAAACTCCCACGATATGCAATTTGCCATGTAATAAACCTGCACATGTACCCCTTGAACCTAAAATGAAAGTTGGAAGGAAAAAAAATTGAAGTGAGAGAAGTTTGTTCTACTTTTGTATTATGTATGCCATTAAGCAAACGAACTGTTTTCCTCCATTCCATTATTTTCTTCCTTTTTCCTGGGAAGTGGTGACAACTGGAGCTGCTATCTTATATCCAAAGATGGAAGGCACGTGTTAAGGTTAGTAGAGTTCCCCCACTTACCCTGAAATGTTTCATCTCTGGATTATTACATGAGAGTCTAATATAATGTGTTGTATTTGAGGACTCTGTCATAGCAGTTTAGCCTGACTCATGCAAGCAGCTCCTTCCAGGGTTCCAGGGAGTTTTGTGTCTATACCACATGTGAGACTTGATCAGCTTTTCCTGGACTTATGGTTTTGAGTCATGTTAGTATTTTTAGAACTTTGATTTTTTTTATCCTGGGCAAGGCTGTGGACCAGTGCACTTCTTTCTCTTAGAGTTTATGATGCCAACCCTGCTCTTCTATGAAGCTAGTTTCCATTTCACCTCTGACCTTAGAACCTGATGGAGGACTTGCCCATATGCCTTTAACTTCTCAGTGGGAATTTACTCTTGAGAGCTCATCATCGATACCCCACTGCAGGATCCTGCACTTGTGCTTTCTATCTGGAATGCTTTCTCTCCAGATCTTTGCATCACTTACTTCACTTGAATATCATAAGCTTCACACCTCCTCCCACACTACAATCTTTCCTTCATTACCCTCTTATATTTTTTATAGCAATTCCTACCATCTAAATGATTGTTTAGTTTGCATGTTGAATGATTGAATCTCCTAAAGGACATTAAGATTATAAGTTATAGCATCCTCAAGTAGGTAGAAGTCAAGCTAAATATACAAAATGATAATCTAGAATGATTGAAGTTTTAGTAAAATTCCAATTGTATCTGGAATATTTCCTTACCAAAATGTTTTGTTATGTGTTGTAGCTCATACCTACTAATTTGTAGAGCTCTAAGACATGACACAGAATGACTTAGGTATGGAAAGTTTTAGAAATTAAAAAAAAGAATAATTACTGAAAAAATAGTATGTGGGTATCTGTTTAATAATAAAACATTCAATTATAATTTCAACATCAATTTATTTATCAGCATAAGTAAATGGATCAAATTATATTAGACAAATAGTTTTAAAAAATCCTCTTTTCCCAAATAAGGGCACCCATTCTATTTAAACTGATCATGATATCTTTCCCTCCAGTTTTTCATGTTTCTGTGTGATTTCACGATTTAAGCAGCCATTTAGGTCCCAGTGGTCTAATCAATGCATGCCTCTTCTACTTCTACTACATTTTCTACCGTCACTTCTATTTGTTGAAGGGGTCGACCTGGAAGTTCTGGTGTTTGAATGTTTTGGTGGCGATAATTCGCTGACTTTCAGCTATTAATCATGATAATGTCTTTGTAGTCCTTTAAGTTTCTTCCCTCAGCATTGCCTTTTCTTTGTGGTAAGCATCAATAATGAGTGGAAAAGTTGAAAGTGTCTCCTCTAAGGTGCATGTTTGCCTGGAACGTCAGAAATAGGATATTTGCATATACGACTAACAAGAATTGAGATGACATCCTACAAAAAAAGAAGGCCACGCGGGGATGGAGCAGAGATTGGCGTGTGGTGCCTGCAAAGCAAGGCACAGCAAGGATTGCTGCCAGCCACTAGAAGCTGGGGACGAGACAGGGAACAGATCCTCCCCACAGCCTCCAGAAAGAAGCAACTTGGCCGACACCTTGACTTCGAATTTCTGGCCTCCAGAACTGTGAGAGAAGAAATTTCTTTTGTTTTAAACTACCTGGTTTGTGGTAATTTGTTATGACTGCCCTAGGAAACGAAAACTGAATCTCTCTGGTTTATGAGGCCATAGGCTGAGTGACCTCTCTGAGCTGTGCCTTGGGTAGAGGAGGCCAGTGTTGTGACTCAGACATGGTCGGTTTTCATTTCCTGTTCCCAAAGCTGTCTCAGATACAGACTATAAACTGGCTACCTTTTAAAAGTGCAATATTCTTTAAACCTGTAATCGACAGTAGGATCGATTATAGTCCAAATTCAGCCGTCTGCTATCTAATCCTTGTTTCATAATTTTGTGAAAATACACCAGACATACTTAAGCTTTCATTATTTCTAGTAATGAATGAGTATAAAAGAGTTAAAATAGAAATGAAAACCTGATTTTGAACATATGACTTTTTAAAGGCACTTTTTAAAAAGACAAGGCAAGCTGTGTCCAGTGTAGCTCCAGGAACCCTAATGTACTACTAGAAAGAATGTGGGTTCCATAACCTGTCATTTTCTCTATTTAATTTCTGTTGAAGAATTTCACTGTGTCCTTTGGGTATCTCCATTTCATTCATTAATGAGTCCTGGGGATATGAAATGAATGATGGGACTAAACTGTCAGGCAGGAGAGAAATACTGTGAATTTTTTTCCCTGTGTGATATTGCTACTTCAATCTTAATTCTCCTGCTTCAGGTCCCCATCATTTTAGTCCTATATTTTCAACAAAGGACTAAATAAAAGCCCAACGTTAATTTATTTTGGTTTCCTACTTAGGGTTAACTCATTCCCATTTTTATTTTTAGGTTTTAGGCTCTTATTCTAAGTTTGTTGGCAGGTTATAATGAATTGCTTTAAATTACGATGATTTGGGTTTTTAGGCCTTTTGGGTGAATTGTTAACATGGAAGATAGAGGAATAGAAAGCCTATCATTTAGTTTTATTTTTGTTAACTCCCTATGAAGTGTTTCTTGAGTAAACGTTAGGATGCAATAGAAAAGGCAAAGACATTTGCATTTAATAGTCCATGTTTGAGCTCTTAGAAATATCTGCATACCATCATTTTTTCTTGCTTTTCTTTTGTAGGCACAGATTGCTGTTCCACTGTTAGGCTAGCCTCATAATTCACCTAAATGAATGGTTTTGTATTCTATTTTACTTGAAGAAGAAAGAGGAGCCAATTTTAGACACTGGTTCATTGACTATGCATTTTCACATCCCTGTGATATACTTTTTCTTTCATATAGCATAAGCTTATTGGTAACCTTTTAGTGTCAGAGGATCAAATATAACCACCTCAAACTAAACAATCCTCTTTTACCTGTTTCCCCAACCCATCCATTAGTTTTATATCCCTGATCAAGACCTATGGTATTGTTACCCACCAGGTTCTTCTATCTATCTATCTATCTATCTATCTATCTATCTATCTATCTATCTATCTAGTAGGATCAATTATAGTCCAAATTCACTATCTATCTATAGATAGATAGATGGTGTATATACATTTATCTTAAACTAAACCTCAAATCCCTTTAGCCTAACCTTTCCATATCCAATGAGTCACCAGATCTTGTCAATTCCACCTTTTAAATATCACTCAGATTTTGCCTCTTTCCTCAACTCTGTTGTGCACCTCTTAATTAGGGCCCCATTATTTCTTGCATGCTGTATTTTATAAACAACCCATATTTAATGCTACCATCCCTTTCCTAGCCTTGACACTTCCTAGTATCTCATATAATTAGAAGGGTATTTATGTGCTATTAAATCACTGGACTTTTTTCATATGCAATGCGACTTCCTAGCATGAAAGCTTGGTTTTGTTAAGAGATGAAAGGGTTTTCTAGATTCAAATATATCCCTCTATTGGTTTGGCCTTTATGCGCTTATGATTGTCCAGCCAGACCATAGCATGTGGAATTTTATATGTCTGTAGGCACAGATTATTATTTTACTGATAGTGGAGCCCCATGTGTCACTTAAATGAACGGTTATGCATTCTGACTTTACTAAGAAAATTTTAAACATGAACAAATTGACTGAATTTTCCTATTACAGTGCTGGGAGAGCAACTTGGAGGGGAAAAAATAGGGGCAAGAGATGGGAGGTGAATGTCTAGGCTTGTACTTGATTGTTACAACTCTTGGAATAGAGAAATTATAGAACAATGTGGATAGGGTGGGGGAATCGAGGAAAGCTGGAACTAGAGTCCTCACTTTCTGCATATTCCTGGGGCGACTGCATGTCTCTTGGCAGAGAGCCCTGTCAAACACTGGGCTGCTACCAGCAGGATGGTGGAGAAAGGTATGGAAACGAATGGAGCAGAGTGATAGCCTCGCAGCTACCCACGGCCAGAATATTCTCTGCCCGTTGTGGGAGACAATTCATGAACTCATGACAGAGGGCATGGCTATGTGATTCTCCTATGGGTATGATTTGGTATGATTTAGTCAAAATCATGATATCCCAAAAGACCAGGAGGGAGCAGCCACACTTGAGTGCACATCCGCACAGCTCTCAATGAAGTTGGCAAGGACTAAGACGAAAGGGAGCTGACTGGATACCTGTTTTCTTCCTCCTTGATAAGGCATGAACTCTACTGTCCTGCTACCAAACATGAACTCAGAACAGAAAATACAGAAAAGAGACCCCTAAAAGGAGGAATTAGCCCTAACAGAGTTTAAACTTTGAATTGATTTCAATGTGTAGCATTATTTTTAAGCTAGAAGAAACCACTTATCTTTTCTAAAAAAAAAAATTAGATATCCTTTAGTTTCTTACAACGCTGCTTTGCTGTTTTCAGGGAATAAGTCTTGCACTTCTTTGGTTAAATTTATTAAGTATTTTAATTTTTTGATGATGCATTTTTTTTTCTCAGTTCTACTTTTGGGTTATCCATTGCCAGTCTACAGAAATCCTACTGACTTTTGTAAGTTGATCTCACATCCTGTAACTTTGCTCAGCTTATTAGCTGCAATAGAATTTTTTTTTTGGTAGATTCTTTAGGATTTTCTATATATAATATCATGTCATTTGCAAATTGAGAGTTTTACTTCTTCCTTTACAATCCATATGTCTTCTATTTCTTTTTCTTGCCTAATTGTCCTGGCTATAACCTCTAGTACAATATACAATAGAGTAAGTGAGAATGGGTATCTTGCTTTCTACCTGATCTTATGGGAAGAAAGCCCCGTCTTTCACCATGGAGTAGGAAGTTACTTGTGAATGTTTTACAGATGCTCTTTATCATGTTGGGGATGCTGCCTTCTATTCCTAGCTGTTAAGTATTTTCGTCATGAAAGGGCTTTGGAATTTTTGTTGAATAATTTTATCTTTTCTTTTTTTAGAGAGACACTGTGTCGCTCTGTCACTCAGACTGGAGTACAGTGATGCAATATAGCTCGCTGTAGCCTTGAGCTCCTGGGCTCAGGTGATTCTCCTGCTTCAGCCTCCAGGGCAGCTGGGACTACAGACATGTGCCACTATACCAGGCTAAATTTTTTTTTGTGTGGAAATGGGGGTTTTCTGTGTTGCCCAGGATGGTCTTGAATTTCTGGCCTCAAGTGTCCTCCCACCTCAGCCCCCAAAGTCTCAGGATTACAGGCATAAGCCACCACACTTGGCCCATTGCTCTGTCTTCAAGTTCACTCATATGTTCCTGTGTCATTTCCATTCTGCTATCGAGCCCATACAGTGAGTTTTTAAAATTTCAATTACTGCATTTTAAAGTTCTGAGGTTTTCATGTGGTTCTCTATGGCTTGTTTCTTTGCTGACACCTTCTATCTTTCCTTTCATGTTAATAGTATTCACCCCTTATTTTGGATTATTTGTGTAACACTTGCTTTAAAGCTTTTATGAGCTAATTTCAATATTGAGGTCATCTTGGCATTGGCAGCTGTTGATTGTCCTTTCCACTAATTGAAGTTTTCCCTGTTCTTCGTGGGCCATGCCATTTTGGATCATTTGCTGGACATTTAGAATTTTGTGCTATGAGACTCTGGGTCTTATTTAAATCCAATGGAGAATATTGATATTTCTGTTTCTGTAGGAAATTGATTCAGTTGAGACTAGGTCACAGGTTTCCACCAGCTTTCTCTGAGGTTTGGTTTTGATATCAGTTCCATTTTTGAAGTCTTTGCAGAGACATTGAGATTTGCCCTGTGTGTGCCACTCAGTGGCCAGTCTAGGGCCTGAGATGGGCCTGTCCCTTGATGGCATTCCCAATGTCTTTGGTCTGATGGTTAGGATCACATCTGTGCATATTCAACCAGATGAGCCCAGGAGTTCAGGAACACGTTATTGGGGTGGTTTCCCTAGTTCTTCTCCCTCTCTCCTTATGGCGTCTATAGTACTTTTTGGCTCTTGGGACATCACCTCTTCTGTCTTCTGGCCAAAAGCCTGGGCATGAGGCAGTCTTTTTGCTGGACATTTCTCGGGACTATGCCTGAGTCTAGAGCCAAAGGATAGGAAGACAGGAAAAGGAAATGCCAGGGTTTGTTCCACCCTTTTGGGACATCAGCTCCTTCTCAAGGAAGGCTCCCCTCCTTGGTGTCTGAGGCACCTGTAGGCTCCCCAATCGCTGCTGGTGGTGCCACGGTCCGAGCAAATGCTGCATAAGACCACCAGCCCCCAGCACTGGCTGGAGTGCAGGTTTCACACTCGGTGCCGTCTTTTGCCTGGTCTCTTTGCCCCTCAGCTGGGACACGCATCCACAAGAGCAGATCTCCTTCCTGCCTGACAGCTCTTCCTGACCCACAGTCTCCATCTTGGCCACTGTAGCTGCCTGTTTCTTTTCAGACAGGCTCAAGCCCAGCTCCACAGTGGGCTGACTCTTTTCTAAGAGTGATCTTCCCTGTACACCCCTGTTTCTCTCCCTTTCATCCTTCCCCATCCTACCTCTCTCCGCCTTCTCTCCCTCCTTTTTCCCTTTCCCCACCTCCACTCCAGCACCCCATGAACACTCCCTCCCTCCCCTGGTCCCTCTCCCATGTCCTCTTTGTACCCTTGCCCTGCCCACATCACACACAGTTTTCCTTTGTGTCATCTGCAGTCTTTGAAAAAAGAACCTTTGGAAAACCTCAGCTCAGAGAGGCCAAGTAAACTACCCAATGCTGCGTAGCCTGCTCCTGGAAGAGTGGATCTATAAGCCACATCTCTGGGACTCTGGGTCCCTTTCTTTTTCTACTGCAGATTTCCAGACACTCAAGTTGTCTTTCTTTTTGTGCCTCTTGTTGTCTTTCTGCCCCACAGGCCAAGACTTAGGTGAGGGTGAACCTGAGGACTCCTATAGCCAACCCCCATCCTCACTGTGCCTGCGTGTTCCCCAGGTTCCTGCTTTTCCAGGTCACCTTGCAGTCCTCATATTCCACCCTGCCTGAGAGTCCAATCTCTTGCAGCTGTTTGCATCCTACAGGACAGCCCCTACCGGGCCTCACGTCCCCCCACCGCCCCTCCCAAGCTTAGCATCTGTGTCAGTGTCCCATGACTGCTGTAACAAAGTGCCACTGTCTCAAGGCTTAAACAACAGGCGTTGATTCTTTCCTAGTCCTAGAGGCCAGGAGTCTGCAATCAAGGGGCTGGGAAGGTCACAGCCCCTCTGGATTCTCTCTGGGAGGCACTTTCCTGCCCTTTTCTGCTTCTGGTGGCTCCAGGCACTCCCTGTCCTGTGGCCATGTCCTTCTGATCCTTGCCTCCCTCTTCACATGGTCTCCTCCAACTAGTGATCTTTAACTGGAACATTTTTTTTTTTTTTTGAGAGTGAGTCTCACTCTGTCACCCAGGCTGGAGTGCAGTGGTGTGATCTCAGCTCACTACAACTTCTACCTCCTGGGTTCAAGCAGTTCCCCTGCCTCAGCTGAGTAGCTGGGATTACAGGTGCCTGCCATCATGCCTGGCTAATTTTTGTATTTTTTTAGTAGAGATGAGGTTTCCCCATGCCGGCCAGGCTGCTCTCGAACTCCCGGCCTCAGGCAATCTGCCTGCCTCGGCCTCCCAAAGTGCTGGGATAAGGCATGAGCCACCGCGCCCAGCCCTACTGGCACCATATTATTCTTTCCTTTTGTCATCAGCTAATATAGAGAATTGTAGGAAATAAAGGGATTTATAGGAAATAAAGAAAACTATATTTCCCCTCCCCTCAGATCTGAGTGGTTCTGAATAAATAGAGACCCAACTACAATTGATACACTTGTGTGCATATCCCTAAAGGATCCTTCCTACCTAGAATATAAAACTCATACTTTTTTGCTGCCGGCCAGGCCACAAACAAGCTCTCTATTCTCTTATCTCACCACTGCCCTTCTAATTCCTGCCTTCCAAGTGCTCTAAATTTCTGTCTAAATCTGGAAACCAAAAGTTGATTCACTCCTTTGTGACACTGTGTGCCCTCTCTGGATCTGGAGTGTCCTTTTCCTGGGATGTATATGGCAACCAAGTACTCATTCGCTGAGACACAAAGAAAACAATTTTCTTCCCACCTCTGTCGCTGTACTTACATGTTGTTCTGGCTCTCTTTTTACATACATGTCTGCCATCACATGAGCTCAGTCTGCTTCTGAGTGCAGAGTGAGGAGGCAAAGCATCACTAGCAATGTTCACTGAATGAATTAATGATGGCACTCATAAAAGCTTATGACAGAATTGTCTTCCTGTGTTTACAGTATATTTCCTTTTAAATACCCCCTTCACCTTATATGCTTATCAGGTAATTGTTTTAAGTCCACTTTGTTAGTCACAAGAGCTACATAGCTATGGTTAGTGGAATTTCAGTTCAAACAAAAGCATTTAAATGCATGATGCCAACGGACATTAATATTCTCTCTTTAACACATTTCTCAGTTTAAAAAAAGGATTTTTAAATAAATCATTATTATTCAAAAAAGTTTCAATTTCTTAGAGCTTTCTGCTTTGACCTGAATAAAGACAAAAGACTGAAACCTTGTTTTGGGATGGGTTTATGCATGGCATCTCAGAATATAACTTTTATACTGAAATGAAATAAACCAAGAATAGTTTGAGGAGGAAAAAAAGCAAGGTGAATAGTTTAGCAAAATGTGGCCTTTTGATATATTCTACAGTATTGCCCTAAAGTATAAAGGGAAAATTATTCTGAGGAAACTTGGCATTAAGTACTTAATATTAAAAATTACTAGCTTTATATGAACCAGAACATAACAGTGTTTATAATATCTTTAGAGACTACTTTCAATCAGCATAGATTAGCTAGCGTAAGGTAGTGCTATACATTTTGTGTAAATATGTGATTTTTTTCCCCAGATGAGCTCAAAATGTTACAAGGAAATTTAATCTGTAGTATTCCAAAGGACACTATATTTACAGGCAGAAAACCTGCATTTTAAACCCAAATTTGCCATTTGATACCTGTATGACCTTGAGGAACTTAACTTCTCCAGGAATGAAGAAGTGTGATAGAGGCTCTCCAAGGCCACATCTTGAGTTGTGATTTGGTGGTATCTAAATCAAAACCTACAAGTAACAGATTAAAGGAGAGGAGTCATAGCAAACTGAAGAAATGAGAAATGGAATAAATAAAATTAAAAGGCATAGATTTCAAAAGCCAGGCAATCAGTAAACCATTGACGTTTGTGGGAAAATCCTACACCTTTAGGCATATTTTCGGTGAAAACTAATGCCATCTTAATTTCTTCCATTGAAACTTTATAACATATTTTCAGACTAGGGCAATATTTTCAGATTTTTAAAATCTAGGTCAATTCTAAAGAATATATATGTGTGTGTGTGTGTCCACATGCATACACACACACAGGCACACGCACAGTCCAGCTCACATTACAATTATTGTGAGTCCTGTGTTGAAAATTCCAAGGTCACAGTGTCATACCATTTCTTCTATTATCCTTCTTTCTTATTTTGTTTCTTTTTTTGCTTTACAGTATAATGCAAGGAAACCCAAAGTGGAATGTGTGTCACTCTGTGGAGGCAAGATAGTGCATTTGGAGTGAAAGAAGAAAACATTTGAACTTCTGGTAATATTTATTTTTATGCCATTGTTTTCTAATTTATATTAAAAGTTTTATAAGGGTCGTAACGATATAGAATAGTACATATATAATTTCAATAAATAATATACACAAATCATAGTCACATGATTGAAGGTTTTATACTGATAGGGCTCTGTGGAGAAGCTAAAGAGAGAAGTGCCCACCATCCAAGATTTCTTTCCTCTGAGATTTGTCTATCAATTTACTTATCTAGATATATATCCAGTTTATATATTTATGTTTTATTACAAAAGTTAAATATTTTCAATCAAGAAAATTTGGAGAGTACAAACATATGTAAGAGGAGAGGTAAATGACATGAGCCCCATATTTCACCACCTAGGTGCGCCCTCAGTCACTGATCTCCCAAGATCTTAATTGGTTAAAGTCTATTATAATTATATATGCCCAGTATAAGTACCATAAAGGTGAAAAACTTCCAAAAGTATAATTTTTTAAATTTATTATACTTTAAGTTCTAGGGCACATGTGCAGAACGTGCTGGTTTGTTTTCTTTGGAGAATTGAATGAATTCTCATAACATACTTTTACATTTATTTCTTATTATTTTATTTTTATTTTTTGAGACAGAGTCTCACTCAGCTGCCAAGCCTGGAGTGCAGTGGCATGATCTTGGCTCATTGCAACCACTGTCTCCCGGGTGCAAGTGATTCTCCTGTCTCAGCCTCCTGAGCAGCTGGGATTACAGGCACCTGCCATCATGCCTGGCTAGTTTTTATATTTTAGTAGAGATGGGGTTTCACTATTTTGACCAGGCTGGTCTTGAACTCCTGATCTCAGGTGATCTGCCCACCTTGGCTTCCCAAAGTGCTAGGATTACAGGCGTGGGCCACTGTGCCTGGCCAACATTTCTTTTTAGTCTTTATTAGAATGTGCTATCAGAAAGTGAGGGCTGTCTGTTATATAAGCCTCTTGTTTAACTCAATTGGCATCTTAGTTTAGAATACATCTTAAGGATGTTATTTAAAATATGGTAAGTAAATTTGTAACTAAAAGAAATGACTTTCTTTTTTAAACCTTGAAAAATTATCAGAACCAGTTTGACCAATCATCGAAGCAATTATTGGCATATACTTAAAGTCACTGCTACAGCATTAAGTGGAACTTTCCATAGTTCCCTCTCCATATAGTGTCTGAGCCTGGTTCCCAGAGGAGCAGGGCTTTTGGTCATTTTTGTTGTGATATTGAATGTCACTAACAATAGGCATCATGCTTTCCAAATATAATAAAGATATTTGGTGGGAGAGAGAAGTTTCTCAGAATGACTGTTACTTGTATTTTCCTACCTGGAAAAGGGGACTTGGTTTTCATTCTCCTTTATTCATGCATATATTTAATGCAATAAATATTTAAGTGATTCAAATATACAAAACACTCTGCCAGATATAATCTTGATATCCTGGACAACCTTTTCTCTCTGCATTTTATTTTCAAAATGTCTTGACTCACTATTTTCCATGGACTTTGCTATGTATCTTATTAGCATCCTATCAGCATGAAATTTATCCATGTGCACTCTCTTGGGAATTGATATATTTTAAAGTTTTAGTTGCTATAATATTTTGAAACTTTTAGTTTGATTTGTAAGATACATATTCTAGAAGTTATTTGTTTTTCCTGAGTTCTTTGGCTTCAGAGAGAATGAGGTGAGCATGAGAACCGGAGTGCAATTCTCAACTAGAACTTGACAAGGCCAAGATTGAAACTGAGATTGTATGCAATGACTTTCATGGTTAATGTCTTGTAAGATACAAAAGTCAGAGATTGCTTCACAAACAAATGTGCAAAACTTTGAAAACAAATGATTAAATGCAATAAGTACCTAAGTCTTTTGATTACTTTTTCTCTAAACATTATTAATTATTGCTTAAATCAGTAATTCCTATGTACTATTATTTCACAAAGCTAACCATAAGCAAACCATCGTTCTACTTAAATAAGTCATTCATAACTTTCTGAAAGCGTTATTTTAACAGATATAATTTTCTAAATGTGTATGTCTCTTCTTTTATTTTTGGGACAGAGTCGTGCTCTGTCATCAGGCTCCAGGCTGGAGTGCAGTGGCGCGATCTCGGCTCACTGCAACCTCCGCCTCCTGGGTTCAAGCAATTCTCCTGCCTCAGCTTCCCTAGTAGCTGAGACTACAGGCGCATGCCACCATGCCCAGCTAATTTTTATATTTTTTAGTAGAGATGGGGTTTCACCATGTTGGCCAGGATGGTCTCGATCTCTTGACCTCGTGATCCACCCGCCTCGGCCTCCCAAAGTGCTGGGATTGCATGTTTCCTCATCTTTAAAATGGGGATAACACTAAGAGCTGTCCCATACTCTTGTTGAAAGGATTAAATGAGTCGAGAGATGTGAAGTACAAAATGCTGTAAATAGTGCCTGATGTATGTTCCAAATATGACATTTTTTCTTAAACTATTGATAACTAATTACTTTCACTTACCTGATTGTCCTGGGAGACAATAACATTTGCAAACCAGTATCAAATGAATACAAATGAAATTAGGAAACAACCATACATCTTTGTTAAGTATTTTGTTTCTTTCCATGGACAACCATGCCTGTGATATTAATTCCATTTTACCCACGTTACAAATTTAGGAATAGAATTTCCCCGATTGCATATAATTACATTAAATTAATAGGCAATTTTCTGCTGTGAGCAAGTACTCTAAACCTGAGCATATTTCAGAAATCCCATTTAAATTTTTCATTAAATTCTCTTCTGTTGGAAGCTTCTTTATATTTGAATGTACATGTCCCAGGATCATTAGAAAATCCTACATAAGGTTGGGGGCCAAAAGTTTTTTCAGAAGCTTCTCCTCAACCTTGAAATTGCCTGCCTTTCCTTCTCACCACATACCAGAGTGCAGAGGGTGGTCTTCCAGTCATACTTTCTCCTCTGCCTCAGTTTCCCTGTCTTTGGATCCATTAATAGATCCAAAGGAAAAGATAGATAGAGGAAAAAAAAGGCAGATCTCCTTGATGGAGTGGAGTGATACTTTCCTAGCTGTGACGGCTTTGCCTGCCCTGTCCTTAGTTGGAAAAGTTGCTGTCAGCTTCCTTTTTAACTTTCACATTGAGAATGCTTCGCTTGAGATTCTTCTGTTTGTCAAGGAGCCCCAACACCTTGACTTGGTCCTTACAAACTCCCAGGCCATATGCTGTTAAAGGAAACAACTCTTTTTCTACAAGAATAATATTTTAAAACTTTAAAATAACATAGATAACTTAATCTGACTGGTTTAAAGTTAGGTGTTTTTTTGTTTTCATTTTTTTTGAGGAGAGTTAATTCCACTGCTGACAATTATATTGGGATGATGTGGTTTGGCAAGCACTGTGTCTTTCTCTCTTTTCAGGCTGTCCCATTTTCTGGATTCTCATATTCAGAAATATTTGCCTATTATCAAACACTCAGATTTTCTAGGCTCTCAGCTTTGATTTCAATAAAAAATTACAGGAAATTTTTTTTAAAAGAGTGGGAGAGAATAGCTACAGTCTAAATAGTTTAAAATTAGGCCCTGGTCCTATTGGTCACTGTTTATTTTCATGGTTATGAGGTCCTTGTCTTATTCAATGTAGTAAAAATCTAATACCTTTAGGCAGTTGGCCCAAGTTTGATTTTAAGGCATTTTGATTTATAAATTGAATTCTATGTAACCTTTACAGGATTCCCAACTCCATTATCATGTTATTACTTTTGTAATGTGTTTTGAGCACTGCCAATGTGTTCAGGATTGAAAAGCATATTAAAGTGGGCCTATTCCTGCAATGGTCTAAACATTTTAGCTGAACTTTTTGTTTTTCCACCTCTGCACATTTTGAAAATGCTGCTGTACATTATTTTCCCCCAAACAGATAAGAGTTTCTTTCAAAGTGTTATTTGAGCATTTTCATTTGCTAGTGTTGCTAGACTCTGGATGACACTCTTGGGTGGTCCTTAGGTAGCCTGAGGTGACAGCCATCATCCCATTGTCATGCCTTTCAAAATGTTTGGGCATAGTATAAGAAATAATCTTTGAAGTGTCCCTATTTTTCTCTAATATCTATGTAAGAAAAACAGCCATTTTTTTTCTTTCAAACTCCTAAATTTTCTTGTTGATCTAAGTCCATTTTTAGCAATGGATGTGTCCACCTGAATGCATTATGACTTTTTCAAGATTAAGAGGCCAGACACCAGAATAAATACCTTTGTCTTTCAAGTGTTTCCTTCATTTAACTTTGCTAATCATTGAAGATGATGCTCCAGTTGTTGATTTCCCAGGGAAGCATCCAAGAATCACTTTAAAGTGATTATCTTTTTATCTTCAGGCTCACTGAATCATTGAATCCTTATGCTGCTTCCAGGCCTGCAAGACTATTACGCCTGAGATTTTGACTATATAATAATAGATTCAAGATATCCAAGGTTTAGTTAGTTATAATTTGCATGTCATTCACTTAACTAAGAGGCACAGAATTTTATACTGACTTTCAGTTTCCATTTTGTCATACTAGGCTTGTCAAATTTGGGAAAACTATTACTTAGGTTTCACCTAGAACCATTTAGGTTGACTTGAAAAACTGATCTATTCAAACTGATTATGGCACATATTTATTCCTTAATTTTTACTCCCATGGCTCAGTCCTACTGCCAGGTACCAATACATTTGAAAACTGTGTGTTAGTCTATTAAATTGCAGAAGTGAGAAAATGATTAAAATAGAATATTTTAAGTCACTATTTGGTAACTTAAAACTTGACTGGTGACGTTTATTTGACCTGTTCAAAGATCAAACTAAAGGAATAGCTCTATCATTGTTTTTACATTAACAACAGCCAACCACTGAGACATGCTTGACCTTTATTAAATGATTAGTTGAAATAAGCAAAAAGCACTTTCCAGTTCTGAATTTGTACCTTTGGGATAAATGGTAGAGCAATGCTTATGATTAATGAAGATGAACCTGACAATTATGGCTCACTATTTGTTCACATTCCAATGTTAAAGCCATACTTAAAATCTTAATGCTGTCTTCACTTAAAAAACTTTAACTAGTTTTCATCCCTTCTGCGTATTTTTAAATGAAGGAAGGTTTATGGTAGCTGCTGAAATTTAAAGGAAAATAAAAGTATGGTTCAGGAAAAGAATTAATCGTTGGCTGACAAATTATAGTCAGTATGTAATATTGCTAAAAATTGATAAAATTGGGGTTAGGGAGGGAAATTAGCTTAGTATTCAAAAGTGTTATTTAATTCATGATTAGAACCACTCATCTGTGACCAATTTGCTTTTGATCATTTCATTTAGTGGCAGAAGCAAAATTTTAACATTCCTAAAAATCTGGCCAAATAATTTGAAGAAGCAAGCGTAAATAACAAAAATTAATGTAAAAATTAAAAGCCAGAATAATTAATAGAAATTCAACAAGCTTATAAAGACTGCAAAACTATGCCAAGATTTTCCTGAAATTATCTAGTCTCTTCAGCCATTTTCCACCAATGGTTTGTTTGAATAAATAGACAACAGTGCTTAAAGGCATACACGAATGTGCTTTTCATCATTGCCATGATTCGTAAACATTATCTTCTTTACTCCTCCTGAAACACACCCACAAATTATATCTACCTGTAAGCATGGAATTCAAGCTTCAAAGCATATATGTCTCAGGAATTTCTAAGAATTCTGCTCTATCAGACTTTGGAGTTGATTAGAAATAGATCAGGATGATAGGGTTTTGTTAATAAGAGGTTCAAACCAACTTAATATTCCCATGTATTGACTAATAACAGGGAAGGGAGTGACCCAGAATCCAATAAAGTAGGGAAGCAGAGTCTTGTAGGGAGGTAGAAGGTACAACTTGGCTGGAGTGTGAAGTTTTATTCTCTTTTTGTATTAGTTTCTTAGGGTTGGTGTAACAAGGTACCATAAACTGGGTGACTAAAGAACAAAAATTTAATCTTCACAGCTCTGGAGGCTAGAAACCCAAGATCAAGGTGTTGGCAGGTTGGTTCCTTTTGACGTCCATCTTCCTTGTGTCTTCACCAGCTTTGATGGTTTCCAGAAATGGTTGGCATTTTTGGCTTGTAGAAGCAGCACCCTGCCCTCTGCCTTCACCTTCATGTGATATTCTCTGTATGTAAGTCTGTCTCTATACCAGTCACGTTAGATTAAACCCCTCTAAGGATCTCATTTTAGCTTGATTACTTATTTAAGGATTATATCTGCAAATATTGTTGCAGTCCAATGTATTGAGGGTTAAAACTTCAACACAAAAATTTTGAGGGTTTACCATTCAACTCATAACAGAGTTGAAGTTACTTGGGCAAAGAGACTATGCTGGTGGTACTTAAGCAATCCTGGGCAGGAACAAGATTTAAAACAGGTTAGAGAGGAAACATAATTCCTTGGCTCTTAGGTTCATTCATCCAATATATGTTCCATCCAATGGGATATCCCATCTAATATATATTGCACTGTGTCCCAAGCACTGCACAAGTGCTAGGATACAGTGGTGAACAAACTAGACTTTCTTGACTCTGCCCAGTTTACCTTTATAGCCCAGTGGCCAGGTATCTGATATTCAGAGACAGCTGAATTGTAGTCATGCTCGGAAGTCATAAACAAAATTGCCTTCAGGTGCCAGGCATGGAATCTAGTAACTGAAGCTCATCAGATGTGACAAAAGTCACGTCAAAAACTCAGTGGTAACTGGCAACTGAAACAGCTTTAGTGTGAGGGAGCACAGCAAATGCAGTGGGCTGTGACCCCTGTGGTATGCCCATCCTGCTTAAGGGGGTCATCCCTCCTGCTTGCAGATGTATGGGCTATGGTAGACTACTGCATATGCTACCATGTTTCAAAAGAAATCAGAAATCTGTATTTTATATAAAGTCTCCTGATATTTAAGTGTTGGCATCTTAATATTAAGTAGCCATCGAAGACATATCTACTGGTGCAAGTGGCCTTGCTCTGTTGTGTTATTCCTTCAGCTTAGAGACGGGAACACATCACCTGGAGTCTGATGGCACAATAGCTGTAACCACCAATCATATCAGGAAGGGAAATTGAGGGTCTTCCTTTTTAACACTTGGCCAAAAATTAATGGAGTGAATGGAGTGTGTTCCAGGTAGTTTGGAGAAGACCATAGGACAAGGGTTGTTCTGCCAACCACATCAAAGGAAGATGAAAAATAGAAGATAAATCAGGCTGTTAACGGGAAAGTAGATTATATTTCACAGGAGGGCAGAATCACTGCAGTCAGGGACTAGCATTCCTAGTGACAAACCCTGGCCTGTAGCCAGCATTTAATCATGTTAAATAACTGAGATATTTGCCCATGTTTACGTGTTAGACTTGCCCTAACTAGGTCAATAAACTCCTCGCATACCATCTGAACTCTAAACTTGTCTTTTTTCTTTTAGCCTCTCCTCTTCATCAAAGTATGTACATTTACAAACTTTGCTTGATTTTTCTTTTTCAATCTGCAAACAATTAGATTTTTTCTGTTGTGCTAGTGAAGAAATTATGGAAAATATCTGATTTTTATTTTTTGCTAAAAACTTGCTTATTTAACAGGGATTCAGAATGCCTCCATTATATAAAGATGTTGGTTAGAGATGGATTCTAACTTGAGATAATTTTACATGGGGAGGCAAGGATCCAGCCATTCTAGCTTCCTTTTTGTACACATTTTTGGAAGGAACATAAACCTTTTGGGAGGTGGGTGGTGAAATATTCTGAGAAAAGGGCTGGCAGTTAGAATGGCCCATCCCTATGGTGGCAGTCTGAAGAACAGATACATAGGTTGATGAGACAGGCAACTTTGTTGAAAAGTAGTCTTTTCCCAGGATAATCCTGTTGGAGGTCATATGGCATGAATCAGTGTAATTAAGCCTTCTCAGTATCCCTTTATCCCTTTTTATGTTACCTGTGCCACTGAACTAATGTCTCATTAGGTCTGTGTAAGAAATACCATTACCTTTCTCAAGTTTAACTTCTGATTGAAATGAAAGTACATTACCTGAACGGTTGAATCAAGGAGTAAGCAACTAAATCCCATTTCAGTATAATCTGTATTTCATGGTGTTTTAACAGGTCAACAGCTTCCTGTGAAGATTGCTTCATTTAAGTGTTTTCCCCAGAATTTGGACATAATTTTGTCTGAACCAAATGGCAACCAGAATTTTGTTGAAAACTGCACTTAATTTACATCTTTATGTCAGTTATTTTCCTTCACAGATATAAGTATAAATAAGTTTCTCTGCAATAAAATAGCAAAGAAAATAACATTATATGGTGATTGTACAGCTGTAACAGATTAGTTACTGTAGAAAAGTAAAACACACTTGCACATGCAACAAAAACTAGGAGATAACTTTGAGGATTTCAAGATATGTATATATCTAGTTATGACTTCAAGAACTAGCTAGAAACAAGCAAAAGATAACATACAATCGATTCAAGGTATGTTGAAGACTTGAACTGGTTTGTGGATTTCCAGGCTCTGATAAAAATCATGGGATATGCTAATCGTAGAAGCATCATAGACGAGATGAAACTGTAGCTGTACCTCAAGTTCCTACAAAACGTAGATTGCAGGATAAAGATTACAGAAGGTGAGGACTCTTCATGCTAAAGTTGGGAGAGTTTGCAGGGTAGCAGGGAGGGGACGTCAAGTAGAAGGTGCTTCATTCTGAGTCAAAATGAGTCATGGTAACAGATGAGGTCAAACAGTAATGTCAGGTCAGTTGCTGTCCTAGGACCTATTCAGGATACCATGTTTTATTGAATCATCATGTTTTCTGAGTCTCTGTCAAATTTGTAGGGGTTTCTCAGTCTTTCTTTGTTTTTCATGACCTTGACATTTTAAAGAGTCATACCTGTTTTAATTTCTCCTTGAATAGTCTTATAACAAATATTTTTATTTATTATGTACGAGGAAAACAATCATAATCATTTTGTAAGCATTGTTAATTCAAAAATTGCTACCAATTTCATGATTTGAGCAGAGAGAAATGGTATTTTTTTATGTGTGGCTTAATGCCTTCAACAGTGTAATATGAAATTTTTTTACCTTTATGTCATCTCAGTATCCCTCCATTTTAGTGGAATATGTATTGTCTCAGTCAGCCTGGATGGCTATAAGAAAATATCATAGACTGGGTTGCTTAAACAACAGAAATCCATTTTCTTACAGTTTTAGAGTCTAGAATTACAGGATCAAGGTGTCAGCATTATTAGTATCTGGTGAGGGTTCTTTCTCTGGCTTGCGTGCATCCACCTTCTTGCTGCAGCCCCACAGGGGGAGAAAAAGAGAGAGAGGGAGCTTGGAAATTACATAGCTAGAAATGATGTCCCAGTTATTAATATAATTCTGGATGGCCCAATGGATACTGTATTTGCCATAGCAATTTACATGAGCATCATAACTCGCTGCAGTGGGCACGGGATTCTGCCTTTTGGACCTCTGCCAATGATGCCTCTGAAATCTACATGTTGTTTCCAAGACTCTATCATCTGCACATGAATTGATTCTTAATGCCCTTTTCTTTACTGTCCTGTGAATCACAGCCTTGCACAGGTGCAGCTCATTATCAGGGCCTAGGTCATGTGCCTGAACCTAGCTGAAAAGGATGCTGAGAAATCAAGTTTCTGACATTGATGCAATCGTACTCAAATAGAGATGCCTCCAAACATAGGAAGGGTATTCCAAATGCACCAAGTAATCAGAGATCTTGTAGAAATGGTAATGTTACATCCATTATATGCAACAACCACACTTTACTGATTTATTCCTCTTAATAATGGTCACCTCAGCTGACTCCAACTCCCTGTTTCAATAAATAACTTGACAATGGACAATCTCATTCCCTGGGATGTAACTGGGCTATAAGTATTTACCATACATAGTACCTCATTTTATTGAACTCTTCCAAGCTTCTCTTGAGCATGTCTGTACCAGCAGTAATTTTGGATACCAGTTTTTCTAAATGTTTGACAAATATTTATATTATGTGAAATGTTTTCTGATTGATGTGTTAATTGTATATCTCTGATTATTGGTGAGATTGGGCATCTCTTCATATACATTTTAGATATTTGGGTTTCGACTTTTATCTTTTGTTTATATCTGCTTTTTAATCTATTGAATTTCCTATCTTTTGTTAATTCATAAGAGTTACTTTTATAGTATTTCAGATATTAATCCTTTGTGTCTCAAAGAATTTGCATTTTCTCCTAGCATATTACATTTTGTAACTCTAAGCTATTTTGTTAGGAAAAAGTTTTTAATTTTGATATTTGATTATTTTAACCTTATGCTTTGTCATTTTGGGGTCTTGTTTAAGGTTACAAAACAAGTTTCCTACCTTTTTGCCTTTATAATTTTTATCTTTAGAGTTTTACTTTTCATATTTCTTCCTTTAATCTATCCATCCTTCCATTATAACGGAGTAAGATAGAGGCCCGGCTTTGTTTTTCTCCATACTGGGTCAGTTTTCTCAATGCCATCTACTAAGCGCTCTCCCTCTGATTTGTGGTGCTATCTTTTATTTTCTGTATTTATATGAGTCTTTTTTTTTTTTTTTTTTTTTTTTTTTTTTTTTTTTTTTTTTTTTTTTTTTTTTTTTTTTTTTTTTTTTTTTTTTTTTTTTTTTTTTTTTTTTTTGCTTTCTAGTATGTTCATTTTCTCCTAGTGTATAAACCTTAGTAGAATGTTGTTATTATTTTAAAAAATTATTTCTAGGGCTCTGTAGAATTCCGTGGTCTTTTGTTAGGTTCATGCTTTGGCTTTTTTGTTGTTTTTCCAGAATGGACTTCCCTGTTGATAGATCTTTAATTTTTTATATAAATTTAAATGATTTGTTAGTTTTCTCAGAAATTTTCTATGCAATTTATTTAGAATTATATTTATAGATTAATTCAGGCAGCATTGCCATCCTTTCACAAACATAATATTTCCTCTGTTTTCTCTGAGTCTTTGAGTTTTAAAAGCTTCTTTTTAAAGGTCATGGGCATTTAAAAAAATCAGAATAATGGCTAGATGTTTGATAGTTTTATTTATATTGTGAAGAAAATCTCATTTTCTATTTGATTATTAGATACATAGATAGTAATCCACACAGGTAATTTAAAGAGCTAAAAAGAGTTCAACTAAACAACTCTTAATACACAGACTGTTCACCCAAACCCTCTCATGTTCTTATACATCAAAAATTTCCGTCTTTCTAGCATTTTGTTGCCATTTAAAAATACTGTATTGTCAGAACTATCAACATTCCCTTGATTCTGTACATCTCTGAGTCTGGGTTCAGGGAGAGGTGCCAGTTGCCTGTGTTTGTTCACTGTGTTATCAAGGACGCTTTATTTTATTTTTCCCATTTGTTTTTGGAGGGAATGTGATGAGGGTCAATGGTTACTGACTATTCTATTTGGATCTGCTTGCCCATCCCTCAGTTTTTCTTTTCAGGTTATGTCTTGACAATACAATTACTGGAAGATCATTTATAATGCTTTTTCTTATTAAATATTCAAATTCCTGTGTTGTACAGTGTGTATATCCCAAAGTCCCCCAAAGACATTATTTTTGCAGATTTTAGATTGATTTTGTATTTCATGACAGTGATTTCAGGGTTCATAGACTGAATCATAATTTCAGCTGTTTCAAACTCATGAATCAGTATTACTAAGGTGTATCTGAAGAACTGAAACACTTTCATTGCAAATCTAAGTCATAATATGGGCCTCAGGATTGCCCTGGAATATGTATGAGAACCAACCACTTAGGAACAAATATTCTGCTGATAACAGCCAGCCAGCCAAACGCAGCCCCTGATAAAGATAAATAACCTGTACGCAGGGAAATTTTTTGCATCATTAAACATGGTGAGCATATTAGCTAGCAGGGGGTGGAGTCGAGTCCCCAAAGAGATAAATCTAAATTATGTGCGCTGCAGTGATCATAACAGTAATGCACCATCTTGGCTAACTAGCTGACATCAATGAGGAAGGGAATTTCAGATTTAAATGAACCAAACTAAAAAGCATTTCAGTGCACATACAGATTAATTGGAGCATATTCATGAACTTTTCAGCCCTATTATGCCTCTTTTTTTTTTTTTTTTGACTGGTGCCAAGTACAAAGAGCTTAGAATTTTCCTGTCAAATCTTGCATCTTTGTTTCTTCTTTTCATTTTCTTATGCAGCTTGATTAATTACTCCCCAATTTGCTCTCCATTAATCTCCCTCCTACACGGTTGTATCAGTACTTGCCAAAATCTCTTTTCTTTATATGTGACTAAGATGGATAATATAAGTTTAGTGACACTTCTCTTAAATGAGTCAATGAAGTAGTCATTTGTTAATACTATGCTTTTGAAATGCATAAAATTGCAAATTCAAAGTTAAGAAGTGCTGTTAATTGTGTCAGAAAAAGCATCTTGTTGATAATACAAACAAATTGGAAAGTCTGAGAAAGTCTTATGATGACCAAACTTGATTTTGTTATTCTCTATTATTTGTGTTAGACAATCTTTTGAGATAAGGGACCTAGCTATATTCAAAGTGTTGCAATATCTGATTTTCTTTCATTCGGTTTTCGTTGTATATGGATAAAGAGAGAAAGAAAACACTATTGTTTGTGAAGACACATTAGTCAATGTTTAAAAATATGTGTTTCCCTATTTTAAATAAAGATAATAAAGTGAGCTTCGGCTAGACTATAAGATATACATGGCCATGTCTGTTTTGTCTGTTTTATTTATAGTCATTGTTCCAATGTACAGCACAACCATGGAATAGTTAGGTACTCAATAAACATTTGTTGAATAGATGAACAATTTTCAAAAATGATCTTTTTTGTCTAAAAGGAATAATTTATGTAAATTGGAGATAGTGAGTGGCATAGCAGTAAAAGTTGACTTACAATTTTAACCAGAGAAACCTACTTTCGACAGATACCACCAAACCATTTCTCACTGATTGCCTATTCACATATTTAGGACTATGCCACTCAGGCTCATAATTAAGTTTTATTTATTAAAAGCAAATTGCCCAAATAGCCAATATCAGAAAGATCTCTAGAAATAATCGGGGTTTAAATTGTATTTTAGCCACTTACTGTAGAATGATTTCAGTGGATACTTCAACCTCTTTCTGTCTCCTTTCACTGTTCTTCAAGTGGGTGGCAGGATACTTATCAGCTAGCAGTGTTGTGAGAGTTATGTGAAGCGTCTAGCACACTATGTAGAAGGTATGTGCTGCCCATCATTTCCCTCTCCTCTGCTTCCTTGCTCTCCCAACCGTAAGACGTTGTCTTTTTTTCTTTTCTTTTTCTTTATTTTTTGACCTGGAGTCCCACTCTGTCACCCAGCCTGGAATGCAGTGGTGGGATCTTGGTTCACTGCAACCTCTGCCTCCCAGGTTCAAGCTATTCTTTTGCCTCAGCCTCCCGAATATCTGGGATTATAGGCACACACCACCATGCCCGGCTAATTTTTTTATACTTGTAGTAGAAACAGGGTTTTGCCATGTTGGCCAGGCTGGTCTCAAACTCGTGACTTCAGGTGATCCACGCCTAGGCCTCCCAAAGTGCTGGGATTACAGGTGCAAGCCACTGTGCCCAGCCCACAAAACATTTTCCAAATCATAACGTTTTATCTAGAACATTAAGGATCCTATAGATAATTTATATTTTTTATATTTAATTCTTCTTCTTTTTAAAGATGCCAGAAACATGACTATGTACAAAAATGTTAAAGCATAAACCAGGAGTCTGTCACATTCAAAATAAATAAGATTTAAAGCATACCTTTTCTATCTCATTTTTTTTTTTTAAGTGGCAGCCAGGCACAGTGGCTCATGCCTGTAATCCCAAAACTTTGGGAGGCCGAGGTGGGTGGATCACCTGAGGTCAGGAGTTCAAGACCAGCCTGACCAACATGG
>NW_016107431.1:517890-617354 GCF_001604975.1 Cebus imitator
AAAAAAAAAAAAAAAAAAAAAAAAAAAAAGTGGCAACTTAACCTAATCTTTTCTCCTCATTACTAAGTAGGTGAGTAGGTGGCTTTTTTCTAACTCACCTGAAATCTGTTACAAATCAATTCATGAACCTTCTGCCTTAATTAATCTCTGGTAGTTTCTTCTTTGCATTTCTGATCTGGTATGGTTCTGGATGTCTTAACAACAGAAACACATTAATGAAAGGTGTTTATGCTTGCTTGTTCCCTTGTGTATGTCTACAAAATGGGGAATACTAACAGCACTCATGCCTTTTCCTCTTAACTTTCTTCTAATAAAATATTTCTTACTTACTGCCCCTGTGCCTTTAACTCTTATTTTCACTGAGTGCAAGCACACACTCATATGAGAGGGAAACCGACCAAGTTGCCTGTTTTCATAGCAAAACTCTTTCCTTTCTGACAGATTTTTTTTTTCTACCAAATTTCTCCCTTAGGATAATTAAATATTTTAAAACACATATTTATTTAGGCATTTAATAGAAAATTAAATAAGTTTATCATTAAAAGCAGAAGGGTTCATTAGAGTAAAGAGAATAAAAAGTTAGCAAATGAAATTATTGTGACAGTTATATTGCTCTGTTTGTATGTACTCTGAATAAAATATCTAGTTTGGCTCTTTATCCAAATAAAATTAGTAAAGAAGTTAGATTCCTTTGGATAGTTTTTATTTTTCTTTAACTTTGGTTTCAAGAGACTTAGCCCAGTACAATACAACCAGAGATTCAGCACTGGGGATGATTATTGGGCATGCAAAATTCATGGGGTGTGGGAATGGGATCTATCTCAGTTCAATTTAAGCTGTCTTAGGGCTACCTGTTTAATACCCAGCACAAGAATCACAGGAGAGAGGTACCCATCTCTTGGATTCTCAGTTTAGAACTGAGTTCTAATTATTTCCACTTTCGAACCTCCTTATCACCCACAGCTGTTCTTTTCCTAACGGTACCTTGTTGAGAAACTAGACTTCCGTGTCTGTTGATGGTGATCCTGATTCTTCTCTGCCTTTTCATTCATCCCTTAGGGTCCCTGACAGTAAATACCTTCCCAGGGCTCAATTTGAAACTTATGTTTGTTCAGGCACAAGAACAAGATAGTGGTGATAGAAAGACAAAGAGATGTGTTCTTCATCTCTCTGTAGCAAAGCTGTAAGAAAGGCATGTAAAAAGCGTGTCCTTTTGTCTGTGGAGATATTTTGTGTCTGATATGGTTCACCTCTGTGTCTGCACCCAAATTGTAATCCCCACATGTGGAGGGAAAAACCTGGTGGGAGATGATTGGATCATGGGGATGGTTCCCTCATGCTGCTATCATAATAGTAAGTTCTCATACAATCTGATAGTTTAAAAGTTTGTGGAAGTTCCTCCTTCTGGCTCTGTCTCTCCTGCTGCCTTGTGAAGAAGATACTAGCTGCTTCTTTGCCTTCCACCATGATTGCAAGTTTCCTGAGGCCTCTCCAGCCATGTAGAACTATGAATCAATTAAGCCTCTTTATAAATTTCCCAGTCTCAGGCAGTTCTTTATATAAGTGTGAAAACACACTAATACAGCCTCTTTAGGCATATCATTTTGTATCCCAATTTAAAATAATAGCTTGAAAAACATATTTCTTACATCTTTGTTATAAGAACCTCTGATATAGCTACCAAGTGCATTACATTCTTATGGGGTAATTCTTTGTAAATATAAATGGATCAACTGTGTCTATCATTAGTTTGATTGCTTTTTGATGATTTATTTGTCATAATTTTTCTTTTTCTTTACCTTGTTTATAATTTAGTCCTTTGTTGTCATTGTGCTAATTTTCCTTTTTTTCCAATAGAACCCCACAGAATATTTTTTATATCAAACTACTTTTTTTTCTTTATGAAAAGAAAGAGTATAGAACATTATAAACTTTCAGATATTTGTGTGGTTTATACATTGTATAACTCTGGGGCAAAGTTTGTGTACTCAGCCAAATATGGGTTTAAATCTTGCCACAGAGAGAGATTAAATAATATAAAATTGGTTTGCTTGAATAACATTTCAGACATTGACCAAATATTGCATTTGGTTTTGGTTGTCTCATAAAATTTTTTTAATGTATAATCTTTAATCTATAAGGCAGTTCCATCTGCCTTCCTCTTTTAAAAAAGTTGTCAACGAAGATAATGTATCTACTATGGTTTAATATATAGTGCAGGGTAATCACTCAAGATGATAAGTATTATTATTATTGTTCTTGTGACATCTCAGAATATCAACTACATTTGTTTGAAATATGTTGTATTTCATGGATTTGAAGATTGGTGTCCTTTGACAATTTTGGAAAAAATTCAGTCATTATTTCTTCAAATATTACCTAGCTTCCATTCTTTCTATGGCTTCCCTCTGAAATTCTGATGAATGACTATTAGACATATTCATTTATCCATCATTTTATTCTTAACCCATATTTCATGCTTTCTAACTCAGTGCTTCATTGAGTAAATTTATCTGTTTTAGCTCCCAGTTCACTAATTGTTCATTTCAGTCTAATTTACTGTCATATCCTATTGTAATACATTTCTAATTTCAAGATATTTTAAATTTCTAGATGTTTTATTTAATTATTCTTTTTCTGGAAATTTTTGATAACTGCTATTTTAATATTTATGTTTTCAATTCTTTCTTTTCTTTAAATATATTAAAAATACTTTGTAGTCTATATTTGATAATTCTTATATTTATATGTCTTTTTGTGCCTGGTTTTGTGGATTGCTGTTTCTACTGACTCTGCTCAGGGTACATTGTTTAATCAATTATTTAGCTTTTTCTTTTTTTTTTTTTTTTTTNTTTTTTGAGAGTTTCTATTTACTGGAACTTTATTTGTGAGAATTATTTGAAGACTGCATTTCTACTGAGGATAGTAATGCAGGGTATTTCTAAGAGTATTTCTACTTGTCAGTTGCCATTTCCGAAACTTGTCTGCTTTAAAATATTAACTTGTGTTTTATTTATTTAAATCTTATAGATAGAATCAATGTGGGCATGAAAATCCATGTAAAGACTGATTCATGATTATATTTTCTCATGGGAGGGTTTTTTCCTTCAATTAATTTCTATTCATAGCCAAAGCAAAGATAGATATTTTCCTTGTTCTCTTCCTTCACTGGTTAGATTTCATATTTACTTCTCCTTTTCTTGGGTGTTCAGCTTTATTGGCTGGAGGTCTCCTTTAGTACTGATACCCTAGAGCAGTGGTTTTCAGTCCTGGGGTGGCAAAGGGGGGTCCCTAGGGAACACTAGAGACATTTTTGTTTATTATACCTGGGAGAAAGTAGAAGGCATTACTTGTCTCTAGTGCGTAAAGAGGCCAGAGATGCTCCTAAATATCCTACAAAATAGGGGACGGTCCCAACAAATAATTACCTAGAGCCCAGGCTGAGAAACCTCATTCTAGGCCAACAGGCTTGGTACGTGCTCTCAGGGAAGCCAGTAGCTTTAGCATAGTCCCTTGAACTGTGACTTCTGCTTAGTCTTAGGGGATTTCCTTACTTTCTGGAAAGTTCACTCATGTACTTAAATGAACTTCAAAATTATTTTAATCACTTAAAAATGTTTAGTATTTAGATGATCTTGCCTGTTGTTTTGCTTGAGCTAGTTCTCTCCTCATGCTTCATGGAGAGTGTTCCCTTGTCTGGCTGCATACTTTGATTAGTCTCTAGTTATGGACTTTAGGGTAGTTTTTAATCATTTGTCACTACAAACAGTACTCCAATGAATGGCACTTTGCATATATGAGAATATATCTGTAGAATAAGCACCTGGAAATATAAATGCTGGGCATATGCATTCAGAATTTTTATAAATATTGCCATTTTCAATATAGGATTTATCAATTTAAACTTCTAGTTTCATGAGAGTAACTTTTTCTTACGCAGGTTTAAATTCAAACTGATTGATTTGAAAAATGAACCCCAAGATACACAAACAGAAAGAATGAACTTTCAGATAGCCATCTGTCAAATTCAACAATTATCAGGATTTTGCCATATTTGTTTCAGTGATTCCCCTCCTCCTATTTTTTTCTATTTTCATTGCTGAAGTATTTTGGAGATCCAAACATAATTTCATTTCATCCCATATTTCAACAAGAATCTCTGAAACATGTGGACATTTATTGTATAACCACAATGCAAAACTCATATAGCTCCATATCATCTAAAAAAAGTCATAAGGGAATTTCCTCAGATGTGAGGAAAAAATTGTTCTTTTAAAACTGGTTTGTTTGAAATAGGATTGTTACAAGATTCACCCATTACATTTGGTTTTTATGTCTCTTAACTCTCTTTCAGATTAGAACAGTGTCCTTTCCTTTTGACTCCTGCCTTTGACTAGTAGCAACTAATTGATCGTTGTATGGAGAATGTTCACATTCGATTTGTCTGTTTGCTTCCTTGTGGTATAATTTAGCTTGTTCACCTATCCTCTGTGGAGAAAAACTGACATTTGATATTTGAATAGATTCAGGCTCAACATTTTGGTAAGACTTCACAGACATTATAATATGCACCAAAGCAAGAGATATATAACATCTACTTTTGTCCCTTTGTGTAACAATTAGCCTGTTGATCAGTGGATTCAAGCAGCCACAGGCTGATCTCTCTTGTAAAATTCCCATTTACCTTTTATCAAATGGCTTTATCCATGTGGTCATTGCTTGAATTAATTATTTTATGAGGATTTGCAGAATGGTGATTAAAAAAAAATACTTCTACTTTTCTTCCACACTTCTTAATTAGAATTCTTCATAAAGGATTGGCTTCCTCCACAAATTAAGGCTAATTTTCTTGAAGTATACCTCATCTAGGAAAGGCAGAATAAATTATTTCCTTTAAACTGCCTATTTTCAGAATAAGGATTTAGAGCCCTAGTTGTTTCCAGTGGTGTCCCATTAGTGTTCTTTAAATTTTAGTTTCTCCCTTTTCTCTTTTTGAGGTAGCTATCAATATGAACCCTTAAGTTTGTTTTGTGTTCTTCCTTCATTCACATTCATTACTCTCTTTTAAGCTCAAATTGTCACATACTGGCCAATCTTGTCCCCTTCATATTGGCTCCTGTGTCCCTCTGACATGGACCATCTAGTACTTATAGTTTCATTGCTTTTTGGCACAACCAGATTTCTCAGGTATATCTTGTATATTTCAGTGCCCAGACCTTGAATTATTACTATTTCTCTTCTTGAGAAAGTTATCTTTTCATACATTCAAAAGATATTTGTTTTGTTTTTCTCTAAAGTGAATGTTTTTCATTTTTCCCTAAAGTGTTATTTTTTTCTCGTTAATTTATAGGATTTCTTTATGGTAAAAAATAGCCTATGTCTCTGATATGAACTGAAAATATTAGCCACATTTGCTATTTGTCATTTGACCATTTAAGGCATTTTTATGTCATATATTTTTTAATGTAGTAAAGTTTATCAATTTGTTTTCTTTTATGACATTTAGTTTTAAATCATTTTTAACAAATCTTTTCCCCATCTTATAAGAAATACTTTTTCCAAATACTTTTGGGCTTCATTTTTTAATCTGTTATCATCTAGAATTTATCTTTGGGTGAGGTGTGAGATATGGATCCAATTTACTTGTTCCCATATGGCTGAAAAGTTATCTTCATAACGTTTATTGAATAATCCATCTTTTTCTCACTATTTGAAATATCAAGTTTATCACTGAAATCTGTTATGAAATTTTCATTTTAATTTGCTGTTCTGTCTTTCCATTCATATAGCAGTACCATATTACTTTATAATATATGTTATTATCTAACAGGTAATATGATTTGAAAATTTTTTCATAGATATTTTTGTACAATAATTTTTCCATTTCAGTTTATTGTTTCAAAAGGAAATATATTGGCACTTTTTGTTGAGATCATGTTAAATTTGTAGGTTAACCAGAGAAGAACTGATATCTTTGGGATGTTGACATCTTATTTAAGACATGATGTAACTTTCTGCTCTCCAATTATTTAAGCTTTTTCTGTCACTTCATAGTACTTAAACATTTTCTCCATATAGGGCATATAGAACTTTTCCTTTTTTTTTTTTTTTTTTTGGTGTTAGTTATGGTATGCACTCAGCTGCTATTGCAAACAAAAAAGCAATACACACAAAGCAAAACAAACAAGGTAAGTTAATTTTCATGATTCTAGATTTTGCAGAGACCCAGGTTGCTTTTCTCTTCCTGCTTTACTGTTCTATTGGGTGTAACTTTTGTTCTTGTGGTAAAAGTCAGTTTAATACCATCACATCTATTTTGGATATCATTGAGAAGGGAAACAGAGTGGTCTAGAATCTTTAAGGAGATGATTAGGACATTTTCCCATATTACTTTTACCTTTGTGGGCTCCCAAAATAAGCATATAGCACATCTAGCTGCAAGAAAGGCTTGCACATGGAGTGTCCAGGTGGGTATTCATGTGAGCAGACATATTTACGGCTTAAACTCAGAGAGTTCTGTTACTTAAAGTAGAAGAAAAGAATAAATACTGGGGTTATGGGGAAAATTAATAATTTTGTAAATTTTATCTTTTTAGTTGCTAATGAAATAGGTTTTTTTTTCCATTATAGCTTTTGAGTGATTGTTGATTGTAAAATGAAGGTTATATTCTACCAATTATTATTGTTTTTTGCCAAGTCATCCCCTCATCAAATTATTTTGTTTCACAATAGAGTTCATTCTCTTCAAATATCCATACTTAAAATATCATCTGTAAAGAATTATAATTTTATATACTTTATAATTCTTCTCCCTTCTAGGTAGTTATATTATCTAATTGCTTTGGCTTAGCAACTGCAGAACAATATTAAATCATAGTGGAGATAAAAGATGCTTGAACTGTGTTTCTGACTTTAATGGAACAGCTTTCAATGTTTTCCTATAAAATATGATGCTTGCTTTTAGGTCAAATGTGATATGCCACATTATCATATTAAGATTATATATAATATTAGAAAAAAAGATAGTTCTTCTATATGATTAAGTTTTTATTTTATCAAGATTGAATGTTGAATTTTACCAGATAACTTTAGGGTTCCATAAGGTAATAGTATAAATTTTTACTTTAAACCTGTTATTATGAAAATTAGTATTAACACTGAACTTCCTTTGTATACTTAAAATAATGGCACCTTGTCATGGAAAGTTATTTTTTATCCACTATTATATTATTTGTTAACATTTTGTTTAGCATTTTTGCAACCATACTCAGAGTGAGATTCTTGTTCTAAAAATAGTTTAGAAGTTATTATGTTAATATATCTTACATCTTTTCAAATAGTATTATTAGAGTTATCTGTTCCTCTGATCATTTCTTTTTAGGCTCAGTATACTGGGGATGTTTTGAGCTTTAGTAATGTTTTTAATTTATAATGAACTATCACAATTTCTCTTCTGTGATGTTTTCCTAATTTATAATCTCCAGAAAACCATCTATTTTAACCTAGTTCTTAAGATTATTTACAAAAAGCAAGCACATTGGTATTTTAAGATTCTTTTGATTTCTTATATCGGGGGTTACTTTTGTATAATAATTTTCTATTTTGCACATTTGTGCTCTTTCAGTTTTTGTTTTGAGTAGATATTTAGTAATATATCAATTTACTCTCTGTGTGTGCATATGTGTGTGTGTTTATAGCCAATTCTTGAATTTATTTCTAAGTTCTATCATTTTTCTGAGTCACTATGTTCTTAGAATTTCTCTTGACTATATCATATAATTGAGATTTGCTTTGTAGTCTGATCTGAAAATCTATTTTAATAAGTAAGTTTATCTCATTTGCATTTTTATATGAAACATATATGTTTTGCCATAGGTATGTTGTCATATTTTATTTTATGCTTTCTAAATAATGACAGAACTCATTTCTGTTGATTTCTTTCTTTTTCAGTTTTTATCCTTATAACTTCGAATCAACTTAAGCTCTATTATTTGATTTGTCATTTAAAATGTCTTGACCTCTTCCAGCTCTAAAAGTTCTGTTTTCCTCTTGTCCTTCCCAGCATATATGACATTTTTATTCTCTTACTTAAGATCATCCTTATATTTGCTTTGATCTTAGTTCTCACTCTTAAATGGACTCTGTGTCACTGTCAGACATTTTCAAAAAGTTTTCCATTCATTACTTTGTTGACTGAAATTTTTTGTTTTATTTATTTTAAGAGAATATGTGTAAATGCTTATGTTTTTTCATTTACTTAAAAAACTATTTGCCTAGAAATATAATTATGAATCACTTTTTTTCTTCGACTACTTTTCGGGAATTACCCACTCTCTTTCAGTATTGTTAGGAAGAAATCTAGTATGCGTCAGAATTTTTTTCATTTTATAGTAACATATGATTATTATTCTAACATCTTTTTCTGTCTCACAGAAATCAGTCACTTTCTTAAGAAGTGCCTTTGAATTGATTTTTCTGTATGAGTTTTTCTTTTTATTTTTCTGGGACATAGTGTGTTTGTATTTCATAGCTTCAAATCCTTTCTGTTTCTGAAAAGTTTCTTGAATTACATCCTTAAATATTTATACTGTTCTGATACTTTGGTTTTCATATATATATAATTTCAATTTTTATTTTAGTTTCAGAGTACATGTGCAGGTTCATTAAATGGCTATATCTTGTGATGCTGAGATTTGTGGTACAATTGAGCTCATCACCCAGGTAGTGAGCATAGTAACCAAAATAGGACTTTTTTCAACCATTGCGCCCTTTCTCACTCCCTGCTCTAGTAGTCCCCAGTGACTACTGTTGCAACCTTTATGTCCACAGTAACACATTGTTTAGCTTGCATTTGTAAGTGAGAAGATGTGGTGTTTAGTTTTCTGTTCCTGCATTAACTTTCCTTAGGATAATGACCTTCAGCTATGGCCATATTGCCTCAAAGGACGTGATTATTTTTGTGGCTGTGAAGTAATTCCATGGTGTACATGTACCACATTTTCTTTATCCATTCCTCTATTGATGGACATCTGGGTTGGTTCCATGTCTTTGCCATTGTGAATGGTGCTGCAGTGAACCTACAAATGTATGTGTCTTTTTGGTCAAAAGATTTATTTTTATCTGGATATATGTCCAGTAATGGGCATGCTCAGTTGAATGGTAGTTCAACTTTTAATTCTTTAAGAAATCTCCAAACCGCTTTCCCCAGTGGCTGAACTAATATACATTCCCACCAACAGTTATATAAGTATTCCCTTTTCTCTGCATCCTCACCAACATCTATTGGTTTTTGTCTTTTTGGTAATAGCCTTTCTGACTGGCATGAGATGGTATCTTATTGTGTATTTGATTTGCATTTCCTTGATGATTACTGATGTTGAGCATTTTTCCCTTGTTTGTTGGCTTTTTGTATGTCTTCTTTTGAGAGGTGTCTTGTTTACGTCCTTTGCCCAGTTTTTAATGAAGTTATTTGGTTTTACTTATTGAACTGTTTAAGTTCCTTATAGATTCTGGATATTAGACCTTTGTTAGATGGATAGTTTATGAATATTTTTTCCCATTCTGTAGATTGTCTGTTTACTCCATTCATTAGAAGCTCTTTAGTTTACTTAGATCCCACTTGTCAATTTTGTTTTTGTTGCAATTGCTTTTGAAGACTTAGTCATAAATTATTTTCCAAGGCTGATGTCCAGAGCAGTATTTTCTAGGTTTTCTCCCCTAGGATTCTTATAATTCAAAGTTTTAAATTTAAATCTTTAATCCATTTTAGGTTAATTTTTGTATATGGGGAGAGTTAGGGGTTCAGTTTCATTCCTCTGCATTTGGTTAGCCAATGATCACAGTACCATTTTTTAAATAGAGTATTTTTTTCTCATTTTTAATTTTTGTTAACTTTGTTGTAGATCAGTTGGTTGTAGATGTGTGGCTTTTTTTCTGGATTCTCTGTTCTGTTCCACTGATCTATGCATCTGTTTTTCGTTCCAGTACCATGCAGTTTAGATACTGTAGACTTATAGCATAGTTTGAAGTTGGGTAATGTGATGCCTCTTGCTTTGTTCTTTTTGCTTAGGATTGCTTTGGTATTCAGGCTCTTTCTTTTGGTTCCAAATGAATTTTAGAGTATTATTTTCTAATTCTGTGAAAAATGACATTGGTAGTTTGATAGGATAGTGTTGAATCTGTAAATTGCTTTGGGTAGTATGGCCATTTTAATGATATCGATTTCTCCAACCCATGAGGATGGAATGGTTTCCCATTTGTTTCTGTCATCTATGATTTCTTTCAGCAGTGTTTTGTAGTTCTCCTTGTAGAGGTCTTTCACTTCCTTAGATGTAATCCTATGGGTGTGTGTGTGTGTGTGTGTGTCTGTGTGTGTGTGTGTGTGTGTGTGTGTGTGTGTCTATTGTAAATGGGATTGCCTTCTTGATTTCAGCTTGAACCTTATTGGTGTATAGAAATGCTACTGATTATTGTACATTGATTTTGTATACTAAATCTTTACTAAAGTTGTAATTTCAGGAGCTTTTTGGTAGAGTCTTCAGGGTTTTCTGACAATAGAATTGTATCATCAGTGAAGAGAGATGGTTTGACTTCTTTTCCTATTTCTATGCCTTTTATTCCTTTCTCTTGCCTGATTGCTCTGGGTAGGACTTCCTGGTTCTCTTATTTACAAACACTTATTTTATATTTTGGGGCTGTCTTTGCCAATCTTTTATATGATAATTTTCATTCCAGATTCCCTTTAATTCTTTATTTTCACGTCACTTATTATGTTTGCTATCTCAAGTATTTTTTTTTTATTATCCTTACTATGTTTTCACCAATTCTGATCCCCCTTGTGTTGCTTCCACTCAGACATCCATTGTTGATTGTCCACATCATTGTCCCACACCCACCAATACAGAATACTCACTACACATTTTTCTTGAGCCCAGGTTTTCTTCTATGTACTCTTTTATTAAGCAAATTATTTCATTGGATTTTGAAAATTCAGGGTCATATGTTTGGTATTTGCTTATTACAGAGGGTTTTGTGTGTGTGTGTGTGTGTGTGTGTGTGTGTGTGTGAGCATTTTGCATGTGCCATTTCTATTTCCAGCATTCCATAATTTTTTCCTTGTGATATTGTGTAGCATCTTTGTTCATTCCTTTTATATTACTTCTCATTCTTGACCACAGTTTTTTCTTAACCATCTACAGCAGGAAATTTGTGGTTGGGAGTGGCCAGATTGAGGTGGAATTCTTCCTATGGTGTGTGTGTATGCGCGTGTGTGTGCGTGTGTGTGTGTGTGTGAGAGAGAGAGAGAGAGAGAGAGAGACAAAGAGAAACAGAAAGATTGATTTTATATGCACCCCAAGGCTATTCATATTGCCAAATCTTTCCTCTTTTACCACCACAAACCCTGTCCATCAGGCACACCTCTAGAGGCTGAGCCAGCCTCTTTGTTCTGCTTTCTCAAGACTTGTGCCAAGTGGGATCAAATGAAGTACTGCCTCTCGTCTCTACTGTCTATTCCCACTGTTGCAAATAAGTTCTTTTTTGTTTATTTGCTTTGTATTGTTTTAAACTTCAATATCTGCCATTCTCAGATTTGTCCTTGGCAAGTTTTCTCTGATTTTTATAGCTTCTCTTCCCACATGATTTTTTGAACTTCAGTGCTTTCTAGGGTTTTCTTCTATTTTGTGATTCAGAGTTTCAGGCATGTCAGTTTCACTAGGGATGGTGTTTGTATTGTTCTCTCTTCTTCCCTGTTCTGCCTTAAAATGAGTTCCCATGGAAGAATGGAAAAAGTTTTCAACTTTATGTACTTATTTTTAAAGTTATAAGTCAAAATTTTCCTTATTTTCTCATTAATATTTTTCAGGTATGTTGATATTTTCTTTTGTTCTCCCTTAGATAGACATAGGAATCCTTGATACTATTGTTCCCGTTATTTTTTCTTCTTCCTGCTGTGTAATCATACTTTTTTCTTGGCCTTTTCTCATAGTGACAAATTAGAAATTCTGTGGTTATGATTTTACTGTGGAAGCACTTATAACAGTGCATGGCACATATTTAGTGTTCAATAAATGTTAGTTTAATCTGAATCTCATTACAGTTTCTTGTTCTTATTCCTAAAGAAGAAAATAACCTACAATCTAAATTAAAATTTAAAATTACTTTATAATTATAAACTATGTTTTCTGAGACTATGCACTGAGTTCTAATGATAGAAACGTGATGGGCATTTCTTTGTATTTGAAATATTATGCATCCAGTGAGAGAGTATGTTAACTACTAAAATGTATTTAAAGTGAAAAATACATCTAGAGTTCCATATAATGAATTATGAATAATTTTAATTTTGGAGTCACTTGTTTATTTTTAAAAATATATTGCACTGTTATTAGGCACTTGCTAAAACCTGAATAAGAATCACATGGCCCTGCTATTTTTCCGTAAAGACCAAACAGAGTTTGGATAGGATACTTTTGCTGCTTTATGCTTTGGTCTGAAGCAGTGGGAAATAAAACACACTGTAGTAATGTGGCCACATTATATAGATTGTATTGGATACCTATGATTGTAATTGTCATATCTTATAATACTACTCTAATTGAACTAAATTTAAGAAACTGGTCTTTTCTGCTATTCCCCACATTTATGTAGGAACATATTGGCTTCCTCATATGGCTTATTTTTTCTGTTTGTTCTTGAATAACTTTAAAAAAAAATTTTTACTTGCATTTTTCTTTCAGTGATGTCTTAGATGTTAAATTCACGGTTGGCAGGAGCCATATCTATGTTTTATCTTGCCTGATGCTGTGATTAATAAATGTTTTTGTGATTATGATAATCTGTTACCTTCTGCCCTTTATCTTTGTTCCTTTTTCTTCCTCCTCTTTCTTTTTACACCTGTATGTAGTCTTTGCTGGACTTCTGTGCTGTTCACTTTTGCTGTTCTATCCAGGTCTGCTGGTGGCTATGGGATCTTTTTAAAGTGATAGTTCTATTTTCGGTAGAAAAAAATCAGTTAACAATTTATTTGAAACACTTTCAAACAGCCTTCTTTGGCTGCCTGGAGTAATCTGGAGAAGTATGAAAGTTCTAGTATCATTCAAATCTCTTAATTTGGACAGTTACCATGATCATATTTTTCTGAGGCCAAATTGAACTGCTTTCCTCCTGGTGTCCTTTGTAAAGTCAGGAGCCTTGGAGCTATCTGGGGCAGAGAGCTACCTCATTTATAATTTAAGTCCTGGAACATAGTATCCACATTCATGGTACTATACAAATAAAAAATAAAGAATTCCACTAGACAGCACAAATAATCAACTGTTACAATTGTGAAACTCTAAAGGGGTGAGGAGGATGGGAAGCAAAATCTAATAAAAATATGTATAAACTGTTCCATGAAAGTCATTTTTCATTAAAAAAGCAATAACACCTTTCCATCAACTTTGTACAACAATTTTAATAACCTTTAGCGAATGTTAGTAAATCAAATTGACCCTTAAGGTCCCTGAGTGACTAGAAATAAACACGCACAGATTAACCATGTTGTTGCTCTTCAGCTCTGTTGTGCAAACAATTATAAACAAGGTCAGACCAGGGCACCATTGGTATTGTTTGCCAACCAATTTATTCCTAAGACCCTTGACCTCATTTTAATGTGTGCATTCAAAAGAATACTCCATGCAATATTGTAAGCTGCAGCCACTCAAAATTGGGAAGTTGGCTTTTTTTTTCTACCAACAGGGGATTCGAAATTTTGTTAGAAACTCATTTAATGCAGCTGAATGTTCATGCATCATTTAAAAAACTTTGATTCATCCAAAATGCTTTTATCTGTCGTGTAAGTATAATATGTCATGTCTGCTATGAAACTACATGGAAGAGCTAAAATTGGACATAGTAAGTGAAGTTTTCTTTCTTTTTAAATTTATAGCAACCTCAACTAATTTTTCAATTGCTTTCTACTTTGGCCTTTTAAATTCTTTTTTATTGTTTTTAAATAATGTGCCTTTTGTCAGATTTCAAATATCATTAACAGCTTTTTTCCCTAAATATTACTTAATTTGAAGGTTTAACATTTTAATTTAAGAACACATAATTTTAAATTAAAACAAAATATTTTGGAACCAGTTGGGTTGAATAAAAATAAGCAAATTCACATGGTAGTTCATTTAAGTTATGGGTACGTTGTTCAGGAAGCAGGAAATGACCTGAAAGGTGAATACAAAGAAGAGGGAATGAATCATAGAAAAAGATTTAATCTAATGTGCTTTAAAGGCAATTATATTTTTAATACCATCTATCCTCATTGGGCCCTCAAGAGGCATACACATATTGCTAGAGCTATCATTAGGATTTCTGGAATGACTTTAAATTTTTCTGTGGCAAATATTTCCAATCACTTGTAAATTTAATTATCAAGTTAGCAAGCACCCAGATTTGATTAACATGTTTGCAAACATGATTATGCATCAGAAACAGCATCTATACTTCTTCCCTCAGATACCCCTTTAATCTCTTCACAGTGCAAGGCTTGTCTGTGCTCAAATTAAGAATCTGTATTAGAAGCCACAGATGCAGTATCTGTATATTACAGTAAGAGAAAAGACAAGGTTTGTTCTCAATTCCCCTTGCTGTTATTTTCTACCTTTGTAAATTATTGAAGGCAACACATTCTCTCAACTTATATTTTATGTAAGTCTCAAATGGTATCATAAATAGTGTATATACAGATGTATATTTCTGTATTAGCCAAAAAAATGGTGCTGCTACTGAAGTTCAGTTTAACGAATTTCTAAAGCTCCCTGTTAATTCTATTTCATGGTAGCTTTGCATTTAATGGAATTTGAAAGCACAAGCTTCAATTGCTAATATCCAAATTATTACAAGTAAACTAGAGAGCTTGGTGCTGCTCTTTGCTTTATGGTTGATTCATATGAATTCAATACCATCTATATTTTCTGTGCTTCCCTAGTATACCCTTACTGACATACTCATATTAATCAATTTAAAATACTAGATTTCTAGTCTAGTCATTTATTGTTAGACAATTGCTGTTAATAATATGATCCTTAATCCATTTTATTATTTTCGTGATTTTCTAAAGATGAAAATACCCCAGAGTATTGTGCCTCTTAACCAACCTTATTGCATTTAATAATATTTTTTGTCCCAAACAGGGGAGACTAGATTTATTTTTCTCTCCAGGTAGCTCCCTGAGACCCTTTCTGGACCCAACTTGCTGCCTGGCATGGTTGATGGGCCTCCATGGACTCTCTTGGAGGTGGCAGATGCAGATACTTATCATTGGTATGCTCTCTATTAAGAGGAGAGCTTAGATCAAAAAAAGGTTTCAAGGGAACCATTAACAGTGCTGCTTCCTTCTGTCTCTGGTCCCTAAGCATTTTGAAAGGAACTTAAAAAAAAGATAGATACTTTAATTTTTCCCCCCAAAAGCCTTGAGATCACTGATGCTAAGAGTAGGGAAGAGTGGTTGGTAAGAGTAAATCTCCAAGTATATGTGTCTTTAGGGAAGGGATTTTGAGGTGATTGCTGACAGTGCTCTGAAGGATTACCCGGCGTAAGGTATGATGTAGTGTGTTGCTGAGGATATAGAAACTCATGTATATGCCTGTTTTTCTAAGACCTGAATAAAGCAATCTGAGTCTTCTCCTTCACCTTGAAAATAAAGCAAATAGTCTGCTCCTCCACTGAATAATTTCAGCCTTCAATTTTGTTAGGCTCTTTTTAACTTGGCAAATACTTATTAGCAGATGAAGTTTAGGAAGATCCCATCAAAGTAAAAACAACAACAACAAAAACAACAAAGCAAAGCTTATGGTTTTATGAAACAAAAGTCTTTAAGAAAGTCACAGTGAAAAACAGAACCTCGAAAATTGTATAGAGAACTTCTAACATGAAGTTGCCTCTGGGTTTTACTTCCCAAAGAGATCATCTCATATCTTGTTGAGGGATGGCTGACCTTCTCCCCACTCGAAAAAACAAAACAAAACAAAACAAAACAAAACAAAAAAAACCCCAAACAGCTGAGTCTGTGGAAAGGCAAAGGCCAAAGGTTAGAATTTCCAGCAGGGTTTTACTTAGAGAGGGAACATGAAAGTGATTTTGCTATGACATTTGTGTTATCAATCAAAAACTTTGCCCTTTATTTTGAATTTGTCTTTGGATACCACCTCCTGGCTCACCTTCCTTGGCTTCATTTATCACAGCTAGCAAGAAAGTCTTTTCTTATTTTGGTCTATTGCCACAGCCTAGCTTGAGTTTAGAAGCCTAGGTGCTTTTCTTGGAGGGGCATTGGATATCATTGTTTGAAACGCTATTTTTCTTTTTGAGGTAGTCCAAAATGATCAGGTAGATGCCTTCTATGGGAATTCAAAATGCCAAGAGGTATAAGTTACCACTTCTGAGAATCTCCTAAAAAGTTTTGACTACCCAGCGGCAGCTAGCCTAGGGTAGATGTTAAGCTCAAGAGAACAACAGTTTCCTCATCTCTAAAAGGGGGATAATAACTCAACATATCTCATAGAGCTATTGTAGTGTAGAGTGAGGCATGGAATGCTGAGGCAATTGCTTCTCTCACATGGATGAGAAAACTTTTCAGATCCTTAGGTTGCATGCCCTAAGCCCACCACCCACAGACTGATACCCAAACAGAGCACATCAGCCAAGTAGATAGGGACACTGTTGGTAACATGATTTTGTCCCTTTATCTTGCCGTAGGATTATTTATATATAAAATACGCTACCACTTTGCAGCTAGGATATAATATTTCACAGTTTCTACTTCTCATATGTCCTTCTGGCTTACTGATGCTCTAATATTATCAGTACCCAGGCAGTTTTGGGCTACCGGATTGACTCTGAGGCCACTGCTTAGTCCATTTTGTGCTCCTGTAACAGAATACCAGAGATTGGGTAACTTAAAGAAATTTATTTCTCACAGTTCTGGTGGAGGCTGGAAAGTCCAAGGTCAAGGGGCTAGCACCTGGTGAGGGCTTCCTTGATGAATCATCCCATAGTGTAAGGCAGAGGGTGAGAGCACACAAGACAGACAGAGAGTGAAAGACAGACTGGGGGGGTTGGAGAAGAACCTGCTCTTTATAACAAAGCCACTATCCTGAGAATGTCATTATTATCTCCATGATAATGACATTCTCAGAAGAGAATCATGGAGATAATAATGACATTAATTTATCTCTTAAAGAGCAAACCTTTCAACATTGTCACATTGGGGGTTAACATTCCAACACTTAAAACTTTGGGAGGCACATTGAAACCATAGCAGCCACCTTCTGGATCTTCAAGAGTTATACAGGAATTGTGTTCACTTCCATAAATCCTAGACAAAGGCGTATAAACAGAAAGTATTTTTGGCTCTCCTCTTATCACTGTGCCTAAGGAAACCTAAAGATTATATATCCTAGAATTCATTGAGGTTGTAAATGTATGGATCCTGTGGCTTTCTGATTCTAGCTGGCCCCCTTTAAGCTTTTTGATTGATGCTGCCACTGCTCTAAACTCCACATGGTTCATTTCGTTTCCACTTAGGCAAGATTACCCTGGACAGGAAATACAAATATTTATTTATTTTATTTTATTTTTTTTATTTTTGAGATGGAGTCTCACTCTGTTGCCCAGGCTCACTGCAATCTCCACCTCCCAGGTTCAAGCAATTCTCCTGTCTCAGCCTCCTGAGTAGTTGGGACCACAGGTGCAAGCCACCATGCCCAGCTAATTTTTGTGTTTTTAGTAGAGATGGGGTTTCACAAATATTGGTCAGGCTGGTCTCAAACTCCTGACCTCAGGTGATCTGCCTACCTCGGCCTTCCAAAGTGCTGGGATTACAGGTGTGAGGCACCGCACCCGGCCCCCTGCAAATATTTATTTAGAGAAGTTCTGGCTCCTACCAATACTGGGGCCAACATCAGTAATGAGTCCCTCAGTAAATAAAACAAAACAAAATACTTTCTGCATCCAAAATGAGTTAGGATTATCCATTAACCATACAAAGAAATCAAGGACTGTTAGGCTCTGAGAATGGACCTGAGGAAAGCAGTGATGTCCTTTGTCTAAGTACATTTTTCATCTTTTTAGATGTTTTATCTAGAGGAATGGTGAACAAGTAAGACTATTCTAATTTATGTTGCAGTAAAAAATAACCCTAAATTTCAGTGACTTATGTCTGTAAATTGCTCATGCTATGTGTCCATTGTAGGTTAGCTTCAACTATCTGGAACTCTGTTGGTCTTATGGCAGAGATGACAGATGAACTATGGTAGACTACACCCATGATCTTAAAGCTTCTATCTGACAATGACACATGCCACTTTTGCTCATATTTTATTTGCCAGAGATATAGTCACAAGGCCACCTCTGACATCAAAGCATAATCCTTCACCAGGGATGGGCAGCTAATATTTTTAAAATTAATATAACTGACTGATTATTAGGTAGTTATTTGCTTTAGGGTTTTTGCTTAGAAGCTGACTTGGATTGGGCACTCCATTTTCATGTACTATGCCTCAAAAGACGAGTTTGAATGCATTGCAACCCTCATTCTGGAGCAAATACCCTATATTAGTTTGCTTGGGCTGCCATAACAAAATACCATAGACCGGGTGACTTAAACAGCAAAAATTTATTTTATCTCCACTTAGCCAACAGTTCCAGAGGCTTAAAGGCTGAGATCAGGGTGCCAGCATGGTTGGTTTCTGGTGAGGGCTCTCCCCTTAAGTGGAAGATGACCACTTTCTCACTGTGTGCTCACATGGCCTCTTCTTTGTGTGAACACAGAGAATGAGTAGACTTTGTTATCTCTTCTTATAAGGGCACTGCCCCATCATGAAAGCCTCATTTCATGACCTCATCTAACCTTAGTTACCCCACAAAGGCCCCATCTCCAAATACTATCACATTGGGGGTTTGAATTTCAGCATTTTAATTTTGTGAAAACACAATGTAGTTCATAGCATACCCACTCCCACCGCTTGCAATCAGCTTGGCCTCTGAAGCAGCAACATAAATGTTTTATTTCTTTTCTGGGTGGGATTTACTACTTAGGCTCCTATTATTTCCAGAGCATTCCTGACCATAAGGACATCTATCCATTTCCAGGTTGATATTGGCTGTTTCTTCTTTGGGGTAAACGGTAGTTTACTCCTTCCCCAGAGCTGAGCCTCTCAACACCAATATTCCTCAGTGATATAGTTGGGAGAAAATATTTCTGATTCATCCTAAAAAATTTCCTGTTCCTCAGCCTCCTTTCATGTGCCCTGTAGTTATCACTGATTGCTTTCCCTGCTTTTTTCTGTTGTCTCTATGTCACAGAGCCCTTGTTAATTCCACCAGGTGGGAATTAACTCAATTATTTTCATGGATGGCTGCCATATTTCTCTTGTTTCCTACTGACTCTGTTATCTTTATTCATTCCTTTTCTTTGATGTCTAGACAAGAAAGTCATTTACAGTTATTTATGGTCTTCAATTTTCCTGCTGGTCTTCTGTTATTCTTTTCCTATTACACATTCGGATTACTTTACTCCTCTGTTCAAAGCTCATAAGAGGCAGCATCCCAAAGCTGCTGGGATAAAATCAGAACTCCTCACCATTCCCACAAAATTCTGCAGGACCTGGCTCCTACCTTCCTCTCTGACTGCACCTCATGTTATTCCCTCCCTTTGCTCACTCTGCTTGAGCTGCCTAGGCCTTCTCTCTGTGCCTTGAACAAGCCAAGCTCTCTGCACCTCTGGCTCTTTTCCTTGTTGTTCTGTCTTCTCCTAGCTTTTCCCGAGGCTGATTCTGTCCTCTGCTCTTCAGTGAGGCGTCCCTACCCTCCTAAGAAAGGCCTCTTTCAGTTACAGGCTCTCATAGCATCCTGATCACATTCTTTTTAATAATAATAACTACTTATAATTTATTTGTTTTTACATGTATTGATTTCTGTCATCAGAATATACTGTAAGGGCAAGAGTTTTGCCTTCAGCATTGCTGTGTGCCTTTGTATACTGCCTGATACTATGGACTGTTTCCTAAAAGAATGATTAAACCATCGTAGCACTGTTACATTAAATTAAATCAAAATTTATTTTTTTCTAACTTTTATCCAGAAGGCCTAGTTTGATCCTCTGGGATCTTACAGAGTACGTCTAACCTGCCTTCCATACACCACATGACACTTTATTATAAGATTTTTTTGGTCCTGTGTACATTCTTTTCTGTAGACCTAACTTCTCCCATTCCCTCAGCTTTAATTCAGATAAAACACGTTTATGACCTTTCAACACCGCGTTGACTCTTTCTTGATGTTAATACGTATTAAATTTTTCCTTTTGACATTTGGGACATCACCACAGCTAGACCACCCATTTCACCATCCTTGGGAGGACATAAAAGCAGTGTAGATATTGAGAAATGGCTTCAGTATAGTGGGACCAGGTCTCCTCAGCCACAATCATGGGCTCTTTCCTGGAAATGATTAGCCCTATTTCTGCTTAACCACTGGCTTGTTTGTCATGTTCAGTGGGCAAAGGGAGAAAAGTGTGAGTGGACATAGGAAGAAGAACTCTCCTCTCCCCTCTCTAGGGCCAAACACTGTGATCGCCCTCTTTAAGCCTTCTCTCAATGGAGGTGGGGAAAGTTTTCAATCAGCTTGTTCAGCACTAAGTCATTATTTAGTCTGCAATTACTAGCAGATACAGTCACTGTACTTTAAAAAGCACAAACTTGCATTTTTCTTTGCTTTCTTGAACTGTTTCTTCCTTTTATGTAGTTTATTTCTCTGCATCTTTGAGGCCTGAGTTACTTTTCTCTCTTTCTCCATGTGGCTGCATTAGTTGACTCAGATATATTCTTGGGGCCCAGTGAGCTTTCACTTTCTTTTAAGTGGAAGCGTGGTTGGTCCCATGTGGATCCCAATTCTCCTTATCCTTCATCTGACATCGGCATTTGAGTTGAGGACACTTACGTGGCCATCAGTATGTTCCTGAAATAAAAACAGCCCGTTTGTTCAATCTGTTAAAATCTTTTTGCTTGTTAATTCTGATGATTTTATCCAACATACCAAATAATATTCCAGTTACACATAATCTTCACATTTTACCAGCAGAATATCAATGTATTTAACAAAACTCGTTCAACAGATAGAATTGAGTGCAGAACCTCCCATTATGCCATTAGACTCTCTCAGTGTACCCACATTCCTAACACAGGTCTCTGTTTAATGCTTTACTAATTCAGATCTGCCATGTAAAGAGCATTTCTCATGTATATTTATCTTTAGCCTAAGACCAGAGTCTCCATGTCGAACGAGCCATTCACTGTGAACCTACTCATCTTAGTATTGATTCATCTTCTTACAAATCCATAATATATAGATTGCATCAAATACATTATGCAACAATCCCTTAGCAATCTGGAATCAATCAGAGAGACTTTGAGTATATCTTTAGAGTGCTTTCTGATAATGAGACCTATATAATCTTTTCTTGACTTTTAGGGTAGAAAACTCCAAAGCAAATTTGAAGTTTAGGCCCAATGCCTGTGCACTATTTTGTGGGTCATTTATTTGAGTTCTTCTATTATTCTTGGTTCTATATTTTATTCTTGATAGAATTGATACAGAAAGGGGGCAGGGAAGTGCTGGGAAGGGAAGAGAGTGTCCCTGGCGAGGTCTCTACCCTGGGGGCCTGTGCCCATAGACCTAGGTTAGGACAGGCACTCCTGCCTTCGAGCCCAAGTGCTGTATTTCCCAAGACCACCCTGGCCTGCCATGCCCCTATCCTGTGCCTATAAAAACCCGAGACCCTAGCAGGCAGACACAAGGGGCTGGATGTCGAGAAGAACACATTGGTGGTAAAAGACCAAGTGGCTAGATGTCAAGAGGATGTCGAGGGTAGCGTGCTGGCAGAAGAGCACACAACAGACGCTGGCAGGCCATCTACTGGTGGAACAAGGGAGAGTTTGGCAGCGGAAGTCAGAGGAGAGCCCAGGCCACAAAGCAGAGGACTCCAGGAGAAAACCATCTCCCTTCTGGCTCCCCCATCTTCTGAGAGCTACTTCTAGTCAATAAAGCCTTGCATTCATTCTCCAAGCCCATGTGTGATCTGACTCTTCCGGTACACCAAGACAAGAACCCCGGGACACAGAAAGCCGCCTGTCCTTGTGATATGGCAGTAGTTTGAGCCGACTACACAGGCAGCCTACGGACAGGTAAACTAAAAGAGCACCCTGTAACACATGCCCACTGGGATTTCAGCTATAAACATTCACCCCTAGACATTGCCGTGGGATTAGAGCCCCACAGCCTGCCTATCTGTACACTCCCCTAGAGGTTAGAGCAGCAGGGCACTGTAGAAGCCTGCCACTCCCCTTGTCACATGCCCTGCAAGGGGGACAAGGGAACCTTTACTGTTTTAGAATGATGTTGTCAATGGACTTCAATCTGTTTTGGATAGAGGAAGGAATAAATTAAGAACGTGTTTGTGGGTGTATACTTAAAAAAATATAATTAGCCTCTTTGCTACTAATTCCGGAAATTTTAAATAGAACTATGGTTCTATTAGTTCTTCATCTAAAATTAATCTGAATGCACTCTCTAAGAATATTTGACTATACCAAATAAGAAAGCACCCTCTGAAATTGCCTTATCATCTCATTGTTTTAAATAAATAAATTTTTCATGAATAAATTTTAAAGAAATAGATATAGGTATATACTTTGAACTGTGGTACCAATATACTATCAAACCATCAGCATCCATATTCTTTATCTGTATGAACAGATTGTTAGTAAATTATCATTTCCTAATCTCATTCTTACAGTGGTGATTTTTTGGGATATGAAGGAAAAAGTTGAATGGGAGTATCTTGAATTCTTTTCTCAGTTTACCTAGCCTTAAGGAATGAGTCCTTAAATCGTTTTTAATATTATCCTTTTTCTTAACTCTGTGCTGAACAACTAGCATAGACCTTGTTTAGAAATATAGGCTACCTTTTCCCCCAGTAGTCTAAATTGCAGGGCTGGGGTTTTTCAAATTAATCCTTTGTGTGAAGAATGACTTAAGTTTAGACAGTTAGGTATGTTAATCACCAATGTTCCCTGTTTCGTCTTATTGATGAAAGTGTTAGAATAGCACAAGGATGTTTTCAGCAGCATCAAATCATCATTAACTATTAATATACCAAGCAGAAGTCATATCTGTAGTCAGATTTAAACACTTTTTTTCTGAGATGGAGTCTTGCTCTGTTGCCCAGGCTCTAGTGCAGCAGTGAGATCTCCACTCACTGCAACCTCCGCCACCCCAGTTCAAGCAATTCTTCTGCCACAGCCTCCTGAGTAGCTGGGACTACAGGTGCAAGCCACCATGCCTGGCTAATTTTTGTGTTTTTAGTAGAGACGGGGTTTCACATATTGGTCAGGCTGGTCTTGAACTCCTGACCTTGTCATCCACCCACCTTGGCCTCCCAAAGTACTGGGATTACAGGCGTGAGCCACTGTGCCTAGCCGACACTCACTATTTTAATGTTATGTTTCTATTCTATACACATTCACATGCATGCACACACACATAGTTGGCCATCCATATCTGTGGGTTCCCCATTTGTAGATTCAACCAAACATGGATTGAAAATATTAACAAAAAATTGTGCCTGTACTTAAAATGTATAGTTTTTTTCTTATAATTCTTACCTAAACAATACAGCATAACACTTATTTACATAGCATTTACATTACATTAGGTATTAAAGTATTCTAAACATGACTTAAAGTATATGGGAGGATGTGTGTAGGTTATATGCAAATATGATGCCATTTTATATAAGATACATGAGCATCTGTAGAGTTTGGTATCCTTGGGAGATCCTGAATCGGTGAATACCCAGAGATGACTCTCTCTCTCCAAAGTAGAAATATGAATGTAAATTAGAAATATATATATATATATATATATATACACATACACATGTATATTTCTAAGTATGTCTCTAAATACTGCTGCTAAAATCATAACAGGAGGAAATGATCTCATGAAATGTGATCCAAGTTATATCAAACAGGCATCTTAATGATGCTCTCTTAAAATCATTTTAAAACAACTTGATAAAGAACTCAGAGACATGGGTCTGTTTACTATATGCTACAGAACCATCATTTTGAAACATAAAACATATATAACTCATGTAATATTTTAGAGCCAAGTTGGAACTGTGGTTTTAGAATTTCCACCATATTTTGATGGTATATGAATAAAATAGGAAATTGTGGCCATAAAAGATATTGAACTGCATAGTTATCCTAGTGAGATTCTTTAAGATTGGCATTCTCCCTTAGGCAGAGGCCATACTTTATTTTATTTAATTAATTAATTTATTTTTCTTTCCCATTTATTTACTTTATTGCATTTTAGGTAATGTGGCACATATACACCATGGAATATTATGCAGCCATCAAAAACGACGAGTTTGTGTCCTTTGTAGGGACATGGATGAACCTGGAAACCATCATTCTCAGCAAACTGACAGAAGAGCAGAAGATCATACTTTATTTTTAATGTTAGCTTGTGTTAGTCAACAGATAACTTACTTAGGTATTTAGAGATGTATTTTGCAGGTGAAATATTTTTTGCTGATCCAGTGGCATATTTCATATTCAAACTATGAGGTAATAAGCAAAGATCCACTGACACTTCTTCACTTTATTGAAGTGAGGAAACAGTTGGATTAAAACATTTTCAGGCTCATCATTATACACTGTGTAATGTAGAAAGGTAAGGTCACAATGAATCAACAGTAAAGAAATATGAGAAAAAAAAATATGTATATATTCTACATAAAAGCACATGCCCTCCGGCCTGAGGTGGATAATGGTCATGTTGTATTTACAATTAGGGAGAAAAACAGATTATGAAACACTGTGGATATTATGACCTTATTTCATTTAAAACATAGTAGTACATACAATTGTGTAAAAATATAAATGAATTATAAACTCATGGGAGAGTTTTTATATTATATGGAAAGTAAAATTATAGTATAATTTTACTTTCCATATAACTGACTAGGGATTTTATGTTTTTGTGTGTGTGTATGTGTGTGATGGATTTATATGGAAATTTTTATACCAAAGTAAGTTCTCTTGGAGTGGCAGGATTTTATGTGATTTGTGTGTATACATTGTTTTATTTCTCAAATTTTGAACAATGAGCAAGTACTGCTTTTCTAATATGATAAGGTTATTTTTTAAAATGTAAGCCATCTATGTTTTAAATTTGTCACTTAAACTCCCGCTATAATTTATTTCTATTTTCATTTTAATCAAGGATTATCTTTTTCTCTATAGTTAGATTACCAAAAGGAGAATGTCTAGACTCCACTTTATCAGACTTTTACGAAAATGCCTTCACTGAGTTATGATAAAATGGTGTGCTCTCTGTTGATGTGAGAATTGTCCTCTTGCCCATTATATTTATGCCTTTGGTAAAAAAATGTAATTTTTTGATATTATCCATTGTATGACTGTGTATTTATGCAAGGGGTGTTATCATAAATTTCTACATGAGAACAGTTGCAAAGAAGATTTCTGCAGATGAAAGTTTTATTTTTTTTGTTATTAGGATGATGAAAACAGTGTAATACAACAGCGTTCTCTTTTACCTTATCTACTAATAAGCTTAGTGTTGAATTTCATTACTGAAAGTTCTGCTACTTTTGGGTATATCCAATTTATTTGAAATATAAATGTTAGGTTTCATTGTGTTGAAATATGTGAGTTATTTTACACACTTTCAGACATGGTATGAAAAGCTTGTAAAATTGCTAATTAATGAAAATAACGTGCAGAAGCACTACCTATACACTTCATTCATTCTTTTATTTATTCATGTGCCAGAACATCATTCTATGGGAATGCATCAACAAACAAAACAGAAAAAGATTTTTACCCTCATGGGATAGAAAGGGATCTCAGATTATAAGCACACTGTATAAATAAATTACATATTATGTTAGAATATGAAATATGTTTATGAAAAAGAGTAAAGTATGGTATAAGGTGTTAACATTATTAAAATGCTTTATGACACATTAGTAATAGGTAAAATACCCTTAGTTTCAAGATCCCAGTTAATATTGCATATGCTTTTATCAGAATATTGTTTAAAATGTGTTAATTTATCATTTTGGTACATGGCATTATTGAGCAACTATCTGCCAAGCAATGTACTAGTTGTTGGAGATATATTGGTAATATGGCGGATATGGTCTTTTTTCTCATGGAATTCTAATGTGCAGTGAAGGTAGATGGAGCTGTAGGATGTTATGAGAAGGAAGGTGAGATGGGAAAGTGCAAGATATATGCAAATATGGAGGTAGGGCTCTTGACCTTGTTTGTGGGAACAGAAAACGCTTCCCTTGATGAAACAATTATAAGATGAAAGTTGGAGTGTGTGCTGGCAAGAAAAAGAGTGAAGATCTCACCCATGGAAGATGGAATCTGTATCTAAAGCCACAGAGGTGAAAGAGAGTAGGACAGACATTTAGAGAAATAAGAGGCTATCATTGTGGCTGGAGCAGGGAGTCTAGGTGGAAGGATGAATTCCCAGGGGAGAGTTAGGCCGGTGGCGGGCTAGGAAGGAGCTTTAATTTACATTGAAGGGTTTGAGTTTATGCCAAAGGCAATGGAAAATAAATGAAGGAGTTAGAGCATAAAGACTTTTGGAACAACTGATGGACACTCACTTGAAACAATTCCATCTTTCTTACCACTGTCCATTTCCAATCAGCTCTGTGGACTAGTTCTCTCTCTGTCGTTAGAGGGAATCTTGGCCAGTTTCCATAGATGCTAAACTCACCCTTAAATACCAAGAAGGTGGGGTCTTTTAGTAATATTGAGCTTCTTTCTCAAGTCTATACTTCCTTCTGATTATCACTCATGCTATGTTCCTGGTCAAACCTCTTATCAGAAATGATTATGCTCTTTCCCAATTCTTCAGCCCCTGCTTAGAGTTCTACCTGATCAAATCTGACATCTGCATCTACATTCACACTGAAACATCCCACTCCATGGTCATCCATGACATCACTCTTTAAACTTGGCTGGGTGGTGTTCAGTGTTCTAGCGGTTGATTGGTAAGTGTTGACGTTTTCATCAATGCCTCCTTATTGAAATAATCTCTTCACTTGGCTTCCCTGACACAAAATTTTCCTAGTTTTTTTTTTTTTTTCATTGCATTTTAGGCCATTTCTTGTAAGTTGTATTTACAAATTAGTATCCCCTTCTATTAAACATCAATTAAATTATTGGCGTTACTCAGGGCTATTTCCTGGGCCCATGTCCTTTTCACTCCTCACATTCTCCCTGGGAAAATGCATCCACTTCCCTAGCTTCACTTACCTACTATATATGCTAGTAACCCCAACAACTATATCTCAGACAAGCATTGTCTGTTCAGTTCCAGAATGTTTGAAATAGCTATAACAGAACTGGGAAGAGTGCTAACCAGGAAAATATAGCATATATCTGGACAGTGTTGATACTGGTGACTATTATTTAATGTTGGCAACAATCTGGTTAGTTTAACAGACACTGAATTTTCTGTATTTCTCCGGGTGGGTGGACAGAAAGACAATAGGAAAAGGAAATTGATGACATGGTCAATAACATTTGAGGGGTGATGGACTAACCTGCATAGGAAAATAAAACCTATAGGAAATTGTTTAAAAAATAGAGAGTAAAGATTGGCATGTGGTTTGGAGATCCTAAATAACGGTTTATTTGTAGTAACGTATAAGAATGCTGGAAGGTTACAAAGTTGTGGCGGCAGAGTGAGATGTCTACATTTATTTCAGAAGTGGAGGTGGTCAGAGTCTATAATACTGGCATAAAGTGGATGGCTTCAAACTAGCAAAAGAGAATGTCTCTGGAGATGGAGATGACGAGGAACCAAGAAGCCATGTTATTGAATGAGCCATCATGTGCATATACTGCATCTTGTTTGTAGAATAATACTGGATCCCGGGCTGCAGACAGAAACTTGAGAGGATGAAGAATGACCCAGAGGTCTGGAGATGACATGGATGAATTTGTTGCGTTATTGATACGTAGCAGCAAATGTGTTGTGTTAGGCAATATACAGCCAAGAGATTTTTCAATTTACACATATTCTATCTTTTCCCTCTATTTTGTTGTGATTGGTAAGAAGATGAAGTCAGAGAAGTGTGATATCTTTCTGACCATCTTAAAATTGTTGTCATATAATTAAGTACTGCAATTTCAAGGGTCTTTGCACAATACACAAGAAAGTATAAATAGCTTACTGGAACCATTTTAGAATCAATATTTTAAAAATATTGACAGTATAATATCATTCACCTGTGTTTATGTTTTCCAAGACTTGTGAAGTGATGATAAAATGGTTTCTGTTTCATACCTAAACCATGAGGGTTAAAAAGCTACAATGTTGAGGCAGAGAAAAAGTTATAGGACGGGCTGTAATAAACCACTGAGGTTTTTTTTTTTTTTTTTTTTTCAGAAATTTATTTAACAATGCTGCCTCAAAATATATGGGTGACTTTTTACTTTTTTTTAAAATCTGGACAGAGAGTGAGGTAAGAACCTCTGTTTGGAGGACTGGCAATGGAGAAATCCAAGGTCTGTGTGGTTTTCCTATTGATCGTGTGTTCCTGGACACACTGGCAAAGAGCCAAGCTCATCTTGCATGCTGGTCATTTGAGTCATCTGTTTGCTAGAGAGGGAGCAGTGTGCCCAGGAAGCAGGGCAGTGTTTCTAGCTGGGTAATTGCAGGGATCACATTACAATTTTAGGAGCATCTAACACACTGAGGGAATCCCATTCCTGACAGCAAGTACTGTACTTTCAATAGAGTACAGTGAGGTGTTAGGATGTCTCATTTTCCCAGTAAAGGTTTTATGTAAACTGAAATGTCTTCCTGTGTATCTATTCACCTCACACTGCCAAGAGAGAGAAGAGGATTGAAACATAAATCTCATCTTATTACCACACCTAAATTGTTCCCTCTGATTCTGTCTCGATGCCTGACTCTTGCCTTGTTCCTCTGGCATAATAAATTTCTTAACCTAGATTCTTGATAAAATCCTTCATAATTTACTTTTATCTTAGAAGCTGTCATAAAAATTCACTGACAACGCACAGCCCAAGGTGGTGTGGGATGAGCTGCCTTGATCTGTTTGTATAGATAGAGATACACAACTGCTCTCAGATGGAAACATAGTGACTTTCCTCTTTGTTCCCATAAAAGAACATCTACCAATTCCAGTGAGGTTTCAGAGTGGGAAAAAAATGTGAAAGTCTTTTTACATATAGAAGTTGGGAAATTGAGCTGGATGAAAATTTACTTACCTGTTAGTACGGTTGTTTATTTCATTTTGTGCACGTCTGATATTAATATTTAAACAACTAAGGAAATCATGTAGAAATGAGATCTTCACATATAAATCTGCTAAGATGGCACAGTTAGAATACTATTTTTAGAATAATAAGCCTAGTGGTTAAAGTGTCATGCACTGAAGATTAAGTACTGGAGGAAATTAATCGGGAGACAAGCACGGGGTTATGCGGAAGAAATCTCAGCCTCTCATTAGTGGAGTCAATCAAGCATTTTCAAGGCACAGTTTTTATCCCTGGCATAATCTTGGGGTCCCTATCTTAAACTTCAGGGAATTCTTCCACATTTGTTATATTTATATCCTTTCTTAATTAAAGTTCTCAAGTCTTGAAGGATACAAAATTAGAAAGCATCTTTGAGGTACTCAGCACCTATGGGATGTTTCTATATTTCAACTGAGCCTGTGTGCTTTCATTTTCAGGCACCCCTCGACTGAGAATACATCAAATGAGATGTATCAGTAACTGCTGTTGACTTGAGTAAGTACCTTCAAAAAAGGAAGAGGAAAAAAAAAGAAGAAAGAAAACAAAAAAGCAAACAGCAACCAAACGATTGTTTTTTCCTAGGGAATGTTAAGAGAGAAAAGTTTGAGGAAGAACTAGGTTGGGGAGCTGATGGATTTGGGTAGAGAAAAAGACTTTCTATTTCTTTTACTGCAGAGTCTGAAGTAATATTTTTCTGCCTGACTCCCTTACTTTCAAAATGAAGTACCCAGCAAGTACTTGAGGGTTTCATTTGGATTTCAAAGCTGATTAAACATTTTGGCCCTGAGAAAAAAAGTGGGTAATTATGAAGAAACTGCTGAATAAAGTGGCTTAAGCCCCAGTGCCCTGTTTACATGGATGGCTCTGTTACGAACAAGTGCTTCCTTTCAGAAGTCATTGATGGAGCCCACAGTGTGAAAACTAAAAAAACGAGGTAAAGGAACACTTGCATATTTCTTCAAGTCAGGCAGCAGGACAGAAGGAGAATAGTGAGGGTGGAGAGGTGGCTGTCACAGATAAGCAGGGGCCATTATAGGGTTGCACAGAGATCTCAGGGATGCCTGCTGTCTCCTGCCTTTGGCTCCCAGGGGAGCTGGTCATGGCTCTCCTCCAGCTAACCCATCCCATGAAGCAGAAAACCATTTTTTTTTTTTTTTTCTGTTGCCAAGGAAGAAACAGAGTGAGCCAAAAGAGGTAGTTGGGGGAACATCCCCAGTAAACATAACATCTTCCCCCAACTTAGTACAGCCTTGGATCAGACTTTCCTTATCTCCATCATCACCTCCTTATCATATACCATATTAAGTTTCCTAACCAGTCTCCCTGCTTCTGCTTCCTCCACTTTAAGTCCATTCTGCATCCCGCCACCAGACACCCAGTTAAACCATTTTATGTCCTAAGGTAAAACTTACAATCGTCTTCTTTGCCTGCAGGAAGGAGGAGTCTTCTCAGAGAAACTCCCAACTTGTCCACCTGTTGGTGGCTCCTCAACTTCATTTCTCACTACACTTTCCCTACTTCCTGCTTTGTCACGTGAACATGGCAAAAGCCTGCGCATCTGTTTTCCATAGGATTCCCTTCCCTTCTCACTAATAACTGTTCTGTTTCCTTCAAACCACAAGGGCTAGCTGCTTCCTCCAGGAAGTCTTTCTTAATCCTTTCTTAATCTCTTCTCCCAATAGGAGTCCAATGCCTGTCACCTGTGCTTCCCCTGGAGCTTGGCTGCTACAGACAGATTACTATGGGAGGACTGGTTTCTCCACTGTATGGTGAACACCTGGAGGGTAGGCAGCGACTTTGTCTTTTTTTGTCTGAATACTTGCTTTATCTGGCACAGAGCAAGAACGCTGTGAGACAGTCAATGAAAATAGATTCGTAGAGACATACTTTTGGTTTATGGCTGTGGCTGTTATTTTCCAAGCCTAGCATTATTTGCGGTTCTTCATTTTAGGCAGGTACTCTTGATTCCCTCACTGAAAATTAATAGCTACTATTCCTAATGCCTTCAGGCGAAGTTTTCTCTATACTATAATTTCTCAACATTTCATAAGCAATTCCCCATTATTTGAAAATTCATAGCAAACTGTCTTTAGGTTTTCTTCTGTCTAAAGTAAAACAGCTATAATATACCATCAGAAAAATTATCTGGAATGTAGAAATAAGCAAAAGGTAATACTGGGTGTTCTTTCAGAACAGAATTAAACTTGATTTTTAAAAAAATTTATTGGGTTATTTTAAAATCATATATTGGCAGAGATTAACTTGTAGACTTTTGTCAGATAGAACAGATAACCCCAAAAGTTTTGGTTTATGGCTGTTAGGCACTAACCAATTTCATATCTAGCTCAGAAATCTATTAAATTGTCTATGTGTACCTAGCTTCTTCAATGATCTTTGGATCAATTTTATCATCTTGCTGGCTACTCATTAATTAATTAGTTTTATTAGCATACATTCATTTTATGTTTGACTGAAAGTTGTGATTATACCATTTTGACAATTATTCCTTAACAATAAGTGGTAGAAAAGTACTAGTCTTTTTGTGACTCAAAAGATTTAATTCTGAATCTACTCTTACTGGTTTTATTTTATTTTTGTTAGTCACACTAAAGAGCCTTAGTTTTTTATCTGCAAAATCAAGATGCTTGGCATTGGGCAAGAATTAAATATCATATAAAATAAATTTGTAAACTCTAAAATGAAACAAAAACAGTACATTATTATTTTCTATGCAGTTGCTATTTATGTATCTTGTTGTAGACTTTTAGTGTATTTTTAACCCAGTGAGACTTAACAGCGACAATCTCAAGAAATCAAACACAATTAGAAGAATAATTGAACACATTAATTTTCAATCATTGCTTAATTTTCTTAATTTTAAGTTGTACAGGCACAAGGGGACCAATATCTATTTTTATGGCTATAGAAATATAGGATTTATTTAGATAAACTAATTAGTGCAAATAAACTTTTCCAGGTTATTTATTTTATGTACAAAATGTCTGTGAGATGGGGCTTGATGTTTATTTAGCAGAAGACTCTCTAAGAGCCTCATTTCTTATTAAGAATCAACTTAGTCCTTAGGACAACAGCTTCCACCTCTGCAATAAGTCGTAGCAGCAACCTGGGAAGTGGAGATGTTGTTTTGTGTGTGTTTTTTTAAATGTATGTAGTAAGATTTTGTCTGAAAAAAAGATTCAAAGTCTATATAAAACATTTGAAAAATAGTGACCTAGAGGATTTACATTTGGGTGAAGGAAGATTGATGGTAAACTCATTCATGATCATTTTAAAAGATGAGGAGGTACTACATAAATGTGATTTGGGATATAGACTTTCAGTTTCTCTTTTAAAAAAATATTAAATATGGATGATAACATGAATAAGGAAATCGACTGAAAGCATGTTCTGAGATAAAATTTAGCAAGAAGTATAGTTTTAAAGAATTTAAAATAGCAAAATATATTTAAAATGTGACTGTGTTAGTTTAAAAAATAAACTAAGAATCTCAAATAAAAATGTCTAATTTGTATAATACATTCTTTTTTCAGTCTATTTGCTCTCACATTAAATATTTGCCTTACAATGTTAAGTGGCTTAAATGAGTGTCCCTCTCTCGCTTTCTCTCTCCCTCCCCTCTCTCTCTCTCTTTCCTACCTAGCACATAGTAGGAGGTCAATACAGTCAGTCATATTGTTCTGACTCCTCTATAAATGTGAAAAACCGAGAGTCCTCTAGCACTATGAGAGAGGAAAATATGATATTTTAGTCTACCAGTAGACCAAATTTGAGATAATTTAGGTCTATCACAAATAAGTGCTTAGCTACAGTTATTATATCAGCTAACTAACTCTCTTAAGATTTCCCTTCAAAGATAAAATACCTAAATAATAAACATTTATAAAGCACTGCTTGTATGCCAGGAATTCTGCTATATGTCAGTGCAACTAAGAACATATTATATAAGCTTCAGAGGGTCTTTGGGGAAGAGAGAGACATAAGCTCAAACTTCCACACTGCACTGTTGTAAGTGCTATATGTGATAGAGGAATGCACGCTGCCTCCTGGGAGCACAAGGAACAATTCATTCCACCCGGGAGTGGGATGGAGGACAATTTTAGTGCCACAGAGAGGATGATGGAGAATAGCCTTTGAATTCTGCTTTCATTCATTTCTTGGGAAATTGTTTGTTATACCCGTTACTGTGTGCAGAACACTATGCCTTTCTGATACACTGATTGTTTATTGAATGTTTAAGAGGGCCCTCCGTGGGGATAAATTGGTGAAATGTTAGACTCTTGAAGTCATGCAGGATAAGGTTTTGATCTATTATTTGGGAATATGAAATACATTTTGGGGGGAGTTTTTGTACTTGAAGATTAGAAAATACGGTGACACACAGGCTAAGGCCAAAAATCCAGAGCCCTGTGAAGGGGGTTTTAAGGTACTGCTAATTACCTCTTATTAGAAGAGTATTTGCTACTCCTGTTATACTCTTCTAAATCCTGAAAATTTCTGTGAGAAAAGGGCTGATAGATTTTATTTTTCCTCTCTCTGTTAGTACTCTAAAGTCATAGACATCAGATCATCTATTTGAAATCCAATTAGGGAATATTTAGGGCTCTGATCTTCCCCTAGTAATCCTAAAAACATGACTGTTCTATATAGCAAGGATTTAACATGGATTTTGTAGCTGGTGACAGTGCCAGAAGCATCAGATTATCTGTGACAACAACAGAAGCTTTCCTCTTTCTCAGCTGGGATCTGCCACAACTGAAACTACCTGCTGTCCATAGTTGACTTTCTAGAAGCTCTGTGTTAGGGCCTGCAGTCGGATGATTCCAAACCAATGAGCTAATACCCCAGTGTTGTTTCTTGAGGCTTTCTGGTTGATTTATATCAAAGGTGTGACTGGAAGCCTCCCACCTAAGACAGTTTTTTACTTTGGCTGCTAAATGTTTTCAGTCTTGCCAGAGTGCCTGAGATATACCTGATAATCCTTTATTTCACTGGGCAAAAAAATAAATAACCAAGGAAGGGATATCATTAAAACATTGCTTTAATTTTACAAGTAATTTTCAAGTTTCTATAGAGTATTTACTCTCCAAATGTGAAAAGGAAATACAGGTAATTTAGAAACCCCTTTAAACCCAAATTAGGATATTTTTAGCAGTTAAAAGGAAGTCATCTTGTGATTCAAGTAATCAGGCTGACTGGCAGGATGAACAGGAATGCTTTCTATCGATAACGGACACTGTATTTTCTTTACCCAAGTTACGTGCTTTAAAAATTGTGAATTAAATTTTCTGAGGTCATACAATATTCTGATTTTAAAATGTTGTGGGACATTTCATGGATACTCCCACTGATGGTTAGAGATGAATGTTTAAGTAAAAGAACTGTGAAAGCAAGAAGGAGATTGTCAACTGAAACATGCCAGAGCCAGCTTCATTACTTTAGAGATTCATAACACAGACCAGTGTCCAAGAGCTTCTGTGAAAAAGGAGACAAATGTATTTCATGTTTCTGACACCTGTCCACTGAAGTGACACACCAACAAAATTCACCTGGCTATTTTCATTCTTAAAAATAGAATTCCCAAATGGATTTGATGATATGTGTTCTTAAAGACAAGGTCAAACTCATTCACTTTTATTTCTAGTTATGAATTAGTATACCAGTGTTTTCAATCAGTTAACACTAGAATGATTTGATTCTGACATGCAAGATGAGGAAAAAATTGAATAAGCCAAAAGTCTCCGTAGAGTTGTATTTTTACTATCTTACACAGTCTAAGGCGACAGAAAACTTATAACAGCTTTTAAGATAGGAAACAATGCTGATAACAAGAAAAGGCTGAAAATAAATGAGAACTTGCTAATGCAATAAAAGGTGGAAGATACTAAGACACTCCTGTAACAAAGCAATTGGAAAATATTCCAAAGGAGATAAAGGAAAAACGTGAATATGAAAAGATTTGTGTCTCTCTCATGAGTGGGTCTCTTTTGTTTGCAAATCATATTGCTTAAGAGACTGGGAAAGCCTCCACTTTACCTTTCAGACTAACAAGACTTTTTAATATTATGAACACATGTTATGTACAGCTTAGAAAGGTGGAAAAAGAAGAAAAACACCTGATTTCAATAAAAGAAAATGCTGAAAGAAAACACTTTTTAATATAAATTATATACATTGTATAAATTACAGAAAAAGGGCTAAATTAGAGAAAATTTTCTGTCCACAATTTCTGTGGTGTTCACCCTGAAGTCTGAATAAACCCATCCTTCAGAGAAGGTGGGGTGAAGTGGCACAGGGGATCCAATAGTGGATGAGGCACTGAGCACCCTGTGTGTGGATTCGGGTGTCCAACAGATCAGACCTCCTGGCTCCACACTGATGCTGGACAGCTGTGTGACCTCTGCTGGGCTGCTTTGCCTCTTAAGCCACATTGCCTACACCTGTGAAATGAAGCGCTCACTGTTCTTACTCCACGAGGTTTTTTGAAGATGAATTAATATAACACTTGTAATGGCCTAACCACAGTGCTTAGTAAGCTCTCAAGTGGTAGATGTTATTTCCACTGTGTTTACTATTGCTCTGATCACAGAAAAGAAAGCGCCTACTCCTGAAATCCGATTCTTGTTATTGCCTTGGTTACAAGTTTGACGTCAGCTCTCTGTAAGTATTTGCTCCCCGGAAGATCTCTGGAATCCCAAGTTTTGGTTATCTGTGGTGGCTGTGGATACATGAGATAGTAGGCAAGAAGAGCATGTGAGGGGCTGAAAAGTTCTTTGCTCACCCAAGGTTCTTATAACGCCTTTGCTTATGGCCAGCTTGTTTGACAAGAAGGCCTTTCACTTCTTCCTGACAGAGTATACTTTCCCCCCAGCTTTCCTCAGTTTTCCACGCTGATTTAGCCGTTTCGTTGGAAAGACAGGGGCCTGTTTGATAAAGACCAGGCCCTGCCTGAGTCAGGATCTGCAATTCCTAGATGTGTTATCTTTAGCCAGTTACCGCTGCCTTTGGAGCATCAGTTTCCCGCATGTAACATGGAAATATTAACTTCTATTTGCCCAGGTTGTTTGAAGATAAAATGCTATAATGTATGTAACGGGTGTGGCACAGAGGGAGTGCTCAACAAACGCCAGATCCCTCTCTGTTCTCTGTGAAGAAACAAACCCCCACAAACACAGGCCCCAGCAAATTCTCAGAGATTGGTGTCATTGTGCAGTCTGTCCACACAGTGGCTTAGGAGGGAAAACCTTTCAGCTGCAGGTCATTGTTATTTTTCTTCAAAACTTCATAATAGTTATTGGGCTTACAGGTAAATAACTTTTCTGATAACAAGACTCTGGTTGTAAGGATAAAGGGTGCTTAAAATGTTGAAGAAATAATAGCAAACTGGGTTTGGGAATCTCTGTTTTATTATGATTGAATTGGAGAAAGACACAGATTATTTTATTAAATGCTACCTTTAGAAGGATGGAAAAATATAAATCCTAAAAGCAATTTATAGTTTTCATGGCGTTGAACATTTTTTTGGTTTCCTTTTTTTTTTTTTTTTAGTTCATAGTGACAGTGAGAAAATTTTGCAGGATCAACACTGTTGCTTGATTTGCAGTTGGCAGTTTGGATGTTTTTAAGTGTATCTACTGCTTTGAAGGAATTCTTGACCTACTTCAGAATTAGCTTCTCCAGTAAATTCAACCTTTAGTGATCAGCTTAGCCACAAATCTTTCTTAGATGACTCCTTGAAGATAAAATGTATCTTGATCAGCCTTACTCTACTTTAGTTGGTAGTCTATTTTTTTCTTTTTTGATATTATCCCAATTAAAATAATATGATGATTTAAAAAATTAGGTGGGCTGTTTTATGTTTTATTTTGTGTTTGCAATTTTATGGAAATATGGTATGTTTCTCCATCATTTTGTTATTTCTTCAAATTCAATTTTTCTACCTTAGTAGCAAAGTATGAAAACCTGCAATTCATATTAAAATACTTTATTTTATGTACATGAATATATTTAAGAACAAAAGGATATCCATGATTAACAGAATCAGGTTCCAAAAGTTAAATTCATTTTAAAGGCTTTGCTCATTATTGGGTTCCTTTTTTGGGCTTTAACTTTAGTACATTTGCATGTAACAATCTACCAAAGGAAGCTTTGGGCTGAGAATCAGTATCTGTTCTTATATGCCATGAGCACCAATCAATCCCATCCAAGTATAACTTTCAGAAGCACAGATCTTTTGGAGGTAATCTTAGAGAGAACTGCAGTAATTGGCCAAAATTTAAAGAGGATTACAGAATTTAATTGAAAAAGGAAAAGAAATGTCCGTTATTAAGGGTTTCTTATGTGTTGGGCAGTGTATTCTGTATTTTCATATCCTTTAACTCAGTTAAATTCTCCAGTACATTTAGATTTTTGGACCCAGTTTTACATCTTCAGGGGCAGCAAGATGAGACAAACCTCTGAGGTTCACAAAGTTAGTAAGTAGTGAATCTGGGACAGCAATTCAGACCTGTGTGACATCGCAGTGTTCCTTCCATATTGGCTGTGGAGCATGAAGAATCTGCTTTTATGTTGTTCTTTATCTGTTGCAATCTATAAAGGAGTTTTGGCGAACTTGTACTACTATAACACTTTTTAGATGTTCTTGCGCCTATGTATACATGCATGCATTCACTAATTCATCCTCTCAACAAATCATTATTGAGTGCTTACTATATTTTAGTAACTGTTTCACAATCTGGGATTTACCGAGATTGTGAATAACACAGAGAAAAACCCTGATCACAGCACTTATGTTTTACATGAGTGTACATACCAATGTTATGGGAAATAGTTTTTTACTCCAATATGTGACTTTCCTTCTTAAAATCCCCAACTTGTAGGTGACACATAGCTGCCTAGAATAAAAGCTACAAGTTCCAGCATGCCTTGCCATTGAGTGTGGTCAAGAGATAAGTGGGAGTCTAATCTAGTGTGACTGCTTTCAGGAAGTTTCTTTCAAAGAATGCCATTGAGTCCCATTGCCACCTTTCTCCCCTCCTTCCTGTTGCTTGGAATATGGATTCATTGGCTAGGACTCCATCCTGGAAAAGGAAGACAAGAGCCATATGGATGGCAGAGTTGAAAGTTGGAAATAGCCTGGCTTGCAGATGACAGAGGAGCTTCTAAGCCAGTTCTGGAGTGCATACATCTAGGTTGTTTAGAAAAAGAGAAATCAAATTCTATCTTATGTGGATTGCTGTTACTAGCAGCTAAACTTAATCCATAGTAAAACAGTATACTTGGATTTGCAATGGATTTCATTGATTTTCTGTGCTCAGAATGCCCTTATATTTTCTCCCTTTGCCCAGCATTACCCCGCCTCTATCCCAACCCTTATACTCATGCTCAAAGTTTTCTCAGGAAAATGTTATTTGAGCTCCCGAATTCAGCTGTGCCTGGATCTACCCTCTAAACTTTCAGTTATGGTGACTAATATCTTCCCTTTTTTGCTCAAACCAATTTCAACTTGTTAAGGAAAGAGTTTTGACTGAACAGTATGCATATGTTGATTTAATGCATGTATTTATTACTTCTTTATATTGCAAACATGTTATATATTGGCAAGTATGTTAGAAACATAGACCAATGATTAACATATAAACATGCTGTGTAGAGATCTACCCTTAATCCTCCCATTTCACAGTTGAAAAATCAGAGCTGCAAAGGAACTAAATGATTTACCTTAAGTCTCAGTAAAAATTCACGACTGCTTAAGTTCCAGTCAATTGCAAATTGTGTCTATTTTCTTGATGTCGTCTTACCCATTACACATCTAAATCTGCAATGGTATAATACAAGTTATATTTCTCACTTTTATTAGTTGTACTAGTACAGTTATGCTTGAGAAGCAAAAAATAAAACCCAGTATCTGTGAAGATAAAAAGAATTGCAAATAATCTCCCCTCCCCCATTCTTTAAAATTTTATTGAACAGTAGAAAAGTAGAATGGCGGAACATGTCATGGAGCTCAGTTCTTCTCAGTGCAGAACTGATTCCTTGAAAATCCCTCCTAATATGTTATCCAGTCTGGGTTTAAAAGTCCCAAATGCTGAGGCTTGTATCAATTCCCTTGGAAGATTCTATCTCACATAGTACTTTGGAGCATACCAAGCAGTTCCTGAAACTCAAAGTAAGCTCCTTTACTGCTCTCACTTGTGAGATTTTACTGCCGAAACATAGTTCACTTTTTTGCTTCATGAATGCCCTTACTGACGTTTGGTTCTTGTTCTTGTCTTTGAACATTCTATTAGTTGCATATCTGTACAGATTGACTCCATTCTCTCTTGGCAAATCTGTTTGACTTATAACTGAATTCTGAACCCTTTCCAAAAAATTGTGACATATTTGATATACTTTTCTCATCTTTTGGAGGCAAAAAACAGGGGCTTCTCTATGTAAGTATAAATTTGACATAGAGTGTGGAGTATAACCCAATAAATTGTAGCCATTTATCTAATACAGATATTCATGGATATATTTTTAATGTGATTTTTAAAAGTTGTGTTCAAACTTTGATAGACCTGAAATACTTTTGGTTTCTAATGTTTTGATTAAATAAAAGAATTTTTATGTTCCCATTGGAAAGGTTAAAAATTAACTTTAAAAAATAATTAATAAAGTTTCCAGTAGCTCCCCATTTTACTTAAAATAAAATCAAAATTCCTTGCTGTGAAAGATGAGGCTTAATTTAACTCCACCCTGCCTGCCTTTCCAACTTTACCTCCTGCTTGCTTTCTAAGCCAGTGGTCTAGCTACCCCTAAGCTTAAATGCATGACTAGTCTCAGCCTCTCAGCTACCTCCTGCCTCATTTTATTCTCTGTTTTCACCCCCTTTACTTCTTGCTTATCTCCATTTGTCATTACTGATATTATTTTCTGTTTTCTCTGCTAGATTCTAAACTAATTTGCATAGGGGCAGGGGTCACATTCTGATTTTCATGACCTTTTTTTTTTAAAGAAAAATTAACACTCTGCTATTCCCCGTATGTTATATATTGTTTGCCTTGTAGTATAGTATGTGTTGTAATATTTGGGAAACAAATACGTATATGTCAATACAAGTTTGGAGTAAAAAAATTTGGAAAAAATGCATGTCAATATAATCAAATTCTATTATGATTGTGGTTATATGGATTCAGGACTTATAAAATATTGTTGAAAAGAAATGAAGACAACATTTAGTTTAACATCTTATTTTTTAAATGAGGAAGCTGAGACCCAAAGAGAATAAATAACTTGTCATATAGGTCATAAATGACAGATCTCAGACTAAAGGTCTTGTCTCCTGGATGCTCTTGATGCCTCTGTATACCACCTTTAGTTTGTTTTTGAATCCCTCAATATTCGCTATTGCATTTTAATTGTATCAGAAGAACTATGATAGAATTATCAGGTAGCATTGGTCTTCTCCCCTAGCCCCAGCCCCAGATTTTCCTTCTTATGCTTTACACTCCAGAAGAAAAGATGACAATACAGATGCCATTTCCTTTATTTTTATTAAGTACTATTTGTTGATAATACATATTTTTCTCACAATAGGGACTGGGTTGTATTTCTTTCTTTCTTTCTTTTTTTAAATTGACTTTGGTGCTGAAAGAGCTCTGGTTTTTTAAATGCTACCCCTAGACCTCTCTCTCCGTCCATTCTACTCGTACTTTCTGTAACTCTATTATAGTGCCATTCATCAACCCAAAGAAGGAAATGAAGCAAAAAGAGGGCCAGTGAAGCTTTGTGAATCTCTGAGTAAAATGAGCATTGCACATTCAGCAAGTAAAAGAGGTGGGAGCAGTGTGAGCTGTATAATATCTGCAAAATGCTTATAAGGGATATGTAGCATTTAGTGCTGTAGACAACTTGTGACACCAGTTAGTGTTTACAAACTGCTTTGAGCCTGGGAGAGTAACTTGTAAAAATAAACTGATTAGATTTATTCTGTGAGGTGAAGAAAGGAGCATGCTAGGGGTAAATTGGAGGGAGTGTTGAGGACTGTATCCTTAAGGACACAGTGCCCTATCCCATTTGTTGATTTAAAAGTTATATAAAAATGTGTAAAATATTAAAGTGTCTAGAGATGTTTAATGGCTTTTAAGGTAACTTTTAATAAGGTACATTCTAGTTTTATTTGATCACCAGTTAGGGAAACCACTCTTGCTGAACCATTAGAACACAGGCTAATAAAATATAACACAAAGCTTCTTGGTGGATGTAGCAATATTGTAAGGCTTGATGAGAATGAAGAGAGTCTAAATTAAGCAATAACAATTGGGTAGCAGGACATTTCCTGGGGATTAATGACAGGCTGGGTGAAGTTGATGGACCATGGCTATTCTGTGGGCCATTAACCTCAGTTGATCATTAATTCCCAAGAAATACCTGATGGTGAGGTCTTTACTATAATTATCACCTTAAAGCGGGAAAGAAGGTGGTAGACTCGAGAGTAGTGAAGTTAAAAGAATGATGATTATTTCATATAAAGCGAGCACTTTATAGACCAAAGGGCCATAAGGTTTATTGAGTCATTTCTCAGTTTGTAAATGGGAATGAAGCATAAAGTTCCCCCCTTTTTAAAAGAGGATTGAGTAAACGAGTGGGACAAAGAAGCATGTTAGTAGCACAAATGGTAAAGGATGAGGCTTTTTGTTCAAACTACCTTCTTAAAAATGACTGATGGAATGTTGAGAGCACATCTGGTGATACAAGTCATTCAACATTGGCAGAATTAAGTAGTGTCTTACATTTGATGTACATACTGCTTTATTTGTATTGGTCTTTTTGTGACTTTAAATCTGACGGATTGAGGAAAAGGTGTAAGAGTGAGGTTGAAGGCTTGGCTTTGCAGAATGATTTTGGACACTGTATTTTCTGGGCTTCAAATTCTTCATCTGTAAAGATGAAGGGATAGATCTAGGTATCTCTGAAGACCAGTTCAGCTCCGAAGCTTATCTGATGTGTATTTAAGGAATCAAAGATCCTCCTGAGATAAGACCTACAGAGCTTTGGAATAGTGAAGTAAACCAGACTGGCAGAGGAAACCAAAAGCTTCTTCTAGAGGATAAGCAGCTTTAGGTAGGTGGGATCAAACCTTCCTAATTCAAATTATTGATGGTATTTATTTATATTTGAGACTGACTCATTCTAGATTGCAGGCTTCCAGCAAAACGAAAATTATTTAAATGACGATTCCTTACTGTTTTAATTGAAAATTTAATTTGAAAACAAATTCTGTAGGCAGCTGATTCCCTGTTCTCCTGTTGTGAGATCCAGTGGTGCCATAGGGTGGCTTTACTACTGGTTAATATTTCAGAGCCAAAGACTTCTATACATTAATGGAATTTGAACTGTAAGATTAAAGCTCAGACACAGGGAATGAAATAAGTCTACACAGTTTGCCATGCTGTCTCATCTCATCAGTCTTAACATTCTGGTCATTTCCACTTTCTTACCCACTAGAACTTTATGACTTGTTCATTAATTCAATCATCTGTTCTTTCAACAATTGTTAAGCACTTTCTGCATGCCAGGAACTGTATTATGTGTTATGAAACTAAAGGTAAATAAGGCATAGCTCTTGACCTCTAAGGGATCACAATTTCATACACATTTATATATTAAAAGAAAGAAAGAAAGAATATTATTTGGCTGCTATAAAAGAACTAAGTACAGAAAATAAGAAGTCTACCCCTCCCTGAGATATCATGAAGCTCAGGCAAGTTATCACAGAAAGCCTTTGATTTTAAAGGATGAATGGGGATTATTATGCTGTGACTCAGGTAGGGAATGGTTTATTCCACAAAAATACAAGAGTTGAGCACATGCAGAAGTGGCAAGTAATTAAATATGAATAGAACAGAGATAAAGTGGAGATGAGCCTAAAGGGGTCATAAGGTCAGGTCATAAAAGGCTTTTCGTATATTATCATAATGGCTTTGGACTTTATCCTTTAGGGTAAGGGTGGAATAATTACAGTAATCTCATGTTTCCATTTAGGAATAACTTCCTGCTCTTCTTTTTTGTTGCTATCATCCCAAAGTGTCTAGTTCAAACCAGATCCTGATATGGCATTTACTTTAATTAGAAAGTTGGTTAAAAACTGGAAACTCTAGGCAGTAAAATAGTATTCTTTAAAATTGGCTTATATTTTCAATTGTAAATATAAAAAAATCAGATCTGAAATATGCTAGGAATAAATATAGTCTAATACTGCTATTGTCTCAAGTTTAAAACATGTTTAATTTAACTACCTTGGAGATAGTAGGTGATACAGCTATATCACTGTTATAAACTCACTGTTAGAGCAGAGTTTCCCTAATAAGAATTATTTCATAGAATAACAGACTTTTTTTTTTTTTTGGTGTTTCTAGGTATAATGTGCAATATAAATACCTTTAAATGTTGACCAGAAAGTTTGAAGAAGAAGTTTGGTGAATGGCTAAAATACTGACAGAGCCAGAAAGATATTACTCTATTTCCTATTAGTTTTGGAAAAATCTTCAGACTTTTCTGTGTCTGTTTCCTCATCAATAAAATGATAGTGTTAAATTTATAACCCTTAAAATACCATCTGGCTCTAAGATACTGTGATTCAATTGCAGCCTAATGCCCACAGCAAAGCATAGGGATCAATAAATGTATGTATTCTCCCAGTGATTGTATTCTGTTAACCTTCATTGAAGATAATTGTTCTTGCCTGCTCACAGCACAGGTTCTACCAAATCGTAAATAAGTTTTTTTTTTTCAGTGAGTGGATGGATGTGTCAGTACAGAGGAACCATTTCAAATATACTTTAAGAAACAACTGCAATTCTGTCTCCTTGACCTTTGGCTGCACCCACTTGGCTAACTTCCAATACTTGGTCAAACCAAACATTTGTTTTCTTTGCTTTGGCTTCTAGAATTAAAAAAATCCCATTTCTTTATTTATTGTCTTTATAGTAATTTATGTTGGTAAACTTGATTGAGCCTTCAATATAACCCCCGAAAACTTTTACTTATCTCTAGATGCTCCCACAGAAATGATTCTACATTTTTAGCTCTCCTCTAATGTTCCTACCACAATTTGGAAAATTGTCTTGACTTTTTTTTTCACTGAGGAGATAGAAACTCTCATATGAACATCCCCCCTTCACAAATTCTTCTTTTCCTCCTACACATTTACCCCATATTTCTATCCATCTTTCTTGTTAAAATTTTTATTTTCTTTCTCATTGGAAGGCAAGTGTTTCCTCTTTTCTGGGGTGTCCTGATCCACTTTTACCTTTGGATTTATATCCAGCTATCTACTTAGAACTTTGCTTCACCTCTTACTTTCTTATTTTCCTCTGTCTTCTCATATGCCTCTCCACTGCTCCTTCTCTCAGCCCTCAAACATGCTCAGGTGTTCACATCTCAGATAATCCCTCCTGTGGCTGTGCATCGCCCTCAAAGTCCTGGACTCTGTATTCCCCAATTCCATTTCTTTTACCCTTTATCAAGGTGCTTTTAACCATATCCACTTCTATAATTCCATTTATTTCTCAAGCTAATTTTAACTTGCTTTCATATCCCTCTTATCAGATAGTATCCCTGAAAAGCACTGGTTCCTGAAAAATGCCAAATTACTTACCTTTCTCCATCATATTTGGGATGATATTTCTAAGCTCTTTAATATTTTGAAAACTACTTACTTCTTGATTATCCCGTTTCTTTTAGTGTCCTAAGAAAGGTCAAAACTGACTTCTTGCCCAACCTTGGAATTCATCTCTGATCTATATTTCACCCTAAATTTTGAATGAGCCAAGACTTCTCTCTCTTTTTAACAGCTTTGTCAGGCATAATAGATATGCAATAAACTGTTCATGTTAAAATATAAGATTTGATAAGTTTGAAGATGAACGAACTTGTGAAACAATCACCACAGTAAGATAATAAATATAAGCATATCTATCACCCCTCCAAAGTTTCCTTAGCTCCCTTTTCCTCACCTTTCCTGCCCCATCTCCATCTCTAGGCAACCAATAATCTGCTTCATGTCATTACAGATTTCTTTGTGTGTTCTGGAATTTTATATAAAGTCATACATATAAAGTATGTACCCTTTTTAAATTATTACTTAATTATTCTGAAATAGATCCATATTGTTGTGTGTATCATTAGTTCATTCCTTTTTATTGCTGAGTAGTATTCCATTGTATGGAATCCATTATTTACCTAATCAGGATTTGTTTACACCCATTCTAAAAATTTTTTGATGGAATCTTTAAGTTTTTTTCAAATATAAAATAGTGTTGTTTGCAAACAAGGATAATTTGACTTCTTCTTTTCCAACTTGGATACATTTTCTTTTTTTCTCTTGCCTAATTGCTCTGGCTAGGACTTGGAATACTATGGCAAATAAAAGCAGTGTAAGTAGGCATCCTTGCTTTGTTACTAAACTTCTTTGAAAGGCTTTACATTTCCTCCCATTTGTGTGGTATTAGCTATGGGCTTGTTATATATGGCTTATCTTGTTAGGTATGCTTCTTCTGTATCCAAATTGTTTTGTTTTTTATTTTTAGTCATGAAAAGATATTGATTTTTTTCAAGCAATTTTTCAGAAGCTATTGAAAAGATCATGATTTTTTGTCCTTCACTCTGTTGATGTGATATATCATGTATATTGGATTATGTGTGTTGAACCATCCTTACATCGCTGGGATGAATTCCACTTGATCATGGTGAATGATCTTTTTAATGTGTTGTTGAACTTCTCATTATTCATTATTCCACTGTTCAGATTTTCTATTTCTTCATGGTTAAATCTTGTTAGGTTGTATATATCTAGAAATATATCCATTTCTTCTAGGTTTTCCAATTTGTTGGCATAACATTGTTCATAGCGTCTTTAATGAACTTTTGTATTTTTGTGCCATCAGTTTTAATGCTTCCTTTTTCATCTCTGATTTCATTGGATCATCTTTCTTTTTTTCTTAGTCTAGCTAAAGTTTTGCTTATTTTGTTTATCTTTTTAAAAAACTAATTACAAATTTTGTTGATCTTTTGTATACATTAGTCTCAATTTTGTTTATTTCTGATCAGATCTTTATTATTTCTTTTCTTTCTACTAATTTGGTGTTTGGTTTGTTCTTGCTTTTCTAGTTCCTTGAGGTGCATCATTGGGTTGTTTATTTGAAGTCTTTCTATTTTTTTGACATATAATTTTTTTTATTGCTAGAAACATTCTTATTAGTACTGTTTGCACTGTATCCCATGAGTTCTGGTATGTTGTGTTTCCATTTTCAGTTGTTTCCAAAAAATTTTTAAATTTATTTTAAATTTCTTCATTGACTCATTATATTCAGGAACATGTTTAATTTCCATGTATTTATATAGTTTTCCTCTGGTTATTGATTTCCAGTTTTATTCCATTATGGTCAGAAAATATACCTGATACAATTTTGACCTTTCTGAACTTGATGAGACTTGTTTTATGGCCTAAGATATTGTTTATCCTACAGAATGTTCTATGTGCTGAATAACCTTTCTGCTCTTTGTCTTTCTCAGTTCCCTCTTGAACTTAGATAATCTGAATATTTACTCTTTTAAAGTTGTACCACAGTTCCTGTAAGCTTTGTTCATTTTTTTCTCTTTTATTTTCTTTGACTGTGTTTTGAAATAGCCTGTCTTTGAGCTCACTGATTCTTTCTACTGTTTGATCAATTCTGCTGTTGATTGCTCTATTGCATTTTTCATTTCATTCATTGTACTTTTTTAGCTTCAGGATTTCTGTTGGATTTTTAAAACTTATTTCAATCTCTGTATGAAATTTTTTTCTAATAAATTTCTGAACTGGTTATCACTCTTTTAAAAAAAATATTCAGCTTCCTTAAAACAGCTATTTTGAATTTTTTTCTGAAAGACTGCACATCCCCTTAACTTTGGGGCTCATCTCTGGCACCTTATGTTGTATGTTTGTAAGGTCATATTTTTCTGAATGTTCATGATGCCTGTGGATGTGCAATGATCTTTGCACATTTAGGGATCAGGGATTTATTTTAGTCTTTGCAGTCTGTCTTTGTTTTCACCTGTTTTTTTTTTCACCTGTCTTTGTTTTCACTTGTCTTTGTTTTCACCAGAGGGCTTTCCAAGGATTCTAAGCTGACAGACTGTTGTGTTCCTGAGCCTGTGACCTGTGCAGGTACCTGCACTAGAGGACACTCTAAACCCAGGCTTGCCATGAGTCTCACAAGGGCAAGGTTGACATGGCTTTCTGGTCCAGAAGGATCTGGAAAAGACTTAAGGAGAGTACTGGGGCTGTGTGGGAGTGCTAGCCAGGGACCTGAGTTTAGAAGACTATCCCAGTGATTCAGACAAGCATGACTCCCAGATCTCTGCACAGGTGGTATGGGTTACCAGATCAGTGAGAGGGGCTAGAGCTGACATTGGACCAGCTTTAGGATCTACAGTGGGAAGCACGCTGGCAGATCTATCTCATTAGTTTAGAGGGTGCGCACCACCCTGCAGTACCTGCACAGAGGGAATAGTTCTGCAAGTGTAGCGAGAGGGGCTCAAGCTAAGACTGGGCCCCCTTGGGATCTCGTAGGGGACACAGGCAGGAAAGGCTGATTGGCTCAAAGGGTCACCTGTCTCCTAGAAGGACATTGCACAGCCAGGATAGTCTTTCAACTGCAGACTGTAGCTAAGACTGAAACCCCTGGGATTTGCTATGGGATAGAGGCTGGAGAGTCCATCTTGCTGGCTCAGAGAGTCATGTGTCTCTTAGCAGGTCTCTGCATAGACAGGGTAGTTTCCCAACTGAAGGCTAGATATAAGACTGGACCCCTGTGAGGCCAAGGCTAGAGAGCCTGATCCTTGGCTCAGAGAGGTGTGTGTTTCTCAGGAAGTCCTTGCACAGGTGAGATGGTTCCCTGATTGCAGTAGGAGGGGACAGAGCTGGGAATGGGCACCCTTAGGATCTGTTGTGGGATGGAGGGTAGAGAGCCCAGTTTCATTGGCCCAAACAGGTACAAATCTCCCAGCAGGTCTTAGCACAGATGGGTTGCTTCCCCAACTGCAGTGAGAGGGGCTGGAATTGTTATTGGGCCTCCTCAGAATCTGTGCAATGAAGGTTAGCAAACTCAAAAGGGAAGCTCAGACTCTCTGGCTATGATATACAGGCAGGTCTTCTTCTGGGTCTTTATGTGAACAGCTCTGAGCTAGGACTTTAGCCGAGGAAGACAAGAACAGTGCTTCAGGGCAACTTTCAGGTTAACTTCAGGGACTAATGTTAGCCAACAGATGAGCCTTTTCTCCAAGACAGTAGTGTGGACAATTCATTCTGGACCTCTTGGCAGATGATTTTTGTTGCAGTTTCAAGGTTAAATAGGGCTGTAGCCAAGCCGCAGCAGGGACTGGACAGTTTCTGGGATTGAAAGTGGAAGCAAGTTTGGTCAGGCAGACCAGCCACGTGGGTTTTGATCTGCATTCTCTAAACCAGGAGTCTCCAACCCCCAGGCCACAGATGGATACTAGTTCATTTATGGCCTAAGAACCAGGCTTCACAGCAGGAGGTGAATAGTGGGCAGGCAAGTGAAACTTCAGTTGTATTTATAGCAGGTCCCCATGGCTGACATTACTGCCTGAGATCTGCCTCCTGTCAGATGGGTGGCAGCATTAGAGTCGCATAGAAGTATGAACCCTATTGTGAACTATGTATGCGAGGGATCTAGGTTGTGCACTGCTTATGGTAATCTCATGCCTGATTATCTGTCACTATCTTCCATTACCCCCAGATGGGACTGCCTGGTTTCAGGAAACCAAGCTCAGGATCCCACGGATTCTACATTATGGTGAGTTGTATTCTTATTTCATTATATATTACAATGTAATAATAATAGCAATAAAGTGCACAATAAACATAATTCACTTGAATAATCCTGAAATCATCCCCACTCTGGTCCAGGAAAAATTATCTTTCTGAAACTAGTCCCTCGTGCCAAAAAGTTTGGGGACCATTGCTGTAAACAACCCTTTTAAGTCTTGAGCTCCGCTGATGTTTTAGAAACTCCTACTTAAAACTGGAGGTTCCTGAAAGGGACTTTTGATGGTGACTGGTGCAGAATTCTTGTGGGGGGATATGAACAAACTTCTTCTATTCTGCCATCTTGATAAAATTTCTTGGGCTTTATTTCCCCCTGTTTCTTCTTGATTGAGCTTTGGTAGTTGTGTCCTTCAAGGAACTTATTTATTTCATTTGTCAAATTTATCAATATAGAGTTGTTTATAATATTTTAATAATATATCTTTAATAATTCTATAATCAGGTTGGGCACCGTGGCTCACACCTGTAATCCCAGCACTTTGGGAGGCCAAGGAGTATGTAAAACCCCATTTTTAGTAGAGATGGGGTTTTACTGTATTGGCCAGGCTGGTCTCAATCTCCTGACCTGTAATCCTGAGGTCACATAGTGGTATGTGACTCTAATTCCAGCTACTCAGGAGGCTGAGGCAGGAGAATTGCTTGAACCCAGGAGGCAGAGGCTGCAGTGAGCCGAGATCACGTCACTGCACTCCAGCCTGGGTGACAGAGTGAGACTCCCTCTTTAAAACACACACAAACACACACACACACACACATATATATGTATTCAGTATTGATCTTATCGCTCTCATTTCTGATATTGATAAACTGTGTCTTCTCTTTTTATCTTATCAGTCTAGGTAGCTTATAAATTTTATTGCTCTCAAAAAACAAGCTTTCGTTTTATTGATTTTCTCTACTGTTTTCCTGATTTCCATTTCACTAATTTCTACTATTATATTTATTATTTTTTTCTTGTACTCACTTTGAGCTTAATTTTCTGTTGTTTGTTTTATTTTTTTTACTAGATTAGAACTTTAATGTGGAGTTTGTACTATAAATTTACAACTAAGTATTATTTTAGCTATGTACCAAAATTTTGATATGTTGTGTTTTCCTCTTCATTAAGTGCAAAATACTTTCTCTTTTGATTTGTCTTTAATACACAAAAATTTTATTTTATTTCTTTAGTTTCAGGGGGCACGTGTACAAAATTTTGATATGTTGTGTTTTCCTTTTCATTAAGTGCAAAATACTTTCTCTTTTGATTTGTCTTTAATACACAAAAGTTTTATTTTATTTTTTACTTTAGTTTCAGGGGGTACATATGTAAGTTGTGACATAGATATACTATACAATGCTGCGGTTTGGGTTTTTGTTGAACCCATCACCCAAATAGTCAACATAGTACCCAATAGGTAGTTTTTCAGCTTTTGTCTTCCTCCCTTCCTGCCCGTTTTTGGAGTCCCCAGTGTCTATTGTTTCTAACTTCATGTACGTGTACCCAATATTTATCTCCCGCTTGTAAGTGAGAACATGTGGTATTTGATTTTGGGTTTCTGTGTTAATGTACTTAGGATAAGCATGTCTAGGTGCATCCATGTTGCTATAAAGAAGATGATTTCTTCTTTATTATGACCGCATAGCATTCTATGGTATATATGTACCACATTTTTTTTTTTCTAATCCACTGTTGATGGCATCTAAGTTAATTCTCTGACTTTGCTATTGTGAATAGTGCTGCAATAAAGGTATGAATGCAGGTGTCTTTCTGATAGAAATGTTTCTTTTCCTTTGGGTAGATACCCCATAATGAGATTCCTAGGTCAAATGGTAGTTCTGTTTTAAGTTCTTTGAGAGCTCTGCTAACTGCTTTCCATAGTGGCTGAACTAATTTATATTTCTACCAACAGTGCATGAGTGTGTTCCTTTTTCTCCACAGCCTCACTAGAATCTGGGTTATTTATTTATTTATTTATTACTTTTTATTAGTTGCCATTCTGAGTGATGTGAAACATACATCATTGTGGTTTTAATTTGAAATTAGTGATAATGAGCATTTTTTCATATGTTTGTTGGAAGCATGTATGTCTTCTTTTAGGAAGTATCTGTTCATTTCCTTTGCCCATTAACGAGGCTATTTTTTGTTGTTGCTGATTTGCTCTTTAGAGATATCAGTATTTTGTTGAATGCATAGTTTGTGAACATTTTCTTTCATTCTGTAGGTTGTACATTTACTCAGTTGATAGTTTCTTTTGCTGTGCAGAAAAGTCCCACTTGTCAATTACTGTTAGTTGTGATTGCCTTTGATGTCTTAATCACAAATTCTTTGCATAGGCCAATATCTAGAAGAATTTTTTCCTAGGTTTTACTTTAGGATTCTTACAGGTTGAAGTCTTACACTGAAGTATTTAATACATCTTTCATTAATGTTTGTATATGAAGAGAAGTAGAGGGTCCAGTGTTATTCTTCTGCGTATGGCTAGCCAGTTATCCCAGTACTATTTACTGACTAGGAAGTCCTTTTCCCATTTTAAAATTATGGTTAACTTTGTCGAAGATTAGTTGGTTGTGAGTAGGTGGATTTATTTCTGGGTTCTCCACTCTGTTCCATTGATCTGTGTGCTGATTTTTGTATCAGTATCATATTGTTTTGGTTACTATAGCCTTGTAGTATACTTTAAAGTCAAATAATATCATGTCTCTAGTTTTGTTCTTCTTGCTTAGGAAGGATTGCTTTGGCTATTAGTCTCATTTTTTTGGTTCCATATGAATTTTAGAATAGTTATTTTCTAATTCTGTAAAACATAACATTGGTAGTTTGATAAGAATAACATTGAATCCATGGATTGCTTTGGATAGTATGGCCATTTTAACAATACTGATTTTTCTAATCTGTGAGCACAGGATATTTTTCCATTTGTTTTTGTCATCTGTGATTTTTTTTCATTTGTGTTTTGTAGTTCTGTTCTAGAGATCTTTCACCTCCATGGTTATATGTATTCCTAGGTGTTTGTGTGTGTGTGCAGCCATTGCAAAGGGGATTTGATTCTTGATTTGATCATCAGCTTGAACATTATTGGTATATAGAAATGCTACTGATTTTTATATATTGATTTTATATCCCAAAGCTTTACTGAAGTCATTTATTAGTTCTAGGAGCCTTTTGGAGAAATCTTTAAGGTTTTCTAGGTATAGAATCCTACCACTGGTAAACAGAGATAATTTGGCTTTCTGTCTTCCTATCTGTATGCCTTTTATTTCTTTCTTTTGCCTAATTGTTCTGGGTAGGACTGCCAGTACTATGTTGACTCAGAATGGTGAGAGTGGAAATCCTTGTCATGTTCCACTTTTTAGAGGAAATACTTCCAATTTTTCCTGTTCAGTGTGTTGTTGGTTTCAGGATTGTCATATATGGCTCTTATTATTTTGAGGTATGTTCCTTTGATTCCTAGTCATTGAGAGTTTTTATAATGAAGTGATATTTGATTTTACTGGATGCTTTTTCTGCATGTGCTCAGATGATCGTATGGTTTTTGTTCTTAACTCTGTTTATGTGGTGAATCACGTTTATTGATTTGTCTCTGTTGAACCATTCTTACATCCTAGCAATAAAGCCCACTTGATTGTGATGAATCCAAAGCAAGTATCATCCTGTCATTTCTGTGTTTAAAACTCCTTTAAGCATTTCTGGTCTGGTGGTGATAAATTTCCTTAGCATTTACTTGTTTGTGAGTGACTTTATTTCTCCTTTGTTTATGGAGCTTAGTTTGGCATAATATGAAACTCTTGAGTGAAACTTTTTTCTTTTAGATAGCTAAAAATTGGCCCTCAATCTCATCTGGCTTATAATTTTTTTTTTTTTTTTTGCTGAGAAGTCCACTGTTAGTTTGATGGGATTCCCTTTCTAAGTAATTTAACTCTTTTCTCTAGCTGTAATTAAGATTTTTTCTTTTGCATTGACTTTGGATAGTCCAATGACTAGGTGCCTTAGGAATAGTCATTTTGTGGTTTCTCATAAGAGTTCTCTGAATTTCTTCTATCTGCATGTTGACCTCTCTAGCAAATTGAGGAAATTTTCCTGATTTAGACCCTCAGATATGCTTTCTAAGTTACTAAGTTTTCTTTTCTCTCAGGAATGCAGGTAAATTGTAGGTTTGGTGACTTACATAGTACCATATTTCTCAAAGGCTTTGTTCATATTTAAAATATCTTTTTTCTTTATTTTTGTCTGACTGGATTAATTTGAAAGACCATTGTTTGAGCTCTGACACTTTTTCTTCTGCTTGGTCTAGGCTATTGCTAATAATTCCAATTGTATTTTGAAATTTCTATAGTGATTTTTAATTCCAGAATTTCTGTTTTCTCCCACCATTCCTCCCTCCCTCCCTCCTTTCCTCCCTTCCTCCTCTCCTCCTTTCCTCCTTTCCTTCTTTTTTCAGGATCTTACTTTGTCACACTGGCTGGAGTGCAGTGGCACGGTCTCAGCTCACTGAAGCCTCTTTGACCTACCGGGTTCAAGCAATCCTCTTGCCTCCGCCCCCCAAAGCTGGGACTACAGACATGCCACCATGCATGGCTGATTTGTTATTTTTTTAGAGACAGGATTTCACCATGTTTCCCAGGTTGTTACCCAAACTCTTAAGCTCAAGTGAGCCACATGCCTTTACCTCCCAAAGTATCAGGATTACAGGTGTGAGCCACTGTGCCCATCCTGATTCTTTCTTAATATAGCTATATTGTCTTTTGTATCCTGAATCTTTTTTTTTCACTTTCTTTTTGTTGGATTTCAACCCACTTTTGGATCTGATTGAGTTTATTTGCAATTCATGTTTTAAATTCTTTAACTATCATTTCAGATGTTTCAATCTTTTTAGGATTGACTACCAGGAAGCTAGTGAGATCCTCTGGAGGTGACAAAACACTCTGGGTTTTTGTACTGCCAGAGTTCTTGTGCTGTTTCTTTCTAATCTGAGGGAGCTGTATTTTTCTTTATTTTATTTTATTATTATTATTTTTTTTGATTTTCTGTCATTTGGATGGGTCTTTTACATTTTTTATTCTTTTCTCTCTTCAGAATATGACTATGGTGTATGTTGTGTGTGTGTATGTATGATCGATTGGCAGGCCAAGGCGCTATATGGGTTCTTTGGTTTTGACTACGTTCTGTTCAATATCGTTCTCAGATGCTGCTTGTTATGAGGATATATTTTTCTTTGGTGATGCAGTTTAGGCTGCACACCAGTAGATGGCACTTAAGAGTAGGAGCTGGCAGATAGGCTGGTGCCCAGTGGGTGCACCTGCCCTAATGAGGGTGGCAAGAAGAGATCGTGATGGGGGGTCTTGAAGTCTTAGAGTAAGGAGCAGGGGTGGAGGTGTACCAGCTCCTCATCCTGTACTGGCAGTAATGCAGTTTGCTTCGCTGTCACACCCCTGTCTTGGGGCTCACAACCCTCGGTTTATAAAGGCTTTGGCTCTGTGCTATAGATCTGCCTCTTGGACAGTTATCACTGGAATGGGGCAGGTAACTTCAGGGTTTATCCTCCATTGCTGGGGTATTACCACACTGTATAGAGAGGGGGAGTTGGAACCCACCTTTTAGGAAAGCCTGAGCAGGCACAGCCTTGATTTCAGTGGGGATGGAGCTACCAGAAAGGCATGAAAAATGCTTTTGTTTTGTTTCTACTCACTTTCAGAGGGATTGGAGCTGCCAGAAAAGTAAGAAAAGTACTTTCTTTCAGCGCAAGCTTACTAGGCAGGGTGAGAAGACCCACTACTGTGTCTGCAACAGTGTACAGCAGATATTTAAAGATGAACCTTTCTCCACATCTGTTCCCAGATGTCAGTGATGCCCTCTTCACTGCTTGGTGCTGTGTCTGTGTTTCCTTTATTTCAAGGGAACCTTTGGTGGGCTGTGCTTCCCCATTGCTTGGCGTGACCTTTGTTGAAGATTAAATCTCCAGGGATTTACAACTTCTAGGGACCCACTGGTGTTCTGTGCTTGCCAAAATCAGAGCAGATTGTAGGGTATATTTGTGGGTGGTTTGGTGATGCAGTAGCTCAAGGATTGAGGATCTCCAGGGAGGGCAATGACACCAGGGGTAAATTATTAAGATTTTTTTATGTGGAACAGAGTGTAGTTTATCTTGGTAAATGTGACACATTCACTTAAAGACAATGTATGTTGTCCTGTTTTCTGGGTGGCAATTTCTATAACTTTCAATTGTATCAAATTAGTTGATAGTATTTTTCAATAATTTTATAACTTTAAGATTTTGTTTCTATTTGTTCCTCCTGTTATTTAACTAGGGGTGCAGAAATCTCTGACTGTATTTGTGGATATATCTTTGCATTTCAGATTTTTGTCATGTATTTTGAACTCCAGTATCAGGTGATTAATGTTAAGAATTGTTATTTTTTGAAGAATTTCTTTATCATTGTAGCATTACCTTCTTTGTCATATTCTTTGTAATATTCTTTGTTCTGTGTTTTCTGATACCAATATAACCACTCTTATTTTTCTTTGATTTTTTCCATTTTTTCCCATTTACTTTGAATCTATTTCTGTCTTCATATTTAACATGGGATTCTTATAGGCAGCATGTAAATTATCTCACTGTCTTATCCAATTTTATAATCTCTGCTTTTAAAATGGAGTGTTTAGACCATTTTATTATACACTACATTTATTATACCCTATATTTACTTGTGGTGTAATTATTGACAAAGTTTTGTTTAAATGTACCATCATGCTCCTTGTTTTCTGTTTATCTCATTAATTTTTTTATTCACTTTTCTTTGTTTTTTTGCTTCTTTTGGATTATTTTGTACACTTTCATTTTGCGTCCTTTTTGATAACTATAACTCTTTGACATTTTAGTGATTCCTTTAGGGTTTAGGATATACCTAAATTATAATAGCACAAAATGTCATACATTTCACTTTATATGTGTTATAAATCCCACAATACATTGCTACTGTTTTGCTTTAAGCATTTGTCTTTTTAACAGATTTAAGTTATAAGAATAAAATCTTTATATTTATCCATGTATTTATAATTTCCATTGTTCTTTATTTTTTTGTGTAGGTCTAGATTTCTATGTGGCATCATTTTTCTTCTACTTGAAAGACTTCCTTTAGTATTTATTGTAGTTTTAGTTTTGCTGATAATGAATTCTTTCATCTTTTGTAGGTGTGAACAAGTCCTTAATTCACCTTTGTTTTTGTTTTTATTATTATGCTTTAAGTTCTGGGGTACATGTGCAGAACGTGCAGGTTTGTTACATAGGTATACATGTGCCATAGTGGTTTGTTGCACCCATCAACCCGTCATCTACATTAGGTATTTCTCCCAATGTTATCCCTCCCCAATCCCCACACCCCCTGCTATACCTCCTCTAGTCCCCCCACCCCCCAACAGGCCCCAATGTGTGATTTTCCCCTCCCTGTGTCCATGCATTTTCATTGCTCCATACCCTCTTATGAGTGAGAATATGTGGTGTTTGGTTTTCTGTTCTTGTGTCAGTTTGCTGAGAATGATGGTTTCCAGCTTTATCCATGTCCCTGCAAAGGACATGAACTTACCCATTTTTATGGCTGCATAGTATTCCATGGTATATATGTGCCACATTTTCTTTATCTAGTCTATCATTGATAGGCATTTGGGTTGGTTCCAAGTCTTTGCTATTGTGAACAGTGCTGCAATAAACATATGTGTCCATGTGCCTTTATAACAGAGTGATTTATTATTCTTTGAGTATATACTCAGTAATGGGATTGCTGAGTCACCAGTACCATTCAGGACATAGGCATAGGCAAAGACTTCATGAATAAAAACCAAAAGCAATGGCAACAAAAGCCAAAATTGACAAATGGGATCTAACTAAACTTAAGAGCTTCTGTACAGTAAAAGAAACTATATCATTAGAGTGAACCGGCAACCAACAGAATGGGAAAAAATTTTTGCAATTTACATATCTGACCAAGGGCTAATATTGAGAATCTACAAAGAACTTAAATCAATTTACAAGAAAAAACAACCCCATTGAAAAGCAGGCAAAGGATATGAACAGACACTTCTCAAAAGAAGACATCTATTTAGCCAACAAACATATGAAAAGAAGCTCATCATCACTGGTTATTAGGAGAAATGCAAATCAAAACCACGCTGAGATACCATCTCATGTCAGTTAGAATGGCAATCATTAAAAAGTCAGCAAACAACAGATGCTGGAGAGGATGTGGAGAAATAGGAACACTTTTACACTGTTGGTTGGAGTGTAAATTAGTTCAACCATTGTGGAAGACAGTGTGGCGATTCCTCTTGGATCTGGACATAGAAATACTATTTCACCTTTGTTTCTGAAAGTTTTTTTTAGGTTAGAGAACTCTGTTGTTTTTTTCTTTTAGACTTCAGAGATATTGCCCTATTGCCTTCTCGCTTTCATTGTTTATAAGGAATCTTTTACTATGCACACTTTAGTGCTTCTGTGTGTAATTTCCCTTTTTCTCCATTTGCTTCTAAGATCTGTATTTTTATCACTGGCTTCATGTAATTGGTTTATTACATGCCATAGTATAGTCATATATATGTTTGTACTTGGGCTTTGTTAAGCTCTGTGAATAGTGGGTATGTATACTTATTTTTTTTATCAAATTCGGAAAGTTTTAGGAACTATTTTTTCAAATTATTTTTGTTTTCCCTTTAAGGCCACTTGCTCATATATTTGATCACTTAAAATTATCTCACATTTCACTAATGCTCTGTTTCTTTTTTGCAAGTCTTTTTTCTCTGTGTGTTTCATTTTTATAATTTCTATTACTATGTCTTTAAGTTCACTATTCTTTTTTTCTGAAATGTCATCTGCCATTATTCTCAGCCTGTGTATTTTACAAGGCAAACATTGTAATTTCTACTTCTGAACATTTAAATGGGGTCTTTTTTTATATCTTTTATTTAAAATGTTCAACTTTTTTTCTACCTTTTGAATATATTGAATTCAGTTATAATAACTGTTTTAATGCCATCTGTGTCATACTTGGGTTAATTTTTATTGGTTGACATTTTTCTCTTCATTATAGGTTATATTTTCCTTCTTCTTTGCATACTTTATAATTTTGGGGAGTCAGGCTTTGTGAATTTTGCCCTGCTGATTACTGGATAGTGTTGAACTTTAAAAATATTCTAAAGCTTTGCATTTGAATGTGGTTAACTTACTTGGAAATAGTTTAATGATTTAGGTTCTTGCTTTTAAGCTTTGTTAGGTGGAACAATGCTATTATTTGTTCTCATTCTTGAGGTAATACCTCTCTTAATTCTTTAACTGATGCCCATGAATTATGAGGTTTTCCATTTTGGTTACTGGGGATAGGCATGATTCTTGGCCATGTGTGATTCCTGGGTGTTGTTACTTCTTATCCTTCTGAATGGCTCTTTCCTGGCCTTGGGTACTTTTCTCAAAGACAGGTGTGCTTTGGTGCTTAACCAAATGCTCAGTGAGGAACATCTTCAGTTCTGTGGAGTTCTCTTTCTGTGTATCTCTCTCCTTTTCAGTGTTCTGATTTGCAAACACCAGAAATCTTGTCTTCCCTGAACTCCCAACTCTGTCTCCTCAACTCAGGGTTCACTGGGCTCTGCCTGTATTCCCATCTTTGCATCACAACCTGGAAACTTCCTCCAGGAAATAAGCTGGAGCAATCATAGGTATGACTCAACTCATCTGTTTCAAACCCAACCCCTCATTTCCAATGTGTTGAAAACTATAGTTTTACATATTTTTTTGGTACTTTTTTTGTTTGTAGCAGGAGTGTAAATTTGGTACCTGTTACTACATCTTGGCTGAGAGCTTTGTTTTTCTTCTTATGGTTTTTTAATGCCCAAAATTTATTTGTGCATGTAACTAGAGTTATTGATGTTTGCTTAAGTCTGCAAGTATGTCTTCCGTCCTCAATCATTACCTCTAAGGGCACAAAACCTTTATTGTTTGTCTTCATATTCTCAATGTTAATATAGTAGTGCTTAACACATAGAAGTTTAATGCTTATTGGACAAATAAAATTAAAATGGGGATAAGCTTATGCTTCTGTAATGTATATTAGCATATATAATATATATTTCATATTATGTATACATGGCTGTGTATATATATGAATATATATGTGTATGTGTATTTCTCTTACATTGCATTTATAGTTCTGTAATTATTTTTGTGTGTAGTCAAAAACTGCTTAGTGAAATTTTTTTTTCTGCAAATAAAGGTTGATTAGGTTTTACATCAGCAAAATGAACAAAACTGATGCTTAAAATGTAAAGGTGTTACCTGTTCAGGCTTTACTCACTCCAAATATTAATAAGTATATAAGTATGATTGTTGAATATTTGAAAAGAAATACTAATTCCAAGACCCAGAAAGAAAAAATCCATAACAAACATTAAAGTTAAATATCTCAGGTTTAATTTTGTATAATTTTATTTAAAAAGTAAGATTGTATTTTTTAATTACATTGCAAAACAAATGTGTAGAAATATACATCTGTGCCTGTTGCTGTCGCATTGGAAAGAGGTCTTTCAGAACAGTTATGTCTGCTCCTCACAGCCTCATTCAGAGTTCAAAGGGAGTAAGGCCCAAGAGAGCAGATATTTCTCTAGTGAGCATGAAATTTGGTAACCTTAGCCCTGACCTTTAATCTGCTGAAGCAGAGAGACAGAGGCATTTCTCTGGGACACTGGAGAGGATATAAACCATTAAAGTTAACAGTGGATGAACTCATTCCATTACTTTTAATAACATTATATCTGTGTTTGTGTGCTCAATGTAATGATAACTTAGTGAAGGAGAATTAATTCCACATATTATCTACATAAAGGATAATGAGGGAAATTAGTTTTCTCTAAGGAAGTTTCATTAAATTTGAGTATAAGCCAATCTACTTTAGATTGGTCCCTGGTTCTTGGATGACTTTCAAGCCTTGAGGCTCCTAGAGAATGAACAAGGCCATATTTGAATGTCAGGGAAGCAGACGCAGAAGGTTTCAGAGGACGCTTGTCACTAAAATTCCCTTTCCTTCTGGAAAAGCAAACTGCTAGTTTGTTGACCATCAGGTACAAAATGTAATTTTTTTCTATAAACCAACATTGTATCTGCTGAGATAGTTTTAATTCATATGATTTGTGACTAAACTATTTGATTTGTGGGTCTGATGGCTCCTTGAGGTATTTCAAGTAATAAAAACAACAAACAAGCTAATAGTGAATTAGTAAATGTTCAGTATCAATGAGGACAAATATTTTGTATTTCTTTTTTAATACAGGAAGGTTAAAGCAATGTCTTCCAAGTTAGATGTCTGTTTTGAAAATCTGTCTTTGTTAAATTTGTGTTACTAAATATTGACATTTTATATAATGCTAGTGATTCTTGTAGTAAAATTTAGAGCGTGCAATTTTCTTGTGAGTTTAGAATGTAATTAATTTTGCAAGTTTTTAACGGGTCAAACAGTTTGATTTCTCAAAGACAACAAGGCAAATTTACTAAAATGTGCTTATTTTAAATTGAAAACAAAATTTTATCAAAGGTAAACAGCGCTTAAATTGCTTCATTAAGAAATGTTACTGATCTTTACAATGTTTCTATGTACATGTAGTAGTCTTAGTACTAACACATTAGTAACTCAAACTAGATGGGGAAGAGCAATTCTAAAATAATAAGCCTGCTAAATTATAGAATTTAGCTGTTACAATGGATTGAATTTTGTGTCCCCCAGGAGTTCATATGTTGAAATTGAACCCCCAAGGTGACGTATTAGGTGGTGGAGCCTATGGGTATGGGATTAGAGCTATTATGAAAGAGGGCCCAGAGAGTTGCCTTGCCCCTTCCATCAGGTGAGGACACAGCTAAAAGGTACTGTCTATAAACCAGAAAGTTGGCCTTCAACAGACACTGAATCTGCTGGCGCCTTGATAGTGGATTTTCCAGCTACCAGAACTGTGAGAAACAAATAACTGCTGTTTACACATCACCCATTTTATGATATTTTGTTAAGACAGGGGTAATGCAGTTTATTGTTTATAAACTATTAATAATAATAATTATAAATCAGGGTCAGTTACAGAGCTAGTGCATAGTAGAATTACCTATAGATTAAAATAATAAAATCAAAGAGTTGTGGGAACACTAAAATAAACCAGTGTCAAAAGAATCTTGCTATTAGGTTGGATACTTTACTAAATGATATGAAAGTAATTGAATGAATTTTTAAATGCTTCCTACATTACATTTTAAAAAAGAAATAAATTGTTGTGAATAGTTCTAAGAGTTCTGTGAAATTTTAATCTCAAATGCTTTTTTGTCATTTATATTTGGTTACAAAATTAATCTATACACTCTATTAAGAAGAATACCCTTATCAAAGATAAGCTTCAGATTTCACCTTGTCTGAATTTCTTCAAATTCCAAATTGGTAGAGCCCATATGAATAAAGTCTTGCTGTATTTACAATTCCAGAATAAATAACACAGCAATGGAATGCAAGTTTTTTAGGGAACTTGAATTATTTACAAAACAAGTATTGAGCTAATCCTATATGTAGATTTTAAATTTACAATTATTTCTGTGCTTAATCACTTATAGATTTAGGGGATGATGGAAAATTCATTCATAGGACTTCAGGAAAATGAACAAATGTGGGGAATGACAGACATGCTATGACTAGAACAGGATTTTGGTCCAATAAAAAATAATTATTGATTGATGGCAAAAGGAGTGTATTACCTTATACGTTGCAATTGTATGGCAGAAGTCAGTCAAATGGGAGTGAGAACAAATGTATTAGCTATTTCTTATACATACTTTATCTTTTAAGACTAATATAAAAATAAAGACGGGTTCAGTGACTCATGCCTATAATCCCAGCACTTTGGGAGGCCAAGGCGTGTGGATCACCCAAGGTCAGATGTTCAAGACCGGCCTGGCCAACATGGCAAAACCTCATCTCTACTAAAAATACAAAAATTAGCCTGGTGTGGTGGGCGTGCCAGTAATCCCAGCTACTAGGGAAGCTGAGATAGGAGAATCACTTGAAGCCAGGAGGTGGAGTTTGCAGTGAACTGAGACCATGCCACTGCACTCCAGCCTGGGTGACAGAGCAAGACTCCATCTCAAGAAAAAAAAAAAAAAAAGTACAAAAACAGATATAATTACATATTTTAGGGCCAAAAATTTTAGTTTCACCATTTTAGACAAAATTATAGATTACCTAAGGATGAGAAAACCATCTTTTCATTATGCTATTCAGTGTACAGTACTGTACTTGATTTTTCTTAAGAATCATCTTAAGCACCATCATTATCAATAACTTCTAAGTGAGTGGAAGTAGTTCTTTTGTTGCTAAAGAATTTACTGTAGACTAACTCTGTCTAAATTATGGGGTTATAAATCTATGAGTGCTTAGGAGGAAGCGGAAATTTATGTTTGTCATCATGTACTCACAGTATGTTTACCATCATCACTGAGACATTATCTGCTTCTCCTGGGGAAGGCCCTGGGATGAGGCTTTGAGGGATAATGGTGATGATGATGATGACAACCAGTTATGGGGCAGTTGCTAATCATTCAATAAACATTTACTGAATGTTCACTGAATATAACCTACTATGTGCCAGGCATATTTTTACCTACTGAATATAAAGATGGGAAGCCCCTTATGGTTCACATTCTAATGAGGAGGTACAGAAACCATGGATGAGTAAGTATATCAGATAATGATAAAGGCTGTAGAGAAATGAGAAGGGGAATGGGAAATGCCAAAGGGTGATTTTGTTACACAGGACAATTGGGAAAGGCCTCCTTATCATGTGATGTATGAGATCTGCTTTGTTTACAAAGTGAGGAAGAAAGCTATGAGGAATTCTAGGAGAAGACATTTTCACATGGAAAAAAAAAGTCCCACACAAAGCTGCTAGGATAGAATGTGCTTGGCTTGTCAAAAGAACAGCAAGAGGGCCAGTGCAATTGGGAGGGTGAATGAAGGGAGGCGAGGTCGGAAAATCCAGGAGAAGTGGTGGGAGGGTCAGTTTATAAGGCCTCATGGGTCACTAAGAAAACTTTGGATTTATACTCTGGTTTCTTTTCAGATTGCATAAATCTTTTGCCTATTACAGAAAACTTTGGCTTTTTGAGCAGATGTGTGACAAGGTCAGATTTAGCTTTTAGCAGCCTCACTTTGCCTCCTTTGTAGAGAACAGATCCTATTGAGGCTAATTGGAAGGCTTTCAATAATCTAGGATAGAGTTGATGAGAGGGTGATAGTGATCAAGAAGAAGAGAAGCAGAATTCTGAAGTAAAAGCCAGCAAGATTTGCTGATGGATTGGATATGTGGTGTGAGAGAAAGCAAAATGTCAAGGATAAACCCAAGGTCTTTTGGCCTGTACAGCCGGGCAGATAGAGTTGCTATGTACTGATAAAATGATAGGAACAATGATTAGGAGTTTGGTTAATAGGCTTGCTAAGTTTGAAATACTTATTAAACATCTGTCAGGAGATGTCAAGATAGATGAAAGAAATAAGGGAGGATCATCAGTATATCAATGTTCATTTAGAGATATCAGAAGATATTACCTAGGGAGTGAGTGAAGACAGAGAAATTATAGGGATTGTGTGCTGGTCACTCTAACATATCAGAGCTGGGAAGATAAGGGAGAGTCTGTCACTGAGAGGAAACAGGAGTGGCCAGTGAGGTGGGACAGCCTTGAATGAGGGTGACCCTGAAGCCAAGTGAATAAGACATCTCAAGAAAGAGCCAGTGATCAATAAAGTCCTGGCTTGTAGGAGCTCTGCCCACATCCTCTATGAAAGGCTCCTATGTGGCTAAAGCAGTGCTATGTATCCTCTTAGCAGCATCATGCAGTCGGGAGTCCCTTAAAGAAATGGCTAGAGAAAGGATGACTTAGGAATCAAGCCTCAAATACAGTCTCCAAGGAATGTAAGGTACAGACCTTAATGAACTCTTATCCTCTCTTCATGCAATGATATGCAGGACTCTATTTTGATCAGTCCTCAAATCTTGAGTGTCTCTGCTTTTGTTAATGATAGCCAACTGCTACATCTATCATACAGATTAACAGAATCTTGTTTTTATCAAGGGGAAAAACTGTTTCTGACATCTAGTATGCAAATTAGCAAAAGGTCTGTTGCAGATGAAGATATCAGCAGGTGGAGAAAATGCTGTAGTCACTCCTGGAGTGTGGCCCTTCTGGTTAGAATAGGAACTGACTATCCTCGGACTGTTAATTCTTGACAGCAAGTTACCTGCTAATGCCTAGAATTAAAACTTAAAATATTTGACATTCAACCCATTATAATGCTGATAACATGATGTATTTTAATGAAAATTACAGACATTATGCTATTAAGCTGTTTCAAGAGAGGAACATGAAAGATTCCATGGCTGTGAAGAGGAAACATTGGGATTTAAACCTAGATGTGACTAACTTTAAAGTCCATGATTTCCATATGAAGCTACCTGGTTCTATCCCTAATATACAGTTCCTGCATTTCAGAACCTCCACTCAAAATAGGCAGGCAAGTTGTGGATATGACTAACTGATATGGTTTGGCTTTGTGCCCCTACCCAAATCTTATCTTGAATTGCAATAATCCTCACACATGAAGGGCAGGGTCAGGTGGAGATAACTGAATCATGGGGGCAGTTTCTACCATGCTGCTGTCCTCACTATAGTGAGTGAGTTCTCCCAAGATCTAATGATTTTATAAGGGGCATTTCCCCCTTTGCTTGGCACTTTTCTCTCCTGCTGCCATGTGAAGAAGTGTGCGTTTGCTTCCCCTTCTGCCATGATTGTAAGTTTCCTGAGGGCTCCCAGCCCTGTGGAATTGTGAGTCAATTAAATCTCTTTTCTTTATAAATTAGTCAGTCTTGGGTGTTTCTTTATAACAGCATGAGAATGGATGAATATAGTAAATTGGTAGCAGGAGTGGGACACTGCTGTGATGATACCCAAAAATGTGAAAGTGACTTTGGAACTGGGTAACAGACAGAAGTTGGAACAGTTTCAAAGGCTCAGAAGAAGACAGAAAAATGTGGGAAAGTTTGCAACTCCTAGAGATTTGTTGAATGGCTTTGACCAAAATGCTGTTTGTGATATGGACACTGAAGTCCAGGCTGAGTTAGTCTCAGATGGACATGTTAAGAACTGGAGTAAATGTCACTCTTACTATCCAAAAGACTGGTGGCATTTTGGCCCTGACCTAGAGATCTATAGAACTTTGAACTTGAGAGAAAGGATTCAGGATATCTGGTGGAAGAAATTTCTAAGTGATGAAGCATTCAAGAGGAAGCAGAACATAAAGGTTTAGAAAATTTGTGGCTCAGCGATGGAACAGAAAAGAAAACCCCATTTTCTGGGGAAGATTCAAGCTGCTGCAGAAATTTGTGTAAGTAACAAGGAGCTGAATGTTAATCACCAAGACAATGGGGAAAATTTCTCCTGGGCATGTTAGAGACCTTTGTGGAAGCCCCTCACATGACAGTCTCAGTGGCCTAGGAGGGAAAAAATGCTTTCCCAGGCCAGGTCCTGGAGACTCCTGTTGTGTGCAGCCTAGGGACTGCATTCCAGTTGCTCTGGCCATGGCTAAAAGGGGTCAAAGTACAGCTCTGGATGTTGCTTTAAAGGGTGCAAGCCCCCAGCTTTGGCAACTTTCACATGGTATTGGTCCTGCAGGTACACAGAAAACAAAAATTGAGGTTTGGGAACCTCCACATAGATTTCAAATATGTGTGGAAACTCCTGGATGTCTAGGCAGTAGTCTACCGGAGGGATGGAGTCCTCTTGGAGAACCTCTGCTAGAGCAGTGCCAAAGGGAAATGTGGGGTTGGACACTTCTCAATGAGTCCCCATTGGGGCCCTGCCTAGTGGAGCTGTGAGCAGAGGGCTATTGTCCTCTAGGCCCCAAAATGGTAGATCCACCAACAGCTTGCACTATGCACCTAGAAAAGTCACAGTCAGTGCCAGCTGTGAAAGTAGTTGGACCAGGGGGTTGTACCCTGCAAAGTCACAGGGGCAGAGTTGCCCAAGAGCAAGCCCACCTCTTGCATCAATGGGAGACCACCTCTTGCATCAGTGTGACCTTCATGTGAGACATGGAGTCAAAAGAGATCATTTCGGTACTTTAAGGTTTAATGATTGCCGTATTGGATTTTGAAATTTCATGGGTCATGTAGCCCCGTTGTTTTGGCCAATTTCTCCCATTTGGAATGGGTGTACATACCCAATGCCTGTACCAGCACTGTATCTAGGAAGCCACTAACTTGCTTTTGATTTTACAGGCTCATAGGTGGAAGGCACCTGCCTTGCCTCAGATGAGACTTCAAACTTGGACTTTTGAGTTAAGGCTGGAATGAGTTAAGAATTTGGGGTACTGTTGGGAAGGCATGATTGCATTTTGGAATGTGAAGACATGAGATTTGGGAGGAGCCAGCGACAAAATGGTGTGGTTTGGCTGTGTCCGCACCCAAGTCTCACCTTGAATTGTAATAATCCCCCTGTTTTAAGGGTGGGACCAGGTGGAGGCAATTCAATCATGGGGGTAGTTTCTGCCATGCTGCTGTTCTCATGATAGTGAGTGAGTTCTCATGAGATCTGATGGTGTTATAAGGAGACTTTCCCCTTGCTTAGCACTTTTCTTCATGTGAAGAAGGATGTGTTTTTTCCCCTTTCTGCCATGATTGTAAGTTTCTTGAGGCTTCTCCAGCCTTGAGGAACTGTGAGTCAATTAAGCCTCTTTCCTTTATAAATTACCCAGTCTGAGTATTTCTTCATACCAGCATGAGAATGGACTGATACACTAACCATCGCAGAAGGCATTATATGAAAACTCATGTCTGGTCAATATTTCCGCCGTTCAATTTTCTGGCTGGAATGTGCAAGGAAGGCTTCAAGGAGGAGAAGAGCTTTACATCGATTCTGAAAAGTAAATAGAACTCCAAAGGTTTTGCATTTTGAAACCAGGGAAGAGAGTTCTGCACAGTGTTATTATTCTAGGAAATGACATATTATGAAGGCTCAAATTCTTCATTTACAATTCACTTCTCTACATTTTTGGTAAAATTTTAAAATTTTTTCTCTTGGCATTAGGAAGATACTTGATATATCTGCTTTTTAACGGTCTTAGTCAAGTTTTCCAGAGAAATAAAACCAATAGGATATATTTAGAAACTTTATCATAAGGTATTATCTCATGCAATTATGGTGACTGAGAAATTCCATGATCTGCTGTCTGTAAGCTGGAGATCCAGTAAGGCTGATGGTGTAGATTCCAGTCGACACTATCTGGAGTGTGAAGGCCTGAAAACCAGAAGAGATGAAGACAGGAGAAGATTGATAGATGCCTCAACTCAAACAGTCTGATTGAGAGTGAATTTACTTTCTTGGCCTTTTGGTTCTATTCAGGCTCACAGTGGATTGGGTGATGCCCATACCCATTGGGAGTGCTTTACTCAGCTTACTGATTCAAATCATAAACTCTTTAGAAAACACCCTCACAGACACATCCAGAAATAATGTTTAAGGAGACATTTGAGCATCGCATGATCTAGTCAATTTGACAGATAAAATTAAGTATCGTGTTAATTACTGACCTTCCTCTGTTAAGGAAACACAGTGTCTCTTCATTGTTTCCCATGAGAAGTTGGACATAGCTCTGGGAATTGAGTTGCTTCATTTATAACACAGGGATGTTCATACATTTCTCACAGGGATGTTCTGAGTATTAAATAAAATGATATATGTGACAGTGCTTTGTTACGTGTAAATGCCATTTAGATATATCATAAATATCATCATCCAATGTCATCAAGTACAACAATGTGAGAGGAAAAGACAGAAACAACAGTAAATATTTCTTGCTTGTGGTCCCATGACCTAGTTTGGCTGAAGGATCTTTTGTATGTTAATATAATAGCTCTGAAAAGATTTGAGCCCTATCGTTCATATCAGACATTTCTATCCATTTAAGAAGCTTTGTTCTGTATCCAGCTCAGCTGCCAGCAGGCCTGACAGAATGCAAAACAGTGATAGCACCCCAGAGCTGTTCTTGACTCACCCAAAGTCTTCAAAAATAAAATAATCCAGCTCTATTATTTTTCATTTCCTGCAAAACATGAAAGCTGATGAGTTCTGGGCTCTCTTGCCATTACAATGAAAGAGTCAAATTGCATAGTCCCTTTAGCCAACAACAGGACAATCCAGTAATTTCTGTTCCAGAAACGTGCCACTTAGAGGTTAAAATCTCCTTTCTCAGCAGAAGGCATTCTCTTTTTGGTAGCTTTCGAGCATTGCACCAGGTGCTTCATCTCCATCATTCTGCACAGGAAACTCCTCCTTGGTTTTTAGGGAGGTGGATAGTAGTGTAATCTTTATTCAGCTTATTGATCTTGTAAAGGTCTCTAGGGAAGTTCCTTGGGTAGCTCAAAAACTTAATTTTCAGTTTAATCAGTGAAGAGAGTCTCAAAGCCATGATTAATCTCTAAAGGGATTCACATGACAACTGGTCTCACATTCTCTGCAACCACAAAATTCAGTGGACCAGAAGATCAAAGTCCAAATAACATTTTATTTCTTTCTTTTCATTGTTTTTGCTTTACATATGTCATATTAGCCTTTAGTACGTAATAGCTAATTTAGCTGGGATATTCTCTAAGAGACTAGTGGAACCTATTAGTGATGGATTGAATAATGGTAGACTAAAGTTATAAGTATAGGGAGAGTGTATCTGAGGAGCTGGTAAACAGGGTATACAAACTCTGCTCTGTACACGCCATATTCAGTGACCTACTCTGTCAATTTAAGGATTTTCTCCATCAACCATGGACATTCTTCTCCCAGATTTTCTGCAAATGCATTTTTTCCCTTTCTGCCTTTCTCTAAGGCATGACAAACCTGTGTATTCACTAGATCACAAATTATTCATGTCCTAGTTGAGCCATGTCAATCTCAGCCTAAGTCCACTTGTCAATGCCAATGGCCATGGAAAGGAAGTTAGAGGAAAGGGATGTAAAGGAACGGAGTCACTTGGTAACCACATCCCATCTCCTCCTGTTGGTTACTGATAGCCTGTGGCTGCAACTTGCACAGAGATATAATAGAGGAGTGCTTTTCAGCCTTTAATGTGCATAGAAACATCCAGGAATCTTGTTAATCTTCAGATTCTGCTTCGGTAAGACTGGGGGGTGGGGCCTGAGATTTTGCATTTCTAACAAGATCCCTGGTGGTGCTGATGCTGGTGGGCCACAGGCCACACCTTGAGTAGTGAGCAATTAGGAGGCTTATCGGTCTGGGAGGCTCTTAAACATGCCAGTGAGACTCAGGCTCCAGTAATAGTATGGGGCCTAATATGTATAACAAAGAAATATTGTCTGTTAACAGCATTCCCCTGGCCTATCCCCTGGGATCTAGCCTAAAATGATTACATTATATTTATCAAATACTCTCTGCAAAACATATTGCTATAAAAATCGGTTAAGCATTTGTGACCAAATAGAAGAAATAAAGAGCTATAATTGTCTTAAAGAGTGATATACGAGAAATTCGCCAGAGCTATCTGGGTGCACAGGATCTTATAGCCTCTTTCATCCATCAAAGGTTTTTCTCCACAGATGTCAGCCAGGAGGTTATCTGTATCGTAAACACTATGCAAAGCTTTCTGGATCCTTTCTCTGGGACAGGTTGCCTCCATTGACTATGTTATCAATCAGGGCATAAACCACAGCCTTAATGTTATCTGAGACTCAGAAGTTCACCCTGGCACACTAACTGCTGGGGAATTATGAGTCGTGGGATTACTCTAACATAGAGAGTATTGTGCTGTGAAGATTATGGAATCTTATTAGAAAAGGCTCTGCCCCAGATTTGCAGCAGTTAAAATCAGAGTATTTCTTTAGATACCATAGGGAAGATGAAAAATGTTGGAACCTGTTTGTATTGACTCGTATGTACTCCCAGGATGCAGAGGCAGCAGCAAGAGCTGCAGCAACCCTTACTTATTAGTATGAATTTCCCCTTTGAAAGGTTATTTAAAAATATTTGTACATATTTCAAATCTCTCAGTCTGGTTTGTGGCAAATGGTGGCTTAAATAACTTCTTAATTATTTTGTTCTAGTTTTTGCAGAAGGACTGTTGCAGATATTTGGCACAAAGCTTAGGTTGTTCGGACCTTTAACTGCCTACTCAATAGATTTCAGGAAAAGAAAAAAAATCAAGGGGTGCTAAATTGTTACTCTGTTTATGTAGTATGCACACATAGAATTGACTGTGGACCTCAGTACAGGAAAGACATACTTGCACAGTGGAATGGTAATAATTTTTCTGTGTGTTAAAATTACGCTCTTGCTATTTTGTCATAATATTCCAGAGTGAAGCTTTAGAAGAATGACATGCTTATAATAATTGTAAACAGATTCGCTTTGCAGATCTCAGGTAGCAAATTATCTCATGAACTTGCAGATAAAATATAAGCAAAATCATTTAAAATTAATGGTAGATAAATAGAAACAAATTAAAGCAAATGCTATTTTGCAGTAAAATCAGGTAGAGTCATTCGTTGAAGGAGACACATGAGTCAGGTGCCAAACTTGGACTTAAGCACATATTAGCAAATGTATGCCAAGTCCTGGTTCCTGCTCCAAAGTTTGAGGATCTGGAAGGATACATATCAAGTGTGGAGGGATGCTGGCTTGTGGAATTTATGGACTAAGGGTTATGAAATTCTGGATGATCCTGAATCATCATGTGGTCAGTTTGTTCCTTGTAGGTGTGCTGAAGATGAGATGGTGTCATACCCTAACTAATCCTGCGGTGGCTGGTTTGAAGCAGTTGGGCTAGGTACCTAGAGACAACCTCAGTCCTGTGTCACTACTTTTCTGATTATTTATGTAATCTCCTGCATTTTATTTTATATACTTACACATAAATATGTATGTTTGCAAAACACATATGTATCTATGTATGTATCTATTTCATAAGCATAGGAAATACCAGTAATAGGTGGTGAGAATGACATTCAGCATTGTTGAGTTCTCCTACACCAGGTAGTACAGGAAACAGCCAGTTGGGAAACATCAGAATGCTGAGCTTCACTCACTCTTGCAGTCTTTTTTCACCTAATATTGTGTATATTGGGTAAATATGACTCATCACGAAGACTCTTGAATATTAGAATTTAGGAAGAAATCCAGTTTGAGTGATTGCAATGTCAGAATTGTGATTCTTCTGATTACGATTATGTTGAGTGGTCCTTTCGACAGATTAAGGGTGCTTTCTGGTAAATTAAGTTTTCAGGTCAAAATAAGGTGAGATGATATATGTATGTGTATTTATGTGCGTATATGTATAAATTATGTGTGTGTGTATATACAGATACATCATATCACATGAACCCTTTGGAAACTATCCTACTGAGGATAAGAGCCTATGTGATCTAACTTCCTCAGTTTGGGAAGAAGAAAAATATCAAGAAAAGCAAAGAAAGATGAGACACCATTCCAAGATAATATTGTTTTAAAATCCATACTGTCTACCGCATGAAGGTCATGTTGTGGACACTGTTTTGGCAATGAAAATAATAGTTATATGTAAAAACACTTTAAATGGCCATGATCCACAGACATCAGCTTTATACAAAACATCAAATGGTCACTGAATGAACAGTGCTCACCTATATCTCATTCTAAGGAAATGAAATGAAATCCCACAACTCCAAACAATGGACAGAGAGTTCAGCCAGGCCCAGTAAGGGATACCATTTAGTTTAAGCAGACCATGGCCTGAGGCAGCCTACCACCTGCACAAAACCTTAATAAAACAAAATAAAACAAAAAGCAAAAATAACAGAGCTTGGAGGTTAAATAATGCAAATAGTTCAGTTCTAGAAAAAAACAATCCGAGAAAGAGTGAGTTCATGCAAATTCCCCAGTCACACAATTGGTAAGCGGCAGAGCCGTGACGAGAATCCAGGCGGTCTGGCTCGAGTTTATGTCCTTGACCCTATGCAGTATCTTCTCTCTACAGAAGCTGTGACCTCAGAGAGGTTGCTTTGACATTTGTTTTTAAACTCTATGGTGTCTTTTTACCTTCATTTTACAAATAATAATGGGCTGCCTCCATACACAAGTCTTTCTGCTAGTTGAGTGGAAGGAGAGAGGCATGAATTAACTAATGATCCAATAAATTTTTAAAAAATACTTTCCACTATGAAAGTATTACGAGGCAAAAGGGGCTATGGAAATATAGGATGGAGGTGAGTGATGGGGTCCACCCTAGGTCAAGGGTAAGGGAAGGAGTCCTTGTGGAAGTGACATTTGAGCTGGGCATTCATTCTAGGCAGAGGGAACACCTACATGAAGGCCTTGAGCCACGAAGTAGCATGGCATCTGTGAGGGTCTGAACAAGGACCAGAGCAGCAGGCATGGAGACTGATATGACATGAGCTTGGGAGACCAGGAGGAAATGTGGGGTCAGGTGGGGCCTTCAAGGCAACTTTAGAGTTTCATGTTTATTCCCAAAAGCAATGGGCTCTTAATACTCATGGAAGTATGTTTATTTCCACCCACATAATATATCCTATAAATAATATATAATATTTATTTTATAAAATAATATATAATTATGTATCTTATAGTATTTATATAAATTTATATATTACTTTTAGAAATAATATATAAATAATATATAGTGTTTATTATGTGGATAATAATAGAGGAAAAACTGTGGTTTCAGGATCTCTTTTCCTCTAGAATTTAGATGTATTTTCCCGATGATCTGTGGTAGGAGTCAGCATCCTTTCAAAGCAGGGTGCTAAGCTGCTACTGCCTCCTATCCTGATTTACAGGGTAAGGGCCAACTCATAATGAGCAAGATGGGAGCCATGAGTTGTCCAAGATGTCGGAGATCAACTTCTGCACCTTTTGGCAGGGAGATCCCTGTAGCTATTGCCTTGGGATTGTAGTTTCCCTCTCCTCCCCCATCTCACCTTTGAAGTTATATGGAACAAAGTTTACTTTCAGACAGACTTTGCTCTTTTATTTTTGATGGGTCTGGAGGATCAGTCAGTCAAAGCCTAAATAAAAGAAGTCCCCAACGCATACACTTTCATTTCTAAAGCTTATATATCAGAAGGTAGAGCGACCCTTGGATTTATGCCTTTAATCATCAAATAGGCTTGCTTTCCCTGGTGCCTGAATCTGTGCTCCAGGCATCACTCTTTCTCCTGGAATTGAGATGATAAATGGTAGTTCCATTCCTGGACAAGCCTACAATTGCATTAAATGGCCTCTCAGCCAGGGAGAAGGGGACCATGCAGCTCAGAAGGGAGGAAAGGTGGAGTAGAATCTCTTTCCCTCTCTCCTGGGTATAATTTTGAAGTTAGAGTGATAAAAGAAAATCCAGTTTGAGTGGGGGCAAGGAGAGCTGCAAGGATAAGCATAAACTCTGTTAATGAAAGGGGGTCCCCAGCATAGGGCTTACAAGTGAGCTGGTAGCCTCTGAGCTGGGCATGAGAAGGCTGTGTGGGGCACTGCCTAGTGCCACATTTGGGCTGGCACTGCAGCTTCTCTTCGACACTGTTTAGAGTCCCCTTGTGAAGCATAGAGGACGTGACAGCTCTTTGATTCCTGGCTTCCCAGAACCAATAGCATGCGGATGACTGGCGTCTCTTTCACTCTCCCAACTCCTCTCTCTCTTTCACCTGTTTTTTGCAAAGTTGAATAGTAGAAGCAGCCTTTACCTTTTTAGGAGCAAGCAGCTTGTGCAGTGGAAAACACAGCAAAAATCATCACGTGCAGCTCCAGAAGCAGCCCCAGCCCTGCTCAGTGAATCAGCTGGGGCAGAGGTGGCAGCTGTGGGTGTGCTGGGAAGTCATGGGAAAATCCAGAGCAGAGCCAAGGCAGGGCCCCTGAGTGCTGCTGCAGGGGGCAGGAGAACCCTACTAATGATCCTCAGCCCTTAGAGTCAGGGAATAAAGCCAGGCAGCTGAGCAGATAAGAGCAATTCCAGAGATAAGAATCTAAGCTCCTTGGAAGCAGAGGCTGTATCTTGTGTCTCCTTAAATTCCCAGAGCCTATGTTGGCCATGCCGCAGAATGCATCCTTCACTGCTGAAAGGAAGAATCAGACACAGGAGACAGGTGGAAGCCACAAGAACTGTGGAGAAGGTGTAGGACAGAACATCCAGACTTAGAGGCATGTGTTGATGAGGAGATAGACTGAGAGACTCTTCTGTCCTATCTATGAAGACCTGAAAGAGATCTCATTTTCCTGGGCTGATGGAGCTAGCCACTGAGAAACAATTACATAAGATTATATCGGAAAATTACAATTAAAATTTCACATTTCTCAAAAATATTTTGGAAGACCTGAATATTTGAAATGCTGATTACTGAAATTACTACGTGGACCTGAAATGGCCTGTTTTGGCACATCATTTTAAGGCGTGCACTGAAAGGGCAGGTTGGTGATGAGCGCATCATCCGCTCTAGCTCAGGGATTCCGTCTAATGTCCCACTGAACATCAGTCTTACTGGGGGGTCTATCAAAGAAAAGAAAGAAAGGATCTTTCACCGAATAATTTAGAGAATGGAGTGGACCAGATGTTTCTTTTGGCAAGCCATTGTTTAAGTAGCATATGAAAGTCTAGACTTCAGTGAACAGACTTTGCTTAATGCAGTGTCTCTTGAGCTTGAATGAACATAGGACCCCATTGATAGATAGCAAATATTTCCTACATGTTGGACAGTGTTGCTGCTGTGGGTAGTTTGGAAAAGCAGATTTAAGTTATATCTGTTTGGGGTCATTACATAATCACAAGAAGTTGAAATTGTCCTTAGACCATTCTGAATGACCCCTGGAGCATAGTCCTGGGGCAGTGACTTCATTTCATCATGAATCTGGATCCAAAGTCAGATTAAGCCTGGTAAAAGATAAACCTGTCAGCTGTTTACCTGTCACTAAATAAATAAAGGTAAATTGCTTTACATTCTTGAGCTCCATTTTTCCCACCTGGCCTCTTGTACTTCTTTTCTCAGAAGGGTTTGTAGAGAATGAAAGGTATGTCTTATTCAATGAGGCCTAACTGGGATTTGTTGTAGTTAAGCAGAATTAACATTTCTTATTTGCGAGCATAATCTTCTTTGCTATTCCTACCAGCAGGATGCAGAGAAGTCAGATTGTATTGTCTGCGTTTACAGAGGTGGAAAGCAGTGCACAGAGAGACTGGGGGGAAAACGGAGTTTCTAGCTGGGTGATACTCTAAAGTGGGTTGTTGCAAATACAGCTCAGAAAATAGGGTCTTTGACCAAGAGGAATACAGCTGAGCTCGCTTCTGACAAAGTCTCTGCTTGTAGCTGGGGTTGCTAGCTTTGCAGTGATTTGTCAGGAATAGGTTCTGTTTTCATTACTGTGCTCTGCACAATCAGAAGGCGATTTGAAATAAATGGGGACATTTATCCACTAGGTGGAGCTACATCCTTTGTTCTCTGATGGATGCTTTTCCCTAGGCTAAATAGTATTTGGTTTGGGTGGGGAACTCAGCAAAGAGAGTATACATCCTTTTTTTCTTTCACCTTGTTGTGGGAGCTACAGTACTTTGATTGAAGAATGAATGGAGAATGGGCATGTTTTCATGCTGGGAAAAAGAGATATGATGTGTTAGAATGTCTTGTGAAATGTGGCAGATAACTGAGCAAAATCAGACTGTTTCACTTTGAATTAGATCCCACGACTTGCTAAATGCATGGAAAATGGGAAGTTATGTAACCCACCCACCTCCCAGCTATTTCACCTCTTATTTATTTTTTTATCTGTTAAATAGTTGCGTTGCAAGGTTCCTTGGTGGAGTAAATGAAATCTGTGTAAAATATTTAACTGATAATCTGGAACATTGTAATTCCTCAGTGTGGTAGTAATTGCTATTGTCCGTGGTTTAAGTTTTCACATGATTCAACGCCTAGTGAAAGACAACTTGATATTTTCAAATGAAAATGCGAAATTCAACAGGATTTGTATTTCTGGGCTGCCTTGATTCTTTTGTTACCATTGGGGTTCCTGCATGCCCTCAATCTTCTTAATCCCTGCCTGGCCTTCCTCCTCCCTAAAGTGGTGTTCCTGAAACTGATTTGTGCATCCAGTCACCAGGAGGGCTTGTTAAAACTCAGATTGCTGGGCTCCACCCCCAGGACTTGTGATTCTGTGGGACTGGGGTGGGACCTGAGAATTCGCATTTCTAAAGAATGTCCAGGTGATGCTGTTGCTGCTTGCACACCTGCTCTGCCTGTCCATGGGCAGGCCTCACACGGGCACAGTGGGCTATGACTGGAAGGCATGGCTGGGTAGGCTTCTTTGTAGCTAGTTGCCCCGACCCAGGCTGGCTCCCTTTCCTGGCTGGCCTTGGTGTCTAAAATGCCTTCCTCTAGACATGTGTTTCCTTGAAAAAAAAGAAAAACAGTTAAAGTCATTGTGAGGCTTACAACACCTCTTTATCATTTCTTCTTACCAACTCTTTCCCTCCCTTTACAGTTTTGATCTGACTCACATTGAAAGCACACTGGGCTTCCCAGTGGATTGCTTAGAGGCCAACGACTAGGCAAGAAATAGTCGGAGATTCATCCACATTAAAAAAAAAAAAATACTTCAGCACAGTATTTGACACGTGGTAAATGTTCAAATATATTTGCTGAATGAATGAATGTGCTATGGAAGCTACTTACGGCCTAATGATAGGAGCCCTCACCAGCTAGAAAGCTTTCCATTTACCAGCTGTGTGACCATGGCAAAATTATTTTATGAACAAAACACAGCTTACAATGACTAGGTGTCATTGTGATTTACAGCTACATATTGATTAATACTACTTCTGTTCTTTTAGGTTGAACCATGTAAAATCGCCTCTGTTTGGTCATTTTTGATTTACAAAAATGGCAGCTTTATATGGTTCAGCCTGATAAAACTTCTGTATTTTAAATTAGACACATGCTTAACTGAACTTTTTTTCCAATATGCTTTCAATTCCGGGGAGCTGTATTCCTTCTTCTCACTGCACATCTAAATGTTGTGGGAATATTTTAAAAAATAAGCCTGATGTTGGCTCAGTAAAAATTCAGTTTTATTCCCAGTCCAAGATGATCCTTCGTCACTATTTTCTCATTGGAAGAATGATTCTCCTTCATTTGGAAGCAACTGGCAGATGTTCCCTGCTGAGCTGGCTCTCGGTTTTTGTGGAATGCTGCGGTGTTGAAATGCCATATGTAGAATTGACTTTTCTTACTCTTCCCACTCCTCGTTCTGGAAATTGCTTCCACTTCCCCCGCCCATAGTCATAGCGTACGTTAATCTGTGTTTTAATCTTCTACACAACCACCCATGTCCTCTTCCCATCTCTCTCTCTCTCCCCACCAACCCTCTCTCATTTAATTACAACCAACTTGAGCATCAGCAAGTGAGAGTAGCTTGCCACATGACTCAAGTTATTGCTTTAGTTATGCAGGAAGCAGTGTAAAGGTGTTAAACCCATCTTCTCTTGAGTCTTAGAACTTTTGGTGCCATAAAGTCAGTAACTTACAGTACTCTTTCAGTCCATAATCATACAATAAAGACTTTTTGCACACGGATTATATTAAAAAGCTCTGGCCACTTGTCCGTCATTGGAATATTTATTAAATCACTTTCACAACTGACAGCAGGTTTTTTTTTTTTTTTTTTTTTTTTAACGTGGAATATAGAAAAATATGAGAATGCTGGTTACCAAAGGCTGTGGGAGGAGCACTCTCAGGAAGCACTGGGCTCAGAAGAAGGCCGTGGACAGGTACAAAGTGGACAAATTTCACCTGTTGTACATCTTTGTCTCATTTAAGTGCAATTGCTAAAGGAAGAATTAAGTATATAAACTTGGTATTTTAAATCAAATGTGCGCTATGAAAATCTCTACAGAATGAGTAGATAGAATACTCATTCTGGAGTCCTGCAGTTCACTGTTCAATCACTGAGTGGCTTTGGGCAAGTTACTTTGTTTCTTGGTGCCTCAGTTTCCTCATCTGTAAAATGGAGATAACAGCAATCACTTCATAGATTTGTTGTGAGGATAAAATGAGTTAAAGTATCTAAAATGCTTAGAGCAGTGTCTGGCAAAGAGTGAGAACTATGTGTATATTAGCTATTTCTAGTTTAAGAGAATATCTCAGAAAATGCTGAATAATAAAAATATGTAAATAATCAATAACTGCATTCTCCTGGAGGAACTTTTGTAACCTTGACCTTTTTAAAGGCCTTCTGCATTTTTTCCAGAAATATGCAGTTTTAAATGGTTTTAAGATTATCATTTAACAAATCATGCAGTGTGCTAATCCAGTGGGTTTATTATCAATAGATTGTTTTTCTCCCTTGATATTTAAGCTAAAACTTCTCTCTTCTTAATTCAAGTCTATTTTTCCTCATTATCATGCTTTCACTATGCTGGTAACTTTTTTTCTTTCTTCATGTTTACCTCATCTTGTTATTTACAGAAGAACAAGAGAGAATTTGTGAACTTGGACAAACTCTTCTGGAGATCTTTTACTCCCCAGGGATCTTTTACAGACATCATAGTTCTCTTGGTTACGCTGTGTGCAGGCAACATGAGCACTGTGCCACAAGTGTCTTTGGAAATTTATCATGAATAAAAGCAGAGAAAACCCAAAAGCCACCCATTCCTGAATTAGGAAGAATATAATTCTAGGCTTACTTTTGAATTTCCCCAAGGGCTTTACATTCTGAGGTGGAATGATGAAGTAGCTCACAGTCTTCAGCATTTGTGTTGTCATGTTTGAAATTGTGGGGGGTTGACTATGGTCATGGTTCACCAGGATTTTATAGCAAGAGCATGAGGTCTCAGGGACCCTACCCTCATGTAGACTATTTGTGCATGTTGGAAATATATTTAGTGCTTTGATATTTTATGATTATTTCATTTGCTTACTGTAATGGTCATGTTTGGGAAAAAATGTACTACACTTAAAAGATTTGTGTGTGTTTTCCTTGTATTTTATGCCATGCTCAACTCTGAAGTCTTTTAAAGCCCAGAAGTATATCCAGACTTCAGCACTGAGTTTTATGAGACAAATTATTTTTATGTCTGCTGATTTTTCATAGTTTTTCCATGTGTGATATTTACTTATTTATTTTTTTATTGTACTTTAGGTTCTGGGGTACATGTGCAGATCATGCAGGATTGTACATACATGGCAATGTGGTTTGCTGCCTCCATCCACCTGTCATCTACATCTGGCATTTCTCCCCATGTTATCCCTCCCCGACCTCTCCACCTCTCTGGCTGTTCCTCCCTTGGTCCCCCACAACAGACCCCAGTGTATGATGCTCTACTCCCTGTGTCCATGTGTTCTCATTGTTCAACACCTGCCTATGAGTGAGAACATGCGGTGTTTGATTTTCTGTTCTTGTGTCAGTTTGCTGAGAATGATGGTTTCCAGATTCATCCGTGTCCCTACAAAGGACACAAACTCATCATTTTTTGTGGCTGCATAGTATTTCATGGTGTATATGTGCCACATTTTCCTTGTCCAGTTGATGGGCATTTGGGTTGGTTCCAGGTCTTTGCTGTTGTAAACAGTGCCGCAACGAACATACATGTGCATGTGTCTTTATAATAGAATGATTTGTAATCCTTTGGGTATATGCCCAGTAATGGGATTTCTGGGTCAAATGGAATTTGTATGATATTTATTTATTGGAATATTTATTTTAAGATGTCATATTTAGAGTCTAATTAGGCTAATTTTAAGCATCCGTTAATAAGTTGCATGGTGGTTGCTTTCCTTAAAAACAAAAATTACTGATCTCATTTTAGAAACCGTCAATAGAGGAGAAAAAAGCAGCACTAATTTTATTTAATTATGAAATTGATCTCCTTAGTAATATGAATACTGGAGAAATACAGAATCCGAAACACTGTGCAAGAGTTATACAACTAGACACAAAGCTACATGTTGATGTATTCAAGCAAAAGGTCAGAATAAGCAAGGGAATGGAATCCTTTGGTGGTTCAGTTTTTATTCTAGGTTTTATCCTTCATATGCATATGAGGTGGTGAAGATATGACCAAGATACTACAATTTGAAAGTATAAGTCCTCATTTTCTGCCCTATCTTATTGTTAAGGCATGTGTGAGCAAAGGGTTAGGTGAATACAAAATTAGTGTAAAGAGGACACAAATAAATATCATCTTGGTCCAGCCAAAATCCCTAAGTCAAAAGTTGCTAGACTCTCTGCTCTTGTCCTTGGAGCCTTTTTTTTTTTTTTTTTTTTTTCGCAGAAAGGTGATTTTATTTAGGTAGAGAAAGAGAAGGAAAGGAGAAGAAGACAAAGGCTTCCACGCAGAGTGTGGAAGGGGATTCCAGAGGGAGAATCCTGGGACTTTGAAGCCTTGTAATCTACTAGGCAGTTTAAAGAGAGAGTAAGGAGGGCACTGTGATGAAACAAGGGGCTGATGGTGGTAGTGGTGATGGTGGTGGGTAATGGGCCCAGGGCCTGAGGATATGATGTCCCTGGGATTGTTGATGAGGTGGCAGCTATGGTAGTGTCTTCTGTGAGAGTGTTGTGACCGGCAGACTCTAGATGTGCTCTCTCAGTTATCCACAGCTAGCATGGGCATTTGGAAAGGAGGTGGGTGGGCCACCTTTCTATTGTCCTGTCTTCTATTTAAATGCTCCTGGTCAGAGCCTGAGTTCAAAGATGGTTCAATAAAGTGCTATGTCAGCAGACATATCCTAGCTAGTAGGATGCTTGGGGTGTTCTGAGAGACCTGAAAATAAGGAAAAAAATGTTTGGCCTTGCCTCATTACCTGCCAAATCTTCTGGCCTAAAAAAGAAGATTAGGGCATGAGGCTCAGGTAGGGAGATGAGTAAAGGAATATTGTAGCCTTGGCCTGTTGATATGATTTGTTACCTTTTGTTAAAAGCTGAACAACTTCTAATCAAGATCTGAACACTACTATAACAAAAATAGCCACATTGCTATTCCTGTACCAGGAAAAACCGAAGCCCATTCAGCAGGTGGCTCAATGTCACTAACAGCAGAGCGAACAAGATCAAACTTGGAAAGTCCTTTTACATTGCTTTCTAATTTGTTTTTCCAGGCTGTGTGCATCCTTTTTGGTCTGTGGTAGAAAGAAAAAACAATTGCCTGAATTTTCTATGAGACTGAAATAGACCTGATTGCCTAAAATATATATATACCAAAACATTATATATATATATATATATATATACACATATGTATGTATACACACACATATATACATATATATGAGGAGATTTGCAACATTAGGACAAATGCTGAACATATCTGAATTCTAATTGTGAAGCACTAATGTTGTGCATTAGTGTTTAGCCTTGGGAAATTCTTACTTTGGGTGCCAAATTAAACTAATCTACATTTACTAAGTAAACATTTTCTTAGCATGGTGTGATGCTCAGATTTCTACCATAATATTGTACTTTATACTTTCCCTACTATTTTATAAAATTGTGTAAGCAGTGAAATATTTCAAGCTTTGAACCATGATTCTTCATGGCCTCCTGGAGGATTGTGGTGATGCAAAACCCCTAAAGATACTGATGTTAACTGTCAGGTGGTATTATAAACTGTCCCAATGGATGGTAGAACCTGCTGAGTAGAATGTCATTATTATGAGACACATCCTGACACATGATGATACAGTAACAGTTTTTCCCGAGCATTCTTGTATTACTATTACAGCAATCCCTCAACCCAGCTAGATGCTTTATTCAGTGTTCTTTAAACAAAAATGTCAGAAAAAGTATGCAGTTATATGTAATATGAGAAGTCCTATATAAGCTGATTTGGGAAGGCCACCCAAAGTCTATAGTTATTTATCCATATTCTTGCCTAGGTTCACTCTTCCAACCTATTATCTTATTTATTCTCAGAATGAAGTATAGCTAGATTGCCTGTATTTGAAGCCTCTGAGGTTCATCTGTAAGCTTTAGGGGGCCACCCAGGTGAACTGGGAGATAGCGACTTTCGTTCTGAGCTGGTGCCTGGCCATTTTCCTGGAAAAGCCTGTCTTGATTATTAGTTGGGAAAGAGCAGAGCACATTTTAAGATGATGATTTACCTGGCTGAGCGTTAGCCACTCCATGCTGGATTTGTTACACGGGATACTTCATTAGCTGCGGGAAGTATAGCATGTTTTCTGACAAATATCCCCTAGAAATCAGATTCCAAAGTCCCCTTTGTCCTTGGGTGGTTTAACACTCCACACGTCTCTGCCTCGCTTTGTTAGAGCCTGGACCCCTGCCATTCCTATGATAAAGGCAGTGGGGAATGTCTCACCTATCTTGGTAATTTGAGCTTTTGTCCCATTTTCCAGGCAAGATTTCAAACTTTTAATTACCCACTTAGTAAAACCCAGATGTCCCATTTCAAAGACCTATTCCCATTAGGGAATTTTCATTTCCACGCAATAGTTGGATGAAATCCTAGAGTTTTGCTGCATCCCATTTCCAGCACTTTAGCTTTGCTTTTTTTTTTTCTGAGTAAATAAGACCATAAACTTTTAATTCTGTAAACCTATTTTAGATAGAATTGGGAGTATACCACAATCCACTATGCTGAAGCTTTCCATCTAAACCTTAACTGGTTCTTTTCAAAATATTTCTTAGCATGCATTTGGTTCATAAACCTTCTTGGAGTGCTAAGAGGATAAGTGACTTTCAATTTGAAAATACATTACAAAGTGTTCCATCTCTTATAGTTTAAGGAATACTCTAGTCAAGGTCTTACAACATTTACCTGACAGTGATTTTGATAAACGGATTCATCACTGGGTTGGAAAAGGGCCAGAATGAGATGTCTCTTGGACCAATTTACTGTGGCCATGTGTATTGGCAGAAGAGTATGGGTCTGGTGTGACCTTGTTTACACAGGATATTTCCACAGCTGTGCTAGCTGAAAGTCTCAACTTCAATCGCTTATCTCCATTGACCAAACTGGCTGGTCTAATCACCTGTTGATGGTGTTCCACATCAAAAAGTCATTTTCCAATTTCAAGAGAAGATACTTATGAATTTAAACTGGCTATATTGATGTGTAGGTAAAATAACAAAGTAGGGATTTAGCTCTGATAATTACATACAATTTAAGTCAAAGAGCAGATGATTAAAACTGCTTTTTCAAGGTGGCCTTTATATGACCTGTGGATGAGGTAATCTTTATGATAAGGGAAATTTCAGGAGAGGATGTAAATTGTGATTCTTTCTGAGTAAAAAATAGTATTTTCTTTACCGTTTATACTCTTCAAGGAGCTTCTACAGGCATGCAGAGTCACAATGACTTTGTTTCCCACAATTAGAAAATGGCCAAATATGATGGCTGGTAGAGCCACAGGCTAATAAAGTCTGTGTGAATGGCATCCCAGGAAGCACAAATGTGCAGAGGGCTGGAGTGATGATGCAGAGGCTTATATGGCGCTAGAAGATTTGCTCCCCACTTTCGCTCCCTTGTTTCTGACATCTTCACCTACTTGCCTCCCCTCATTCAGCTCCAGCCACTTGGGCCTTCTTGCTGGCAACTGAACATCATACACTTAGGCCTCAAGGACACTGCACTCGCTATTTCCCTGGCCATCCTATTTGACATGGCAACTCTTCCCACCTTTCCTGTTCTGTTCTCTGACTTTATTTTTCATCATTTTTCACTACATCACATACTGTGCATGTAATTTATCTTGTATGTGGTCTGACACTTCCTCTACTTGCCAGAGAATATGAGTGCAGTGATTTTATTCTATAGTTTTCCCAATCCCATATAGCCCTAGCATCTAGACTCGTGCCTGGTACATGGTAGTTGCTTCATTGATATTTTGTGAATAAATGAATGAAATGAAAGCTTCCAAAAGATGATTAAAGATGGCTCAGAGTTATTAGCACATTAAGGACGTCTTGACCTTCCATACATGCTATATTTAAAAGAGACAAAAAAATCCCTGATGACTTTACCTGTTTCAATGGTGAGGCGTGTAATATGTTCCATACCTCATCATTTACCATATGTGGCTAGGTAGGGCTCTGATTTGGAATGGAAGGTTCTGTTTCTGTAGATGGAACCTAAGGGAAATTTACAGACACCTTCGAGTCCTTTTGTTATTTCTCAAATGACAAGAATTGTGATGGAGAGGCTTGAAACAAAAGTAACCTCAGTGGATGTGGCAGCTTAAGAGTCAACAGCCTAATGTCATGGCTTTTATGAAAAATAGGATGTAACATTAGAGAGGCAATAGCCAATTTCTCACTGGTGTCACAGATCTAGCTATTGTGATTCCTCTAATCCCAGGCTTTGCCTGCCTCCCTGCTACCGCACATGGATTTGTGCTAACTTGCTTTACTGAATCCGTTTGCTCTCTCCTGGAATATTGCTTTTGTGAAAACAATGTCAGTCTTGCCATTCAGTTCGGTTGATGATAATTTGGCATCCCTTGGCCAGGTCTTGAGGGGATTCATGATTTGTCAAACAAATGTAGTTATTCAGAAAACATGTTTGTTTTCATGGTGTTTTATTTGCAGTATGTTTTCTGTTAAGTATATTTCAAATAATTGATAACATGTGTGGGAAATGATACATAACATTGTATAAATCTTCTCTGTGTCTTAGTTGTGAATGTCCAACTATTTGTTCTATTGGATAGATAACTTAGCATCATATACTTTGAAATTGGTAAATGCATATGTATACAGAAAAATGCAAATAATGTTAACACATTAATGCTAAAATATATTACTTTTGTAGGCTATACTGGCTTCTGAATCTCATGTCTCTCACTGTTTCTTTTATTCTGCTGTGGAAACTGAACACTACTTGTATAATTAAATGTCGTGATGATGGAAGCTAATAAAGGACATAGTGTTTGATTCTTACTGGCAGATTCCCCCACACATTGGCAGAGAGGATGGGCCGTCTTTAGGTAGCACATGCTCTGGTCTGAATGTGTTTGAGTTAGTAGTATTTCTTTAATTGTCCAATTTGTTTTATGCTACCAGGTGGTTTTGATTAATAATCCAAAACAAGTGAATCTGTATACAGAAGAGAGAAAGAATTATAACTGGGACCATTGCATTTAGGTCAGTAGAACTACATGATCTTGTTACTGATACAACATTTATTCTTTCCATATTGAGAGGGATGAAGTAGCTAATTAAAATTCCAACCCTTCCTTTCCCCTTTTCAATCTTTCTACATACTTGTAAAAGTCCATAGAACCATGAATGAAATGTTTTTCATTTCCAGACACTACAGAGATTCATCAAAAACAGCTTCAATGCTAGTAAGTATTATGAGGTACAAGCAACTGTCTTAGAGTCCAGCTGTTTTTCTCTAGCCTTTCAGAAGTGAAAGCAACTGGCTCTTTCCTGCCCTGCATCAGAAGTGAAGAAGCCTAAAATATGTGTCCCCTACCATTTCTGTTGCTTTAAAAATTATTTTTATTTAAAGTTTTTCTTTCTTTTGCTTAGCACAAATATAGTGCTTACTATGTGTCAAGAAGCATTCTAAGTGCTTTACACATAGCGTATTCTTTTCCTTCTGTTTCCTCTTTTATGTTTTTTGTCACTTTTTCTGTTTCAAATACCTTTATTCATTACTAACTTATGACAAAAAGTCTTTCAGCATTGGATAAATTCAGATGGTGCACAGATTTCTCATAGGATGTAATTATGCCTAAAACAATGAGGGGATATCTATGTAAAGACAGTGGAAAGTTCTGTGGGGTTTCTGGATGGCAAACATAGTCACTGATTCCTGCACCACCTTTATATTTTGGTCAGATTTGGCTTTTTCTTTTCTGGATGTCATCCCTCCGTGTAGCTTTACTTGCAAATTGAAAGGCTTCACAGTGAAATAAAGTTGAAGAAATGCTGCCTCTAGTAATCATCTTTCCAGTAAATTACACTGCATACGTGTGGATTAAAAGATTCCACAATCAAAAAATTGGTTTTTAGTAAGTTGGTTCATCACAAAACTAAAAATAGAATTACCATAGGAACCATCAAGTCCTCTTCTGGGTATATGTCCAAAAGAATTGGAAGCAGGAACTCACCAGATACGTGTATACCCATGTACATAGCAACATTATTCAAAATAGCTGAAAGGTAGAAGCAACCCAAGTGTCCTTTCATGAATGAATAATGGATAAACAAAATGTGGCATATACATACAGCCTTCAAAAGGAAGGAAATCCTGACACATGCTACAATACGGATGAACCTTGAACATATTATGCTAAGTGAAATAAGCCAGTCATTATATTGTAAAATTTCACCTACATGAGGTGTCTAGAGTAGTAAAATTCACAGGGATGGAAAGTAAAATGACAGTTCCCAGCAGCTGGGGGAAGGAAGTAATGGGAGTTATTGTTAAACGGGTATAGAGTTTTGGTTTGGGGAGATGACAATATTTTTGAGCTGGTTAAGGTGATCTTTGCACTACAGTGTAAATGCACTTAATACCATTGAACGGTACACTTTAAAATTGCTAAGATGGCACATTTTGTGATGTGTATTTAACCATAATTAAAAAAGAAGGAGAAACCCTTTTGTAACCTAGCATTTTCTACTTTGTTTGACCATGAAACATATTTTTAAGAAACAATTATTAACATTTGGAGGACTAATTGGAACACAGTTATGAACAACCTCATCTGTACAGCCAGCATTGCATTTAATTAATGTGAGCTGTAAAAATTTTACTTTCATGCCTAAAACCTATGACTCACATTGACAGTTAAAGCTCCTTGCTTGTACACAAGCCTACCTGATATTTAAACATAACTATATAATTAAGTCCTCAACTTCAACAGTGGCCCCAAATTAAGAAAAATGTGACAGTTAAAATCTATACAATTTGATTATGGTTGAAATGTGGGAAGAAAATAGTTAAAGATAATCCAGAAGTTTTCATTGGAGTACGTGGTAGATGCAGCTGCCATCAAACGAAAGCAGTTAGGAAGAGCAAAGGGTAATGAGACACGCTTTGGTCATGTTGATGAGCTCTTTTGGGTGCTGTTAGAGATACAGGACATGAAATAATTATGATCAGGGCCACAGATGACAAGAAACTTTGGGATCAAGGGCAAAAATGAAGGGGTTGACCTCAGAAAAAGATGGGTAGATTCTCTTATACTTAAATAAGAATATTAAAATTCCTTTTCCTAAGGTGATTCTACAGCTAATGAAATGAAATGGAAGTAGCGGAGAAAAATAATACATTGGTAAGAATTCCTGGGCTGCATCCTCTTACTTTGAACAATTTTCTGTGATTCTAGGCCTTTTTTTTCATTTTGAGAAACTCTGTTTAAAGAATACACTTTAAGGACTTTAATTGCATCTATTATTATAAAGGCAGTCAGAGAAATTAGGACAATGATTTTAAAATAATTCCGTCTGACTTTCCATATCATCATAATGAAAGCTATACCAAAAAATTAGTCTTCACATGTTGGTAATAAAGAATGGAACAGTTTATAGTCAGATAAGAGAACAAAAGGTATCTTTGATCTCTGGAGTAAATTATTCAAAATGCCATAGCCTTGCACCAAATGAGTTAAAATTGCCTAGTTTTGTTCACAATTTGAGATATAATACTTGTTACAGGAAGACATTATGAAGTTTAGAGGAAAGGGAAAAATGATATTCATGCCAAGTCTGTGACTACATGGCAGATAACAATAGTGGAATTTGAATGTGTAAATGAGGATGGACGATGGGGCCTATGTCCCTTAGGTATAGTGCTTAGCACGATGCTGAGTACACAGTAGGTGCCCAAAAAATATTTGTTGAACAAATGGATCAATGATTGAATTGGTTTCTGAAGGTTAAGAACTGTTATCATCAAAGAGCTGAGCTGCAATGAAATGTGTATCCTGAGTGCACTTTAATATTTTCACTGACATCCAAGAGTCAGGGGAGGGATGCCGGGGTGGAAAGAGTGTTAGCACTCAGGAGAGAAAGGGATGGTTTACTGTACTTCCACAAAGGTCAGTCACGGGGGGTATTAATTGTCAGGGAGACTAAAGAACATTTGGACTGAATGTCAGGGGAAGTTTTTGAAGAGTAAAGTGTGTTAAACTACGTAACAGAGCCAGTGGTAAAGACCCAAGGGAATGGATGGAAGCCTCAATGGCTGAACAATTTACAGGGAGACTGATCCAAGTTCTAGAGAAGTAGGTGAGGATTTGGACACCTTGGAGGCTATGTACTAAAAGAGCTTTCAGGTTTTTATCTTGTCTCTCTGTTATGAACAACTACATTGGAGTTTTCTAAAATGCAAAATGAAAGAAAGAAAGAAAAAAAGCATGTGTGTGGTTTGGTAGAGGGGTCTTTGCAACTTGGAGAATATTACAGTATATGACAATGTTAAAAGGAGCTTGTGTATTTGGAAAATGATGCTATCATCAGGTAAGATGTTAGAAGAGCCGGCAAGAAGCAGAAGCAGATGATTCTTTTCTGCAGTGCTTTGAAATGGTGTATTTATCAACTATTCATATAATTAAATATAAATGTCTACAACAAAGGAATAGAGTCCAATTCTAATTAGAAAAAGTGAATTAGTGAATTCCTTTCAGGTCTATGATTCTCAGAAAATTAAATTTGAGGACAGTGATGCCACATAGCTTAAAAGTACTCAAAATCTCTAATGTCCCCTGGAGCTAAAAATCCTCTAAAATCAGCCTACATAATGAAGCCTTTGTTATAGCTCAAATTTGCTTATATTATATATAGAGAGTGCTTTGTGCTGCATATTTTGTAAGTTAATTTTAAAAGTTGAGCTATTCTCATCCAGGAAGTGAAATTGCAGGTCACTTCATAGAACCCAATAAGGAATTTTGTTACAAACTGAAAATACTTTTAACTCAAAAATGTTCAACTCAACCTCACTACAAATCTACTGCCTTCAACTTCCTGGTGCTATTATCTAAATTCACTTGTTATTTTAAGAAGACTCACTGCAAAATAAATAATATATTTTCCCAATTATTACTTAAGTAATGTAGTGAAGGCATATGATTGATTTCATGGGACAGTAGTATTTGTGGTAATGTTTGAATGTCATCAGTTTTGCAGACACATATAGATACATATTTAAGAGAGAAGGACAGGGAAACAGAGAGAGGAAAGAAAGAACTGAGGTTGCCATTTTGAATTCACTAGAAACTTTCTGGTGACTCATGACCCAACAGTGGGTTTTTTCCTTTGGTTAATAAATATATCACATGGGGAATCTTTTTAAAAAGTTGACTTTGCTAAATAAATAAAATTAAGGCTTTTAATATTTTTAAGTGAATCATATTTAAAAAAGCCTGAAAGATTATCAATTATAGGCCATGTTTTAGGTGGTCCGACTTGAAATAAAGGTTCTATGAGATGACCAAAATTAATGATATGGAAGGTTTACATTTCCAGGGTGGGTCATGAATGAGGAGCCAGAGAGAGGGACTCAGAAGGAGAATTTGTAGAGGTAAGAAGAGTCAGGAGGGCTAAGATCTCTTGCTGGACGTTTCCCCAGAGAGGTCTCAGTGGCGGCTCAAAAATCAATCAGATCTTCTCTATCAAAGGTGCTGTTCCTCTTCTAGTCCCTGTTGTAGTTAATGCTAACCAAATCTACCAGGTGCCCAACAAAAACTTTAAAGTAAAAGCAGAGGGACCTTGAGGGGCCTGTGCCCTCACCACTGGCAGAGATCTCCCATGCCTCTCTGTAAGACCCGAGGGTCAGAGAGACAACGCTGGTTTCCAGAACGCCAGTGCGCAGTCTCTTCAGTTTGTAGGTATTGCTTTGAACACAAACTATTTTGAATGAAAATGCAACTGGTGTTTATAAAAAATATCTACAGGATGATAATAGCCAGTTTCTTTTCCTTGAATTAGACCTCATCTTGGGTAATTTATGAATTGTGATTATGAAGAGGCAATAAATCATATAAATTTTTACCAAATTTTACTCACTTTTTCCACCTTTGCTTTATCATCTTCAGTTAGCAATCAAATTTTATGAGTTGAGAAACAGCAGTATCTTTGACAATCCCTAATTTTTGACCGAGTTTGACCTTGTGTACCAAACAACCTACTGAGGATAAGAGTAGCAGTAGATTCTCCGATGAGGCTCCCCACAGGCCTGTCAATAGCAGAGCTGTGGCTCCTGCAGTTTGATCATGCTCACTCCTAATTCCATCAACAGTGCCATCAACTATTCTTTGTCATGATACTAAGACATTCAGTGATTTCCAAGAGTTTTAAAGCCTACCCATTTCAAAGATTAGGTGACCTGGTTTTTCTTTTCTGGGTCATGACTCTATATTTTAGATACTTTAAGTGCTCAGAGATTGCTAAGTTATCTTTTGACATTATTTTGTTTATGATGAGATGAGGATGCTTTGGCATAAAGAACTCTGAAAAGGCTGACTGCATTAGAACATAGATTAGAATAGTCCCATAATAATATTATTATATTACATATAATATTGAGTCCCATAATACTCCCATCATACATAATAATAATGATATTACCTTATATATGTTTTCTTGTATCATGAATGCAGAAAGAAAAGCATGTCTCATGGGAGAGTTTTCTTTTTGGCTTTTTCCACAGAAAAAACAAAGAGCATTCTAAGAGCTTCAGTATCCAGTGAAATGCATTATCTTTTGTGAACAAAGAGAGAAATTTGCCTTTAACTTAAATAATATTCCAGCATGAAAAAAGAGGGCTGTAATAGTGGCTTTCAGAAACCTTATCTTTCCTAAGCTTATGAAATGATAATGGCATCCACCCAACCTGTTTGATAACCTATTTTCTTACAAAAGAGCCCATGAGCATCTCCCTAAGTAAGCCACCAATTTCCGGTCCTACCCACCACCCTTGACTAAAATTAATTTCATTGCTTAGAACAAGAGCAATGAAAGAGGTAAAGGATGAAAACAAGAAAAATGTGAAATAGACAGTGACTTTTTATTTCCAAGTTATTGGGTTGGGTAATACATTTGGGAAGTTTGTGCATAACCTGATTCTTATCTAAAAATGGATTTTCTATATCTGCAGAACAAGTTTAAGGCCATCTTTCCCTAGTTCTACCCCCAGACACGCTAGCTATGCTATTGTACTAGGGCTGTGTGTGCTTCCTGGGGAACAGCCATTTGGTGTTCCTTTAAAGCCAACACGAACCATTAGAGAAAAATCAAACTGAATTCACCAGCTTAGAGACATCTGACATTCACAAAAGCTCTCTTCTTGGCTTTCATGTTGCTGGGAAGCCCTGACTTTCAGTAGTCTATGGTATCCCATCTTACAGAGCTCACAAAAGCATGGTTTGGTGTGGGAATGACGCTGACAGGACGCCTGCATGTTAGCTGTCACTCCAGGCCCATCTTCACTCAAAGGCCATCTATTCTCCACTGCCCGTCTGCAGTTAGCACTTGTCGGCTCTGTGGAATTTATCTCTCCAGATTTTCTAGCTGTAATTATAGTTTCTCATTTACAATGGAACATTACACTCTTTTTGGAGCTACTTCATATACTTGGCAGCCGACTAAGGTGATCATATGTCCTGTTTCTCTTTCTTTCTGTCTTTCTTTTAAAACCGGGACAGGTCTTTGTTTTTGCTGAAGTTTGCTGTTTCTTCTTGTTACTGATGTGCAGCCTCCTTTGTGCTGACAGCCAAGAAAATTCTGGACCACTGCCCTGTTTGCCTCCAGAGACTGATGCAAAGTCTTCAAAGTAAAGTCAGTGGGCTTTCTTCAAAATAGAGTTTACTAGAAACAAGACATCTTCATGCTTATGAGAACCTTGCTCTCCACTGCAAAACTTTCAAAGACTGACAGGCTGGACTTGGTCTCTCTAAGGTTTGCAAACATACTTGAAACCACTTAAAAAAAAAAAAAAAAGGTTTCAGCAAGGGCAACAATGAAGTTAAGACTCAGTTTTATTTTGGTTTAGTTTTTCATTTGGCACGATACAACATGTTTCAAAATATTTTCAGTCGAATGGTCTTCGGGCAAACCATGAAGATGACTTTTTGTCAGTTCTCAGTAAAGGTGTGATCATGAAATAATTGTTTAAGCAAAACTCCCTCAAGCCTATGTATTTTGCTGCTGTCATATCTAGCTCCGTGTGATAGGCTTTGGTTGCATGAATTATTATGGCTCCTTCTCTTCTACTCAGTGCTCACAAGGTGTGTTGTTGTCATTTCCTGAAGCCTGCACACAGGATTGCTGCCATATTTACCTAAGAACTGATCTACCTAATCACTGAGACAGAAACAAACATATCATCCACTCCTCTCCTCCAGACCATTTGAATATATTATCCATTTATTTGGTATTTGGCTCAGGTTTAAATGAGTCATTTAATAACCCCTGTTCACAGCAAGTTAAGTTGCAACCAGCTGGCATCCACAACTCACAGGATTGTTAACCGTTCCAGCCAGGATCAGAAACTGCACTCCAGCCTTCCTGAAGGGCATTATGCAGCTTTGCTCCAGCTATCGTGGCAGGAGTTTCAAGCAGATCTGTGCTTTAGGTAATAAAATGGCCATGAGAACTATAAGCGTTTTGGATAATAGATGTCAGTGTCTATTCTAAGGTCTAGAAGGGCCATTGATAAAGCTGTTTGAAGCTGATTATTATCATAGACTGAGAGGCTCCATTCCACTCCTGAGGCCTTTGGGCGCTCCACAAGAAGCACGACTGCCTTAATCCACATAAAGGTCATTTTGTATGAAAGGTCAGTGGCACTCAAGAATGCAGGAGAGATGACAGACTGGTCAGAAGAAAGACTAAATGCTTCCACATAAACTGCATTCTTTGTATTTTTAAGAACATCAGCAGTCTACTCTTTTTTTCCAATGGCACCACTTTCTAAAGTATCTAATTAATTATTTATTATGCTTATTGTTTATGGTTTGTCTACCACTTCACTGCCGCATCCCTCATCTGGAATTCCCAGTCCCAATTCTCTGCCCTCATTAGCCTACCTGGCACATGGGAGACACTCAAAAAAAAAAAAAAATGAATGTCTATATGGAGTGTATTCTTATTTTTAAAAACTGAAAAAATGAATAAATACCTAAAAATATAAAGAAATGTATAATAAAAACTATTAATTTCTCCTAACTTACTAAACAATTCCATTAACATTTTGAAAAGGCACATACACTATGGCTCTATGCATAAATGTGTATAGATCAAAATTAGTATTTACCAAAACCCTCCCTCATTTATTTTGAGAATCCCCAGAGGGATGCATGTCCCCATCTCTCAGTTTCAGTCAATCTGCATCAGTGGTTCTTAGCTGGGGTTGTTTGGCCCACCTTCCAATCCTCACCTACCCCAGGACACTTGGAAATTTCTGGAGACATTTTTGGCCACCACTACTGGGGTAGGCGTGCTGCTGGCATCTAGTGGGTAGAGGTCAGGGATGTTGTTAAATTTCTGACATTGCACAGGACACTCTCCATCACTTCCACCATCAAAGAGTTATGCAACTCAAAATGTCAATGCTGCTGAGGTCAAGAAGCCAATCTGTGTTCTTCCTTTCTTGTTTCGGCTCCCTCTGGTCATGTTCCCAAGTCTGTGCAGCCTTGCCACAAAATCTCCTTCTGCCGCCTTTCTACTTATTACAGCGAGACCAATGCCCTTGCTAAGGGTGCCATTCTCCACATCCTCTCAGCATTTGCACTCCACAGATGGCTTGTGCCAAGTGGGCATTCATGCAAAGACATTAAGAAGTGCCCCCTCACCACCTCTGTGCTCTGCATGTGGCCTCCACGACCCATAGGCAGTTGTGCTTGTGCCCAGAGACTCAAAGAGGTTGACTTCTGATGCATCATTCACCACTCAAGACTTCACTAAGTTTGTCATGAAAAATAGTTTTCATTCTCATTTCTCTAAATGTAAGAGCTCAGATTGAATTCAAGGAGCCAGTTCAGAGACCATTAACTTGAGTGACATTTTTTTCCTAATAAGGCCCTTCTTAACCTGAAACTACAGGTCTCTCTCCAGCTCCCCTTTATAAGAATGCAAGTTGGAAGATTCCAGGATAGAAGAGCAAAGAGGGATAGAGTGCTGTCTGCAAAACAGTGTTTCCCCCTGGCCTTTCAAAAATGCCCTATGTGTTTACTTTTGCTTTTGTGAATGGGAATCCATTTTTCTTATTAATGTTTCTTTCTTTTTTTTTTTTTTTTTCAGATATAAAGGAAAGCTGGAAGATGGCTGAATAGGAACAGCTCTGGAGTGCAGTTCCCAGAGACAATGCAGAGGGTGAGTGATCACCGCATTTCCAAACAAGCTTTCACTGCTCACAGACCAGAGATTCCCAGGCAGAAAAGTGCCATGAATATCCAGCATGGCTGTTTCAGCTGGCACAATGAGTCTCCACACAAAATCTTACACAAATCTGGACCTAGGATGGTCCAGCTCTGTGGGGGAAGGGCGTCTGTTTTTACTGAGGCAGTCCATCATACAGAGGCATACTGCCATTACTGAGGCAGTTCTAACCACAAGGAAGTTCACACAGCACCTGAGCAGAGCCCATGGTGGCTCAGCATCACCTCTGCTGGCAGACTGTGACTAGGATATCTCCTTCCTGGACAAGGCATCTCTGAAAAAAGTAAGCAGCATGACAGGAACTTATAAATAAAGCCCCACCTTCCAAGGACAGAGCACTTTGGAAAAAAAGGTCGTTTTGAGTTCCGCTGCAGCAGACTTAAATATACAGCTCTGAATGAAACAACAGAGTTCACAGCTCAGCACTTGAGCTCCTACAAGGGACAGACTGTCTCCTCGAGCAGTTTTCTGACCCCCATATATCCAAAGAGACACCTCATAATGGAGAGCTCAGGCTGACACCTGGCAGGTATCCTTGTGGGACAAAGATATCAGAAGAAGAAACTGGCAGCAACCCTTACTGTTCCGCAGCCATTGCAGGTGATCCCCAGGCAAGCAAGATCTGGAGGGGACCTCCAGTAGTCTACAGCAGAGGGTCCTGACTGTTAGAAGAAAAACTAAAAAACAGAAAGAGATAACTTAATCATCAACAAAAAGGACATTGACTCAGAGATCCCATCTGAAAGTCACCGACTACAAAGACCACAGGTAGAAAAATCCACAAAGATGAGAAGAAACCAGTGCAAAAAGGGTAAAAACACCCAAAACAAGAATGCCTCTCCTCCTCCAAGGAATAACAACTCCCCGCCAGCAAGGGAACAAGGCTGCATGGAGAATGAGCCTGATGAATTGACAGAAACAGGCTTCACAAAGTGGGTAATAACAAACTTCTCTGAGCTGAAAGAACATGTTCTAACCCAATGCAAAGAAACTAAGAACCTTGTAAAAAGATTTGATGAAATGCTAATGAGAATAAACAGCTTAGAGAAGAATATCAATGAATTGATGGAGCTGAAAAGCACAACATGAGAACTTCATGAAGCATACACAAGTTTCAATAGATGAATCAACAAAGCACAAGAAAGGATATCAGAGATTGAAGATCAACTCAATGAAATAAAATGAGAAGGCAAGATTAGAGAAGAAAGAGTAAAAAGAAATGAACAAAGCCTCCAAGAAATATGGGATTATGTGAAAAGACCTACTCTACATTTGTTAGGTGTACCTGAATGTGATGGAGAGAATGAATCCAAGATGGAAAACACTCTTCAGGATATTATCCAGGAGAACTTCCCCAACCTAGCAAGGCAGGCCAATATTCAAGTCCGGGAAATACAGAGAACACCACAAAGATATTCCTCAAGAAGAGCAACCCCAAAGCACATAATTGTCAGATTCACCAGGGTTGAAATGAAGGGGAAAATGCTAAGGACAACCAGAGACAAAGGTCGGGTTACCCACAAAGGGAAGCCCATCAGCCTCACAGCAGATTTCTCAGTAGAAACCCTACAAGCCAGAAGAGAGTGGGGGCCAATATTCAACATCCTTAAAGAAAAGAATTTTTAACCTAAAATTTCACATCCAGACAAACTAAGCTTCATAAGCAAAAGAGAAATAAAATCCTTTACAAAAAAGCAATTGCTCAGAGATTACATCACCACCAGGCCTGCCTTACAAGATCTCCTGGAAGAAGCACCAAACAAGAAAAGAAACAACCAGTACTAGTCACTCCAAAAACGTACCAGATGGTAAAGACCATTGACACAATGAAGAAAATGTGTCAACTAATGGGCAAAACAACCAGCTAGCATCAAAATAGCAGGATCAAATTCACACATAACAATATTAAACTTAAATGTAAGTGGGCTACATGCCCCAATCAAAAGACACAGACTGGCAAATTGGATAAAAAGTCAAAACCCATTGGTGTGCTGTATCCAGGAAACCCATCTCATGTGCAAGGATACATATACTCAAAATAAAGGGATGGAAGAAGATTTACCAAGCAAATGGAGAACAACAAAAAAAGCAGGAGTTGCAATCCTATTCTCTGATAAAATAGACTTTAAACCAACAAGACAAAGAAGGGCATTACATAATGGTAAAAGGATCAATGCAACAAGAAGAGCTAACAACCCTAAATACATATGTACCCAATACAGGAGCACCCAGATACATAAAGCAAGTTTGTAACAACTTACAAAGAGACTTAGACTCCTACACAATAATAGTGGGAGACTTTAAGACTCCACTGTCAATATTAGACAGATCAACAGACAGAAAATTAACAAGGATATCTAGGACTTGAACTCAGATCTGGACCGAGCAAACCTAATAGACATTTACAGAACTCTCCACCCCAAATCCACAGTATATACGTTCTTCTCAGCACCACATCACACCTACTCTAAAATTGACCACATAATTGGAAGTAAATCACTCCTCAGCAAATGCAAAAGAACAGAAATCATAACAAACAGTCTCTCAGACCACAGTGCAATCAAATTCAAGCTCAGGATTCAGAAACTAACTCAGAACCACACAACTTCATGGAAACTGAACAACTGGCACTTCAATGTTGACTGGATAAACAATGAAATGAAGGCAGGATTAAAGGTGTCCTTTGAAACCAATGAGAATGAAGACACAATGTACCAGAATTTCTGGGACATATTTAAAGCAGCCGAGAGGGAAATTTATAGCAATAAATGCCCACATGAGAAGCAAGGAAAGATGTAAAATTGACACCCTATCATCAAAATTGAAAGAACTAGAGGAGCAAGATAAAAAAAAAAAACTCAAAAGCTAGCAGAAGACAAGAAATAACTAAGATCAGAGCAGAACTGAGGGGATAGAGACACAAAAAAAACTTCAAAAATTTAATAAATCCAGGAGCTGTTTTTTTGGAGAGATCAAGAAAATTGACAGACCACTAGTCAGATTAATAAAAAAAAGAGAAGAGTCAAATAGATGCAATAAAAAACAATAAAGGGGATATCACCACAGATTCCACAGAAATTCAAACTACCATCAGAGATTACTACAAACAATGTTGTGCACATAAACCAGTAAACCTGGAAGAAAATGGATAAATTCCTGGACACTTGCACCCTCCCACGCCTAAACCGGGAAGAATTCGAAACCCTGAATAGACCAATAACAAGGGCTGAAGTTGAGGCAGCAATTAATAGCCTACCAACCATGAAAAGCCCAAGTTCAGATGAGTTCACAGATGAATTCTACCAGACATACAAAGAGGAGCTGATACCACTCCTTCTGAAACTATTCCAAACAATTCAAAAAGAGGGAATCCTTCCCACATCATTTTATGAGACCAACATCATCCTGATAACAAAACCTGGCAGAGACTCAACAAGAAAAGAAAACTTCAGGCCAGTATCCCTGATGAACATAGATGCCAACCTTTCAATAAAACACTGGCAAACTGATTTCAACAGTACAGTGGAAAACTTATCCATGATGACCAAGTATGCTTCATCCCAGGGATGCAAGGCTGGTTCAGCATATGCAAGTCTATAAACGTGATTCACCACATAAACAGAACCAAAGACCAAAACCACATGATTATTTCAATAGATGCAGAGAAGGCCTTTGACAAAATTCAGCAGCCCTTTATGCTAAAAACTCTCAATAAGCTAGGCTAATATCCAAAATTTACAAAGAACTAAAACAGATTTACAAGAAAACAAACAAACAAACCCATTCAAAAGTGGGTGAAGGATATGAACACTTTTCAAAACAAACCCATTCAAAAGTGGGCAAGGGATATGAACAGACACTTTTCAAAAGAAGACATTCATGAGGCCAACAAAGATAAGAAAAAATGCTAATTATCATTGGTCATTAGAGAAATGCAAATCAAAACCACTTTGAGATACCATCTCACGCCAGTTAGAATGGTGATCATTAAAAAATCTGGAGACAGCAGATGCTGGAGAGGATGTAGAGAAATAGGAACACTTTTACACATTGATAGGAGTGTAAATTAGTTCAACCATTGTGGAAGACAGTGTGGCAATTCCTCAAGGACCTAGAAATAGAAATTCCATTTGACCCATGAATCCTATTACTGGCTATATATCCAAAGAATTCTAAATTGTTCTATTATAAAGATAAAAGCACACGTATGTTCATTGTGGCACTGTTTACAATAGCAAAGACCTGGAACCAACCAAAATGTCCATTGATGATAAACTGGACAAGGAAAATATGGCACATATACATCATGAAATACTATGCAGCCACAAAAAACAATGAGTTGGTGTCCTTTACAGGAACATGAATGAATCTGGAAACCATCATTCTTAGCAAACTGACACAAGAACAGAAAACGAAACACCACATGTCTTCACTCATAGGCAGATTTTGAACAGTGAGAACACATGGACACAGGGAGAGGAGCATCGCACACTGGGGTCTGTTGGCGGGGACTAGGGGAAGAACAGCATGGGGTAGGGAGTTGGGGAGGGATAACATGGGGAGAAATGCCAGTTATAGGTGAGGGGGATGGAGACAGCAAACCACATTGCCATGTATGTACCTATGCAACCATCTTGCATGTTCTGCACATGTACCTCAGAACCTAAAGTGGAATAAAATACACACACACACACACACACACACACGTATAAACAAATAAAGCTGTTAATTTTTTTTTTTTTT
>NW_016107431.1:617544-660705 GCF_001604975.1 Cebus imitator
TTCACCATGTTGACCAGGATGGTCTCGATCTCTTGATCTCGTGATCCACCCGCCTCGGCCTCCCAAAGTGCTGGGATTACAGGCGTGAGCCACCGCGCCCGGCCAAAGCTGTTAATTTTTATTTACTCAAATCTTCTTTTGTATCTCACAATAGCCTGATAAAATTTAATTTACTTACCTTTCTCCAGTTCTTAAACAAACGTATTCCTGAGAGTTTTGTGCCTTAGGTTGCTATTGTGAATGATATTTTTAAAATTATATATTTAAATATTTTATGATTGTAATATCTATGTCTCTCTCTATAAATCTAATTAGCTATATAACTTTTAGGCAATCACTTTTAAAATTATTTTATTAATGATAAAACTTCTTCTATTAATTATCTTAGACTTTCTAGGTGAATGCTTATATTACATGAAAGTAGTGACAATATGCTTTCTCGTTTTCAGTACTGTGTTAGCCTATGAAATACCATTGTACAAAAATAGAATTTAAACGTGCTTTATCTAGGCAGATGTCTCAATATGGGTGGGTGGGTTGGAGCCTTTTTGAAAATTTGAACAAAGTGCTCCTTCTTCAGCGCCTATGCAGCCCCACCCCTCACGGTACACAGTGTGTTGAGCAGAACAAAAAATTGGCTCTCTTTTAGCCCTCAATTACCTCTGGCCTGGATCCCTAGACCAGAAACAACCCACTGAGTTGTAGGAAGTGGTCCCCCCAGACCACATAATTTGCTTCTTTTTTTTTGGTTCCATTTTATGTTTTATTTATTTGGTCAAAATTTACAGAACAAGGTCAAATAGTAATGGTGATAACAGCAGTTTTTTCTTAGATATTACTAAGAATGCATCTAGGATTTCACTATTAACTATGCAGACTTGAGGTGAATACTTGTGGATTTGAGATATTCAATAGTAACATGAGTTGGTTTCACCCGCATAAACAAATTAATGGTTTTCCTATTTTGCAATGGTGACTAATTAGAAAATGGAAAGTAGATCCCATTAATTAGAAATAAACTTAGGAAGAAATGTGCATTATATATATGAAGATCACAAAACTTTGGCGTGAACATTAATAAAAGCTTTAATTAGTGAAGCAACATACTAATTTCTAGTTGAAAGGACTCAAACTTGCAAAGATAATCAATTCTCCATAAATTAATATATAAGATCAATGCCTTACAAATACAAATCCCAGGAGGACTTTTATGTAAACTGATAAGCTGATTCTGAAGTTCATCTGGCAGACTAAGTGATTGAGTCTAATTCATAGTTAATACACTTCAAAAGGGGTTCTTGCCCTAAGAAGATTCAACCTGTATAAACTATAGTAATTTTGAAAGTGGAGCACTCATACAGGAAAGACAAATGCATCAGTCTTATTGAAAAGAGAGTCTAGAAATATATATGTGTGTGGGCGTTTGTATAAGTGTTAGCTTTCCAAATCAATAGGAAAATAGAGACTACTGAATAAATGGACAGTATTAAAATAATTATCAATATAAAATAAAATTGATATTTTAATCTCATATCACACACATAAAATACCAAATGGATTTAAGGCCTAAGAGTAACAAACTAAATTATCAAAGAATTAAAATAAAACATGAGAGATTTATGTTTACATGTTATTTAGGATATGCTAAGTTTTTATCAAGAAGGATATACAATCTAGAAGCAAGGTATGAAAAGCAGAGCTTTAACTATTAAGAAATGTTAAAATTGGTAGTAGGAAAATACCCTAAAACATGAAGACAGTGCAAATTAAAGACAGAAATTAAAACACAGAGCTTGCATAGTAGGCAAAGAGTTGACATTATATACACACACACACACACACACACACACACACACACACACGCATCTATATATACATATGTATGTATGTGTATATATATATATATATATATATATATATATATATGAATCTCTCCCACAAAGTAATTAAATTTAAATCACATTGAAAAGGGCATTTTATGAGTAATCTCTTAATCACCAGAACAGATAAAGAATCGATGCACAGAGAAGTCAAATAACTTGCTCAAGGGTTCATAGCTTCCAAGTAGTAAAGGCTGGATTTGAATCCAGGCAGTCTCTCTATAGCCGAAACAAACACCATGATTTCCTGCCTCCTCAAACTGAGACTAACCAATATTGGGGAATTTAGGAGAAAACAAACTTCTCATATACTGCATGTGAGAATAGAAATTGACACAAACTTCTTGAAATACAATTTATCATTTTAAACATTTATTACATAAATTATGTTTAACCTTTACATCAACAATTCCCTTGTATTCACCAGTTTGTTAAACATGGAGTTATTTAATTACACACCAAAAACATTACAAATAATGCTATGACATAGAAACATACAAGGATGTTTGTTAAATTTAATTTAACAAAGACTAATTATACAAATTGACTTTCCTGGTAATGTCCCCTCAAACTTTTAAGTAATAGCTAATTTTATTACCACATGAATTTTACAGAACATGTAAAAACAATGAAAATCTCCATAAAGCCAGCATAACTCCTCAGTAACCAAACCTAACAAAAATGTTACAGAAAAAAATATACCCATCTTTAATACGAACATAGAGTTAAATATGGAGTTACTTAATTATACACCAAATATGTTACAATTCTTACCATGGCATACAAACACATATACATCCTTGTATGTTTCTATGCCATGGCATGATTTGTAATGTATTTGGTGTGTAACTTGATATTATTGCTTCTCTTTCTGTTTGAAACTGTGTGTATATAAATGTTTATTTATACAAATGAATCATATTATAGACATATGTGTATATAGTACACATTAGCACATTTATTTGTTTAAGGGTTCTGGAAGGATTCAGACCAGTTGCTAGTGCTCATCTTTTGGAAAGTGACAAATGGGAGAGGCAGGTATGGAATTTCCATTTATTTTATTTTATTTATTTTTTTTGAGGCAGAGTCTTGCTCGGTCACCCAGGCTGGAGTATAGCGGTGTGATGACGGCTCACTGTAGCCTCAACCTCCCAGGCTCAAGTGATCCTCTCACTTCAGCCTCCCCAGTAGCTGGAACTACAGTAGTATGTCACCATACACAGCTAATTTTTTGTGTATTTTTTCTATAGACAGGGGTTCTCACTACGTTGTCCAGGCTGGTCTTAAACTCCTGGGTTCAAGGGATCAGCTAGTCTTGGCCTCCCAGACCATTATAGGAGCCTTCACTTTTTAATATATAGATATCTGCATTGTTAAATTTTTATGATGAGCCTGTGGTTAATCAAAAATAATCAAGAGATACTTTTCTAGTCAGAGTTTTTAAAGAGGCTGTTTTTTATTGATTAGAATGAATTTTGCATGTTTTCCTTTGTTTTTTCCTCATCTATTGAGATTACATAATTTTTCTTATTTGGCTGATTGATTGAAAATGTTATATTAATAGATGATTAATATGAATAGAGATTAAATGATCCTCACTTAAAGTCTTTTTTTTTTTTTTGTCTTTTCCAGGGCTCAATGTTTCAGCATTATATGATTAAATGTTATGGTTGGTATCTATTTAAAAATTTCAGATCTATTTGCATATACAGTATAGATCTATACCTTTTTTGTAATATTTCTGTTAGATTTTGGTTGCTGAGTAGTTATGCTGGCTTTATAAAATGCACTTGGTAGATTTTCATTCTTTTTATATGCTTTGCAAAAGTTATGTGGAGATGAAATTAGCTATTATTTAAAAGTTTGAAGGATATTACCAGTAAAGTCAATTTGTATAATTAGTATTGGTTAAATTAAGTTTTTTTGTTTCTTCAAAGTTTCTCCTACTTTTTGAATTATTGGTCCCATCTATTTTTCTAGAAATTTAAATTTAATCCAACTTTTAACCTTTTGTTGCACATAGTATACTCGTATAATTTATAATTCTCTCTATAGAGTGTAGTCCTTCAGTAATTTCATTTTTGTTTATTTGTATTTTTCTTTTATTGATTAGATTGTCTAGAGATTTGCTTATTTTCTTTTTTCTCCCTAAGAACCAGCTCTAATTTTTGTTTGTAGAAAGTGATTTATTTATTTATTTAGAGAGAAACAGGAGAAGGAGAAAGAAAGAAACAGCTAACTCTCACACTGAGTCAGAGAATAGTCCAGGAGAGGAAAGCAGCTTCCACATGGAGTGGAAGGAAATAGAGAGGGAGATGGAGTTTAGGAGGGGAAGACAGCCTTCCACGAGAGAGTGTAGAAGGGGACTCCAGAGGGGAAATCCAGGAGAGAGAAAGATGGCTTCCACGAAGGGAGCGTTCGTGGAAGGGGACCCAAACATGGAGTCCCTCGAATTTTTTAAGAATTAAAATTTGAATATTTGCTTTAATTTACATTTTGAGGACATTTACTTTAGATATTACTCATTAGTTTGTTTTCTTGAAACCTTTAAAGGAAATATCCTTGTGCTTTATTTTTCTTTCTTAGGTTTGCTCTATAGATGCAATGTTAATGATTTCATTTTGTTTATGCAAAACCAGTCATCCACAAAGTTAAAATTATGCCATTAGCTACTGTCCCCATTTCATGGAGAGTGGCAATTTTAATGAATATGTAAATATGGTGATTACTTTTAGAATAAAATACATATATGTTTACAAATAAATAGCTTGCTTTTTGTTGCTGCTCTTACAGAATCATAGAGGCATTAAATGCAACTGATTATGGAGTTGGCATATAAAATAAAATAGACAGTTTACTTAGGAAAGAAAAGCATCTCAGTATTTTAATAAATATGACCAGACTGAAGTAAGACATTCTATATCCCTAACTAATACGTAAACAGTGAGGAAGACAAAGGATATGCATTTACACAAAGATAGGAAGTGGTAACCATGTGCTACTAATGCTTAACGATAAGGTTTAGTATATGATATGCAGGGGTTAATAGTTAATCTATTTAGCAAGCACAAGTAGACCATGTTGCTTTAAGTCTGAAATATTAGAGCAGAAATAGACAGCATGGTAAATCCTACAAAGATAAAAAGAAATTGCATACTTCCTAATTTCTAAGACAGTCCATCTACTTTGTTTCTCACTTGGTGAGAAAATGGCTGAAGGTCTCTATGACAGTAATTCAGCTAGCCCACTATTTTTAATTCATCTATTTGTACAGTTAGGTGGAGAGATTTGGAGCGTGGAGATTGGAAAATGCTGCTCTTTTGGAAATAGCTTGAATTCCTGATAAGTGAAATGTCATGTGATACCACAGGAAGGCAATGAATTAGCACATGACTGTGGAAAGGTTCTTGGCATGGGAGGTGGGTGGAGCTCTGCTTAATGCTGCTCCATGACCCTAGGAATGTATCCCTGGGCAAGGCAGCTACCTGAATTTCACTATCTGCATTTGATAATGCAAATGATACTCCTTAACTTTCAGAGTACTTGTGAGGATTAAATATAAACTATGTGTAAAACATTTTTAGAAATCTCTATAAAAGACTTTTAAAATGCTGTTGAATAAATGGTAAATGTATTTTTAGTATGATGATGTAACTATTATTTTTTAAAAATCCAGTGTCTTTTGTGGTTTCCAACTGAAGGTATCCCTGACATTCCTCAGTCATATCCTTGGCACGATTCTGTCATTCAGCACTGTAATTACTTTTACGACACAGGCAATTCAGTTCCACAAACATTTACCGAGTACCTGTTCTGCTTAAGACTAGAGACTAGGTGACAGAGATGCAAAAGCTAAAGGAATGAGGCTCCTCCCTTACCAAATGTAGATTCTGTCCATCAGATTCACAACCCGATTACTTGACCCAAACAGTTCTGATTAGCAAACACCATATGTCCAGCACTGTCCTCTAAGTTTAATTTGCCTGAGGCATTATTCCTCTGAGTACCATAGATTTTTACTGCTCTCGTACATTTAACTTGTCTTACTTTTATGTGAAATCAGATTTGAGAATAGGAAGAGCTGGGAAGAACTATTGGCCCTTCAGTGGTCCAAAGTGGAAACAGTTACATTTTATTAAAAATGAAGGGTTTAGCAAAGCATTTTAAAATAGAAATGGTGTGGGAGCTCAGCAGGTCATGAAAATGCCTTCAGAAGAATTTGCTGAAGGACTTTCTTCAGGGGTAAAGATCAAAGATCAGCCATTTACAGCATAAAGGGGGCAGTGATTTCATCTTAGCTTTTTCAGTATCATAAAAAAACAGGGATATTGTGTGCATGGATTGGTTGTGGTTCTCTAGATTGAAGAGATAAGGAAACACATAATTTCAACATGTGAAAGGAATGTGATGGGAATATAAGAGATTGTCAAATCTCGAGTGTAGGAAGTGAGTTTCCATCCAGTATACATGTGAATCAGGAGTCTGTGAATTTAGTCTTTTTCTGTTGTGACATGTTTTATTTAAACGGAATTCATGTTTACCTGTTTAAAACAAAAGTTGCCATCACTATCTGTTTTGTTTTCCTCTGTCAGAAAATATTAAGAGAATCAGCTTTTAAAATGAATTTATAAAATCGTTATTTCCATACATTCATTTAGAACACCTACAGAATACAACAGACAATGATAATCTAAAATAAATATGTAAAGGCAATTTAGACCAGAAAATATTGATTTTCTTTTATGAATCAGTAAGGAAGAAAATACTAGATAAAGTGTATAAAAGCTCGGTACACTTTCTGAGCTGTGCTATAAGTAAGGAAGTCCTGATAAGTAAGGAAGTCTGGATTCAACTAATTTTAGAGTTCTGTGGACACGTACCTGCTTGGATAGCATGATAATAAATAGTGTTGATAAATACATAGGTGGAAATTTCAGAAGATCTCTCACTATCTATTTTGTGAAAATATTGAGTTCACTAGCTCTATGCAATTTTCTATGAAAGACTGTTTTGGAGATACTAGTTGGTATTAAATGCTTATAAAGTTTCTCATTGTTAAATGAATTTTAATTGAGTTAAACAGGTTTGCTCAATGCATTCAATATACAACAAACCTTGTGAATTTTCAATAAGTAAATGTAATACCCATTATTTCCTAAATTTGTTAATACAGTTGTGGATATATTCTTTATATGTATGTGTGTGTATATGTATATATATTTTGGCCAGGAATACACTACTTTGAGATAGAGTATTATTAACACAATTCTCAAATTATAGACTTATTGCATTTTCTTCCTTTTTTCTAAGTGTTTGACCTTTTGAGCTTTTCCTAGATAAAATCACAGAGCAGAGTCATAGAGCATCTGCTAGCATTACTTCATGTGACTAAGTAAAATGTTAATGTGGACTCACCCAAAAGGATCCAAAGCATAGCATTAACTCAGAGGGAATACAGGAAATACTCCATGTTGGTTATATCTGTTATACCTGTCCTGGGGAATGGACTTTAAGAGACTATGTCAAATAGGAGTAAGTCCATAAAGAGTAACATGATGCTGAAAGAGTATTCAAAGCCTTCTAATTTGGGAAATATGAAAGGAATTAGAGATGTTTAACCTAGATATGAGATGTAGTTAAAAACTACCATGGCCTTTAAATATTTGAGAGAATGGCATTTAGAAGAGTACTTATATATGTGTCACAATGGGTACAACTTGATCTAATATAGACATAACCAGGTTACAGATTTTTGGGGTCAGCATAAGGCGACATTCCTGTAGTCAGATTTGTCTGAGAATAACTGTGCCCTTAGAAAGTGATTGTGTTCAGTCTTAAACTCAGCAGAAACACTGTAAAGAGAAATGGGGGTAGTCTTAAAAAATTACAGGATGAAATGACAAATCAGACCATTTGAACCTAGAAACTTTGTGAATTCTACTACAAGATTTTATTTAAATGAGCATCTATGCAAAACAGAAATTTTCCAGGCCTTGATTCAAGATTCTTATTTCTAGCAGTAAAAGAAAAACATGATATTATTTTAACAGGTGCATTTGAAGTCCTTTAGGACTGTTCTATAGTATTTTTGTAAACAACTTGGAGAATAGAACCTCTAAGGAGTGAATGGTTCACTTCTTTGAAAAATAGAAATGAACTGACAAATGACTTCTAATTTGATGACTTCTAATTTGATTAGTGACAGGGTAGTAAAAGCCAGAACAGAATCCATACTATATAGCCAGAGCAGGGGCACATACAGACATTAAAATTCTATTGTTTTTGTATGCAAAATTCAGGTTCTGTCCTAATGATATTAGTAAATTCATCTTGAAATAATAATAAATGTCATGGTGACCCTGTGGAGTAAGAACTATTACAAATGACAAAGCTGGGGCTATAAGAAATAAAGTAACTTGTCCAGTCAGTGTAGAGAAAATTTCTAGTTCAGAAAATACCACTTTTCTTCTGATACTGGGCAAAATGAAAATTTATATTTCCTGGTTTTGTTTGCAGTTAAATGTGGACATGTGGCATGAAGTTCTAGTTTCTGGAAGTTTGAGTACTTATATGGGACAGCATGAGAAATGCTGGCCAATAATATCACTCTTTATCCTTTTACTTAGGTTTTTAATCATGCTTTTAACCATGCTATTCTGCTACAATAGTCCTAGCTAATTGAACAAGGACTGACCTGACCTGGGGGAAGCCATCTACAGATTGCCCAGTGGTCCATGAGGGGTCTGCCTATAGATTTCTGTCCAATTAGTGTGCCCTAAGCTGGGATGGTGTCTCATCAACCCAATGGGATGCTCTTTCTTAGTGAGCATAGACATGAGACATATAGAGAAGTAATCAGCAAACACTAAAGCAACAGATGCTGAGGGACCCAGAGAAGCAAAACAGTCAGCAAAGCCCTGAAGTGGAAAAAGTAGAATTGACAATGCTGTGTGATTGTTAAAGAATAGCAGTTCTCCTTCCTTGCATCCCCATGTAATTTATATTGAAACACCCTGCCCATTAACCAGGTCCATTAGTTTTCTCTAGTTAGGTACCAAATTGTCACAAACTTAGTGGTTTAAAACAATAAAAATTTATTGCCTGACGGTTCTAGGGGTCAGAATGCTGAAATGGGTCTGCTTTGGCTAAATCAAAGTATCAGCAGGCTGTGTTCCTATCTGGAGGTCTGAGGGGATTTCATTTTCTTGCTGTTTTTAGCTTCTAGGAGCTGTCTTTATTCCTTGGTTCATGGCTAGCCTTCCATCTTTAAAGCGAGCAGTGGTCAGTCAAGACTTTCTCACAATACCATCTCTTTGGTTCTGCCTCTTCTACCTCTTCTGTTTAAAGACCCTTGTAATTACATTGGGTCCACTTAGGTTTTCCAGGATAATCCTATTTTGAAGTCAGCTGACTAGTAACTTTAATTGCAACTAAAACTTTAATTATCTTTTGTCAGATCACATAATATATTTCCAGGTTCTGGGGATTAAGATTTGGATATATTTCAGGACCATTATTTGTGTTTTCTTCACCAACTGTACTATGTGTTTTTTTTTTTCAAATATTAAACTGCACATATTAAACTCAGGTTATTATTTCCTAGCAACCATCTACCACTACTACTTAATAATAAGGTTTAGTCTATGATATGCTGGAGTAAATAATCTATCTAGTAAGCACCAGTAGACCATGGTGCTTTAAGTAAGACATCTTAAGGCTGGGTGCAGTGGCTCACACCTATATTCCCAGCACTTTGGGAGGCTGAGGCAGGTGGATCACCAGATCAGGAGTTCAAGACCAACCTGGCTAAGATAGCAAAACCCTGTCTCTACTAAAAATACAAAAATTAGCCAGTTGTGGTGGCAGGTGCCAGTAATCCCAACTACTCTGGAAGCTGAGGCAGAGAATTGGTTGAAACTGGGAGGTGGCATTTGCAGTGAGCTGACATCATGCCACTGCACTCCAGCCTGGGCAACAGAGCAAGACTCCACCTTAAAAATAAAACAAAAACAAAAAACACCCAGAAATCTTAGAGCAGAAATAGACAGCATGGTAAATCCTATAATATATGGCCACAATATGTCTCAAATTTCAGCATATTCGATGATAATTTGTTCAGTACTCAGAGCCATAGCATGGTATAATAATCTCAGTATTATTCAGATCCCAGTGACAAATAAGGTATCAGAGGCAGATTTTTAGTAAATTCTTTATATATTAGTGTTTTAAAACATAAACATGAGAATTACATTGTACACTCGAGATCACACAATTTTTAAACAGAGTATCATAGTAAGGGTTCAGATTGACTGTAGAAGTTCTCTAACTACAATTTCTCAAGTCAGACAATAATTCCCTTATATTACTTTCCTGAAAAGCATTCTCTTTCTCTGACAGCATCTATCAAGTAATGAGAATCTCACTACTCTCATGAGTCAGTAGATTATTTTGATAGTTGTCTGGGATGATTTATGCATAAACATGGCAAATGAACATATGCATTTATCTCTGTCTCATTTCTAAAGGGACAGGGAAGAAAACAAATGAACAAAGAAAGATACCAGCCCACAAGGGCAAACAAATGGAGAAGAAACAGTAGACGAGAGAGAAAACACAATTTTGGAAGATAAAAAATAAATGGAGAAGTGACAACTACTTTAGAAGAAGCTGAAACATAAGTGCCTGTAGAGTGGTGAGAATAAGACGCAGGCTAAAAATCTCTGCAGATCTTCAAAAAAAAAAAAAACAAAACTGAGGACTTGCAGACCCAGGTAGTCTGAAAAGTGCATGGGGCTACTTCAGGGCAGATGGATTGGCTGAAAGTTGTTCACAAAGCAGTTACACTCTCTGATCTTCATCCCCACACATTGATTTTCTGGACTCAGTGACACCAGGTATAATGGAGTAACCTGCCAATGACCCCATCCCAAATTCTAAAGGCAACATGCTTTATCCATTAACACAGAATTTCCAGTCAGATTTTTGGTGTGTTATTTGTGATTATGAACAGATAGCCAAGAATCACATTTGAGGAAGTCCTCCAATATAAAACGTAGAGATCAAAATAAATAGAAAAGAATTGAGCACAGAAAAAAACATAAAATAGTATAGAAAAAAACTTTAAAAATACTGTTCATCTCAGAGAAAAGACAATTCATCCACAAAACAAGAAGGACAATTAGAGAACAGTAAAATATTCTTGGAAATTATCAAATAAAGAAAACATGAATATACTCTAGAGGAGAATGACATGCTCTGGATTAAAAGAGCCTACCAAATGCCCACCACAATGAATAAAAAATAAATAAACCAAAACCCACAACTAGAAATATCAGAAATTTAAATTATCAGGGCCAAAAAGAAGATCCTAGGAGCTTCTCAAATAGGGTAGGGTGGGTATGAAACCATGCATATACATAAAAATGAAAAGCAAAATGACAGAAGAAACTGAAGCCCTCAGTCCTATAACTGTAAGGAACTGAATACTTCCAATAAACTGTGTGAGCTCAGAAGTCAATTCTTCCCCAGTTGAGCCTCAGAGAAGACTGAAACCTTTGAAGACATTTTGATTACAGCCTTGATTGCAGACTTATAACCCACAGAAACTATGTTGTTTTAAGCTGATAACTTTATGGTATTGTTACAAAGCAACAGATAACAAATATACAAGTGGCAAGATTATTCACTTGTAAGGGTAGAATGAAAGTATTTTCCGACATATTAGACCTAAACAATCTTAGCTGAGATTTCAACTTCCCAGAGCTCTATCAAAAATAGATTGCGTTCAAGAGAATCTAAGGCTTGACAGAGTAATGAATGATAAAAATAGAAAAAAAAATTGGGCTTGCATGTGGTAATTATGGTGGGAGCATTTTGTTGTGAGCAGTATCACACATCTGTAGAAGAACCATACAATCTAGTTTTTGATAACATTGTACAATCCAGGGCACTGTACTTTGCAAACAGTACACAAAAAGGTGGGAGAGAAAATTAGTTAAATAGAAGTATAAGAAACTCAAAACACCCTAGTGCAGACTGCATTTGTAGTCAGATTTGTTCATATAACTAACCCTACCATAAGCAATGGTATCTTCAGCTGCAAAGAAGGGCATGTGGGTATTTGTATAAATTTCACTTGCCCCACTGTACCCCAATTTCAAAGGGCCTAATAATGCTTTTTTTGTACAATATGAATTGAGTGACATAGTTCCCTGATATAGTGGTTTTAACACTCTCTCCACTCTAATTACAGTTTTTTCCCCCACTTGGAGGCCTTCTCACTTACTGTATCCTTGGTTTTGAGCAGATATTTTCATGAGTTATGCCCTCACATTACTCAGCTTTGCTTAAGTATCACACTTTGGGAAGCTTTTCCTTGTTGTGATGCCTCAAGTACTAGTCCTTTGCCCTGATTTACTTTTCTTTAATGCACTTATTATTATTTATTAATTTTACACACCTCCCCCAAACAGACTGTAAGCTCTTTGAGGGAGAGATGTCTTTATTCATTGTTCTATCCTGAGACCCACGTAGGTAGTGAGCAATTAATATTTAACTAAATGAATTAAATTTCAAAGCCAAACTTTCACATTTCTTAGTAAAGAATGAGATAGAGTAAGACAATAATCTAAACTGGATTTCATTCTATACTATTTAAAGGTCTTCTAAACATGCACATTTTCTTCAAATAATTAAATGCAAGGAAGTTATAGACAGATCCACTTCTAAGGAAATTCAAGATAATTAGAATAGAGTACCTACTCTTCATTCTCTCCACAATTACAAATTTATATCACTGTAACATCAAATACACTACCCCAACTCTGTCATCTTAATAATCACAAAACATGAAGATAAAGGCAGGGGTAAAGATTGGTATAATGTTATTTGGTTTTTGAGATTCTGGGTATTATTCACTCTAAAAGTGATGTTTTCCTTAATGTATTGGAATGTTAGTCAGAATGGAAGTGAACATTTACCCCTTTTTGACCACCACACTTATTTGAAAAAAAGCATTGCACTGTCGAGAAAAAGAAAATCCCAAGGCCCCCAGCTGACTGAACGAACCATCGTCTTGGCCAAGAGGACCACAGAGAAACCATGAAAATTGAGTTACTAGCCATGATGAGACGTGAGGTCAGGCATGCCTTGCTATAACCCCTTCCTTGCTAAGTACCATTAGGCTTTCTTCTCTAACAGAAACCAACCCTTTTGAAAGACTCATTCCACTCCTGATGTCAACCAACCACCTGAGGCTGCCCCTTGGTTTCTGTAGTTTCCGCACAAATGACCAGCATTCCTTTTGGCTGAGAGACCACTGACCATGGAGCAGTTCTGGCCAGTAGGTGGAGGATGTGCACTGAGTGCCTTCATGTCCTCAGTCATGATGTCAGAGGGCTGAAAACCTCATCCTTGGTTTCATGGAGAGGATGAAGCACAATTGCATCTAGGCATGTTTCTCCTTTCATAAATATTAATGACCCCTCCTATATATTAATATGCATACTCACCCATCCCATTTAGCATACATTCCTATTCCCTTTGCTCCCCTAGTCAAAACGTCTGTTTCCAGCTTCTGTCTGGAGTTAGGCTTCCCCACCTGTCAGCAAGGCTACCTGCAGGCTGCAACCTTTTAAGGGAAATAAAGCTCTCCTTTCCAAATTTATGAACCTTCTCATTCTTCATTTGACACTGCTTATTAAAGGAAGTAGATAGAGTCTCTGTGGTAATTCCATTCCCCTGCTTGTTAATTCTTTTTAAACCTCATTGCCTGGCATTAATAATTTTTTAATAATATAAAGAATAGATGAGAAGTGAAGAACCAGCTTCTAAATGTGTTGAAAAGCCAACAGGCCACAGGGAGAAGAGGTTAGCGTGCAAGTTCTTCCCAGTGTTACACCTCAAAAGATGCAGCCAAGCAAAGGAAGACTGACTTTTCAGAAGCCATTGTTACTGCAGTGCAGATTCATGATAGGCTTGAAGATAAGGCAAATGGTGTTGCTTCCTCTACTGGTAATACTATGCTCCTAATTCAATTATTTCAACTCACTGTGTAGTTCTATATTTTATAAAATGCAAGTAATTATAACCAAATCCCTTCTGGCTTTTAATAGAGAAAATGCTGAAGAAAACTATAATGATGACTATTATTATGTATTATTTAATATACTCATGTCTCAGCTAATTCCTGCTGATATTTTACAAACTCAAAGTTTAAATGTCGACTAGGGTGACCAACCATCCCAGTTTCTTCAAGACTTTCTGCTTTTAGCACTGAAATTCTGCAACTTTTGAAAGGCTTCAAAAAGAGTTTCAATATGATGAGAGATATAAAATTGTATATACTTAATAGAAGAAAACTGGAAGGAAATATACAAAAAATGTTAATAGGTTATCTTTGGATGATATCAAGTTACTTTTCATTTACTTTTTGCCACTATAAATGTCATATTTTCTCTCTAATCTTCATAAGAAAATAAGTGTTGAGAAAACTATTAATACCTTGTTTAGAGGCTGTTTAACATTGGTTGCCTAAAAAGTGTCTGGGAACCTTACTAACCTGGATTCTTTGACTCTGCCTTCAAGTATTCTAAATCAAAGTCTCAGCTGACGCACTTGGACCTGCAATTAAAAAAAAATGCCCTAAAAGATTCTAATGCATGTGCCATGAATCACTTGGAGAAACACTAACGGGGAGTGTGTCTGTCTATCTTCAATCTATCATCTATTCTTTTGTCTAGCAAGCTGGTCTATCATGCAGGTAGAAGAGGTGGTCCTATAATCAGTTTGATGTCAAGACACCATCAATTACCCAACCAAAGCTACCTCAACCACTGACTAATAATTGAAAGTTTACCATTAGATATCCTTTCCTTTAGCCTGTGATTTACCACTGAGGGATTACATCTGAATCACTTTTGGAACTCTGTGACTATCTGCACACATGCATGCAAGCATACACAATGCACAAACATGCATACACACACACACACATACACACACACACACACACATACACACACACACAAAGATTCCACATCAAACCTCTGAAATCAGCACCTTGAAGTAGGAGGCTGAAAGTATGCACTGAAATGGCTCATTAGGTGTTTCTGATATTTACTCTCTTTAACAACTACTGTATTTCTGTATCCTAAGATTCAGAACCTTGTTAAAACACAAATGCCCTTGAAGGATAAGACTTTGAAGCTGTTACCAATTATAAGCATCTTAGTAAAACTGAATAAATCAGTTTTTTGTTGTTGTTGAAAGTTGATTTTCATGAAAATAGAAGGAACATGAAGCTCTGGGTGCATGAAGAGGAATGGAGAGTAATTTAAAAACAAACCACAAAAGCAAAAACAAAAAATTTCCCAAAGCCAGCCATACAAAACAGCTACTGGAACTCCCAGAGACTAAGTGGCAACCTCATCATTTTGCATAGGCAAGCCCCTGGCACTGCAAAGGTGCTTTTACCAACTCCAAAAAATAATTAGGTGCTATTGGTGAGTAAAGTTTAAAAGTTAAATTGCTCACATCTTAACAATAGCTGAATAGTCAATGCAGCAGAAAGTAGCCATTTCATTAGCGCTTTTTGCAAGACCAGTAAGTGGTTCATTATCAATTATGTAGCACTTATGCAGATTTGCTTTAGACTTACACCTCCAAGGCCACACTTCCCACATTTCTTAATTTTCTCCTGGATTTAAATGGCTGGGCTTCAAATCTGTGCCTGGGATGTGTTCTCATTCCAATAAGATGGGTCAGTTCAAAAGGAAAAGTGGCAATTTCCGCCATACCCAAAAATATTTATTTAACGGAATGCATTTTAACTTCTTACCTGCTAGGTCCCACAGCTAGTTTATTCTTTTGAAGGATAAAGTGAGAAATAGATGTTTCTCATGCTGAGGTGGAGGTCACAGGAGCTTTTCATCGCAGAATAATGGTTGCCTCAGAACTGGCCTGACATCCCCTTAAAGACTCAAGATATGCTGCAGAAGCTCTGTGTGAATGTCAGGGAACAGAATATAGATTGAGCAGCTGTAATTTGTGCTGAGACTGTTCTGTGTTCTGAAACTTAATCCATTTTCTCATCTTCGGTATACCAAAGGATGAGGAGGAACATTTTTCTTAAAGAGTATTTCTAAAGGAGTCACTTAAATATATAAAGATAAAGAAGAATGCTAATTGTTCCATAGAGCATGTTCCTTCTTAAAAGGAATTGCAATAATGAGAATAGGAAAAGGTCAGTTGGAAAGATAGTGCATGATTAAGTAAAGAATTAATCAGGTCTATTCAAACTCTTCCCCTTCCACCTTCCTGATGTAGGCTGCAAAGTGACTTGTGTTAATGGAGCTAGTTAACAAAGGCAAGAACAGCTGGGAAAGTCAGACAATAATTAAATAGGGTTATTTGAAGAAGATATAACCCTCACTTGAACAGATTTCAGTAATGTATGTGTGTACTTGACCCTGAGGCCTGTGCATGTTGTCCAAAGCATCACACATGAGCTGCTCAAGTTGCAGGAGTACCCTGTTCTAGCTTCTGAATATCTGGAGTATTTATGCTGATGCATTCCACTCTTGGACTCTTGTTTCTAGGCTGGATCTACTTCTGTACCGCAAACACAGCGTAACCTGAACATAGGCTCTAAATAGGTTTAGGAATGAATGAGCCATTCTATTGAGCCTCTTTGGGCAATCACTTCGGTGAGAGCTTCACACAAATAAAACGTTCTGGGAAGCCTACTATTTTGCTGATGGTCTGACAGTGATATACACCGTTAGAGATGGAAAGCAACTTCTATGACACTGGGACCCTTTTACTGATGAGAAATCTGAGGCTTGAGAGGCTAAGATAATATTGCCAACATAAGGACAATGTACAACCTAAAATAGAAAATACACTAGATAGTTGCCTATGTTACCATTTACTCACAACTTTCTGAGTTGGGTAGGATAATTACTACCACTTAATAAACTGTGGCTCAGAGAGGTTAAGTAACTTTCTGAAAGCAACAAGAAAATGGCCACGCTGGAAACTGAACACTGGTTAATTGAATCCAAAGAATATGTTCTTCCTTATATGTAGGTGTTTCTCAAAGCTGGCTGATGTTCAGAAGCACCAGAGAGTATAAAGCTGGCTTTGAAAACAGTGTCCTCTACCATGCTGCCCTGCAGGACCCTGCCTGAGGTCTGGAGGCACTGAGGGAGTCAGACTGGGTTTGCATAAAGAAGTGCCAGCTACTGGCCGGCTCGATTCCACCCACCCTTTTGTTTTATGCTGTGCATCCTAATTTGTCTGACCTTAGAACCGGAGCCAGTAGTCTACCTTCCATCTCTAGTGCTATTTGCAGTTAGTCTCACTCTGAACCCTAACCCCAGGCAAGCATTGATCTGCTTTCTGTCTACAGATGTCTTTTTTTGAAATTTCATATAAATAGAATCATAGAATATTCTTTGCCCTCATTCACTTAGCATAATTTTTTGAGGTTAATTCATATTGTAGCATGTTTCAGTGGTTTGTCCCTTTTTGTTGCTGACTAGTTATCCATGGTGTATGTCCACTGCAGGGAAGAAAGTTTAAACTCTTCAGTTTAACATGTAAACCTTTTGTAACCTGACTGCCACCTAGTTATCTACCTCCTCCTATTGATGCCCGCCCCCCGACATTTCCCAGGCTGACATTTTATTCTAGCAGTATTGAGACATTTGCAGATCCCAAGCATGCTATGTTCTCTTTTCCTATATGTCTTTTCTAATAATAATAATATAAGTGATACAGTAAAGTTAAATCTGCTTTGAACACCCTTATGCTGCCACTGTCCCACTCTGATCATATTCTGCTCCAGGTATCTTTGCTTGACTCATTTCTTTTGCTTCTTTTTTTTAAATGCAACTCAGAAGTCACTGCTTTAAAAAGGCTTTTCTGACACAAAGCCATCCTACCCTCAACCTTGGCCTGGCAAATAACTGGCAGATGTCTCAGTGGTCCACAGCTTCCTCTTTATATCACATGTATCATAAGCATTTGTTCATTGGTTTGCTACTTTAGACTTACCAGATTGTAAGGCAACTGAAGGAAGGAATCCTGTCTTTTTGTCTTTAGCAATATGGCACATGATAGGCATTTAATATATTTGCTTGAAAATACAAAACTTCCAACCACTGCTTGTATATCTTATGGCTAAACGTTCTAAGTGCTCCTGAACTCAACAGACAAATAATCTGACTACCATGGACAAGTGAAAAAGATTAACTGCAGAAAATTATTTCCAAGCATAGTTGTACTGTGTAATAGTGTAAAGTTACTACAACCCATATCACAAATTATTTGTAGACCCTTCAGGGACAACATTTTTTTCATGGTTCTTATTTTAGTTTGAGTGAGTATTAAACTAAAAGGTTTAAAATACTTAAATATCTTAAGTATTTATCTAATTTAATCATTGTGTTTCAGTGATGTGTATTACTGACGTCCAAAAAGTGAAATGACCTACTGAAATTCACACAAGTTTTGTGGCTGAACTTGTGCTGGAAACTGGCTTCTGTAGACTCTGATTTTTACTGCAACATACTGTATCCCCTTTCCAAAAGATGGTAACAATGAAAATAGCTCCAAAGGTAAGAGAAGGTATCCTAAAGTCAGACTGCCTGTGTTTGAATCCTAGCTTTCCAGTCTTACATTCTATGAAAACTTGTGAAAGACAGTTTACTCCCTGTGACCTCAGTTTCCTTATCTGTCAAATATAGATATTTAATTGCACTAATTGCACCTACTATGCCTGTGATTTAGCTATTGTCTCTTGGCTTTAAACCATCCTTCCTACACCCTGCTTTGGGATGTTTGGACTGGGATGTGTCTCTTTGCTGTCTGCCTTCTGGCTAGGATCTATTAGTAGTGGAGACTGGAGAGAGACTGAGAAACTGGAAGTACAATGTATATGTATATATATTTAAATTTTTCCAAGACAGGCAGGAACAGCTTCATGGAGAATCATCAGAAATACTATCACTAGCCAAACAGTGTTGTATCCTCATAAGACTTAATTTTAACTCCACAAGGTCCCTCCTGTAAGGCTTTAATTTTAATTATTGCAAACACTTTCATCCCTAGTTGAAAGTCTAGTTTCCCTAGATTTAAGAGGGGTAGCTTCTTTCTGTTGTCACCACCTTCTGTTCTGTTTTGTCAGTTCTTCAATTCCTAGTTAGCAAATCTTCTTACTAAATTCTTTCTGTTACAATGAGCAATGTAATTTCTGTCTCCTGAATAGACCCTGACCAATATGTCTTGCTTGGGTTATCTTAAAGATTCAAATTATTGCCCATGTAAAGGGTTTAACAGTGTCTGGTATATAGAAAGTGTTCAATAAATGTTGAGTGTTGGTTTAGCAATTTAGCAAATGTTGGTATTGCTAAATGCTGTTCGACTATAAAAGAATAATTGTGTATCTGTTATAAATTTCCTTTTATTTATTTTCTTCCTCATGAATCATAAAGGAAAGGCTAATCACAAAGGACTCATGTTTTGTTTTGGATTTCTCTAGATTCGTGCATTCTTTTGGAATTCTTTAAATCTCTATGGGAGGCACAAAATTCTTGGACACTAGATCAGGTTTGTAGCGTTGCTTAGTTCCCCCAATAGCAACTATCATGCCACTATTTAACTACTGAAAACAACAAAAAACAACAAAACAAACATGCAAAATCTCCTTCTAGGGTAAGTATTTTGCCTGCAAATTATCCACATTAATTTCCAAAACAGAGAACTGAACAAATATGAAGAATTGACTCATTCTCTTTGAAGTTTGTTTCTTATGAATGCAATTTTAACTAATATTATAGTTTTCATAGGTATATTCCCTTCTTTTTAGGTTATTTGCAGTTTGTAAATTGCCTCTTTTTAAAAATTCTATTTCCCATATTTTCTGCTAAGCATCCCAGCATATTCTTTGCTTGTATATAGGCCCTTCTCATTATTTCAGATGCTTCTCAGGGTAAATGAGAACTCTAGATTTTATTTCTCCATTCAGTGATCCTAATGGACTGTTTCCCAAACCCTTTGCAGTAAAGATTATCAATTTCCTACATATTCTTGGACCAACATGAAGGAAGAAATACGGATAAATTTGTGATTACTGGTTTCCTGAGAAGTACTATAAATCATCCTTCATATTATAGAACCATAGAAAAATACACATTGGGGTTTTGCTTTCATTTCTAGGTATATTTATTATTTCTGAGACTGATTGGTCTACTGAAATAATTAAGTTGGTTCTACCTTTACTGATTAGCCAATATATTAGCATTTTGGCTGGAGTTCAGAAGGTAGAAATGCCGTGTGTGTGTGTGTGTGTGTGTGTGTGTGTGTGTGTGTGTGTGTGAAAGAGAGAGAGATGAAGACAGACAGAGAGAGACAGAGTGAGGGGGAAAGAGCAAGAGAATGAGAGAGAGAGAGAGAGAGTGCATTTGGGAATTAAGTTAGGACTGAGAAGGAGTTAATGGCTGACAACAACAATAATTACCCTGTACTTAGGTAGCCTGTTTTGGTTATACTTTTTAATTTTTTTTTTTTTTAATTTTTTGAGGCCGGTCTTGTTCTGTCACCCAGGCTAGGGTGCAGTGGCATGCTCACAGCTCAAGCAATCCTCTTGCCTCAACTTCCTGAGTAGCTGGGCCCACAGGCTTGCACCACCATGGTTGGCTAACTTCTCTATTTTTAGTAGAGACGGGGTTTCACCATGTTGACCAGGATGGTCTCGATCTCTTGACCTCGTGATCCACCAGCCTCGGCCTCCCAAAGTGCTGGGATTACAGGCTTGAGCCGCCGCGCCCGGCCAATTTTTTTTTTTTTTTTTTTTTTTGTAGAGATGGGGCTCCTTATGTTGCCCAGGCTTGTCTCAAACTCTTGGGCTTAAGCAATCTTCCTGCCTTGCCCTCCCAAAGTGCTAGGATTACATATATGAGCCACCGTACCCAGCCTGGTTATACGTTAGTAGTAAAAAGACTATAACAGGTGACTGCTTCAGCACATTAGTGAATATGCTGGTATTATTCTTTGAAATGTCACACTTAAACAGTCTCATCAAACTTTGTCTAGCCTTAAGAGGTCCATCACAATTATGAATTGAACCACTTTCATTATGGAGGAAAATATGTGTTTTTTTTCTGCTGCTGTTTCAAATTTAGCTCCTGCAATTGAGCTAAATCTGAAATAAAAGAATGTTAATAAAGTAAAACAACTTGAACTAAAACAGACCAACCAAAAGGAAACATTCTCTTGACCATCAAGGTTTATAGTCTATAAGGAATAGGAATATATTAATACAGATAGAGAGAAAATTCTAGTGAAATGTTTTTCTTTCTCCTTTGCTACAGAACAAAATTTAGGAACAATGGCCCTCATAATACTCTTTATCTAAAGGAAATATTTCATTGCCAGGAAAATTAGAGACAGTCAAAAGACAATTCTTATTACCTGACATGTCGTCTTCTCTCTCTTAGTCTCCTTTGGGTAAAGTCCTTTCCATGAGATTTTCCCTTTTCTTTCCTGCCTATGAAAGGGTCTCTAATTGCCTAGCCATGTGCTGTTTTGACCCTTCTCATAGGCTTGCCAATTTACTCCTTCTGTCTGTTAATATTTAATTATTCAACTACCTCAATTAAAACTCATTCCAGCTGCTGAGGAATTACTGTTTGGCACTTACCTAACTCTTTCCTTATGTATGTATTATGAGTGATTAACCTCTGGGGCTTTATGGATATATATTTTGTAATTCTCTAGTTTCCCAATACTAATTGGCAGCAGTGGGGAAAAAATCTGTAGCTAAATCATTAATAAATAATGTTTCAGAGGTTGAAAAGAAGCTGGAAAGAAGAAAGAGATCCAAAAAAGTAAAACTCAAATGCTCTGGTAGTCAGTTAGGAAGAACAGACTTAATTGTTATACTAGAAGAACTTTAGATGCCTCATTATTACATAACAGAAGAATGAGCTATGAGGTTGGGATTAAAAATATCAGGAACTTTAAGTTATCTTGCTTTTTGTCTTGACAATATGTGCATATGCAATTAAAGTTTGGTGACACTCTGCCTTTGTCCTGGTTTACATCCTCAATCTCTCCAATGTGTCATGGTGATGGCTGTCATCAATCCAAAAGCTTGATGATATTTTCTCTGGAGCCCATCTGTGAACCATTGTATCAGATGGGAGGCTCACAACTGAGCAACATGTTAAATTAGATTTGCATAAAACATTCCATCTTCTCCAGGTTGAGCTTGTAGCCTTTACATGTTTTCATCTTATTTGTCCTGGCCTCAGCATTATTTCTATAGAATATATTTTGCTCCCATTTGAGCAGGTGAGACATCATATCTTCTGCTGCTGCTCCACCCTTAGAGTTGAATGTTCATCATATAGACTGTACTAGTTCTTCAGAGTATTTCTGAGGTAGATAGTTCTCTGCCTTTCACATCTTTCCCTGGAATTGAGGATGGGGAATCCGGTTTTGCAAATATCTGATATTGAAGAAGTCTGGTCCTGGTTGACATTTAGCAGGAAGCTAAAGACACAAAATACCATCAGACCGTGTTCTTCCCTAAGGGCTGCTTGAGAAGTCTGTTTTCTGTTCTCAAGTCCTCCAATAGTTTTCTCAAAATTAAGACTATTTTTTCTTAGACTAATTCTTATTTCAAGAAAGAAAGTTTTTTTTGGCTGTTGTTCTTCAAGATGAAGACAAACTGTTAAGTATTGTAAATTGTGAGGCTGAAATAAAAGCTCCATTCTCCTAATTTAGTGGTTAAAAAAAAAAAACAAAACAGTGAGACTTAAATATTTCTCTAAATGGTATACAGATTAAAATCTACTTTAATGTATTTCCAGGACAGTCATTTGTTCTGTTGTAGTGACATTTTCTAATGATGATCACATTTTCATTATGCAAAACTTGGGATAAATGTGCCTTTCTTTGGTCATTCGCTGCATGAAAACAATTTTTACTTCGTAGGAGATAAAGTGAAGTGTCATGCACAGACGCTTGCTTGCCTTTTTTCTGATGGAAATTGAGTGTGATGAGTGAATAGAAGTCAACTGTGGTTAGGAATTAGAGAAGGCATTCTAGAAGTGAGGAAGAATGAAGGATAGCTAAACACAATGCTATCAAGTTGTTAAAAATTGAATTTTAAAGATTACTGAGCCAACTTACATCATTCCTCTTAGACTACAACATAAATATTACATAATTAGATACTCTTAAGGATTGCTATTTATAAAGATGGAATCTGAAAAGGCTTTTGTTGCATTTCTAAAGGGTGTATTGAAAACTTATTCCCAAATAAAAATTACTAAGGACCTTTTCCTTACACATGGAAATATTTTTTCCTACAATAGACTTTTTATGTTAAAATGATACAAAATAAACATTTTGTTTCAATGGTGATGGAAGGGACTTGGAATACCATGACTGCATACTGATAAGCCTTTTTCAGTAAACGAAGGGTAGGTAATAAGGAAGTAAGTGTATCCTTTGTATTTTGAAGGACCAGAGGGCTGAGACACCAACAAACTTATAATGAATATATTTTCTTGTCTGTTATTGTAATCTATAAATCCGAATTCACTTTTAAAACGTCAATTTTCTTCCTTTCCTCATGCAGATATCATTTATATTTGTTTTTCTTTTTCGTATAACCAGAAAGGCAATGTTGATATGTATTAATTTGGATCATTTTGTTTTACGAGACAAGTGCTGACAATTTTTTAAATCAAACTAGTTACTGTACTTTCATCATGTTTTTAAATAAGAATATTTATCTACCAGGTTTTCTGTGTTTTCTTTAACCAAGTTAACACTACTTAATAGCAGCTCTGCAGATGATTCAGAAACATTTTTCCCCAGGACGCTTATTTCAAATTCATCGCCTTGGTAATCATTTTTCATATTTTATGCTATGGCTTTTGTGAATTAGTCATTCTTCTACTGAATATCTCTTCTTAATTCTGAAGTCATCGAATAGTACTTTATGTATCCCAATGCCACTGGATCTTTTCTTTCTCCAAGGTCATCTATGCCTAATGTCAGAAGTGTTTTGTTCATTAACAGCAGCGGCACTTTAACAGGTGATTTATACAGTGGAGGGGCACTGATCCCTGGGAAATGTTAGGGAGAGAATGTGATTGTGTGTGAGTGAGGGGGTAAGGTGGGTTTTGTATTTTGAAAGACCATAGTCAATATACCTACTCTATTTTCTTCATAATATATATTATAAAAAATAATGCTGGGTAAAATCTTAACAGGTAGGGATAGGCAAAACATAGAGTAGAAAACACTTGAGAGGGTATGGCCAAAAAAGAATAAGAAACTGCTTTAGGGGCAAGGAGTGGGTCACTAACTGAAATGGAGGTAAGGGCTTATACTAGCTGCATGTTGTTATTTTGTGACATTAAGTTGCTGTCTTCACAACTGTAATAAATAGGATGCATTTATAAATATTGGTCTGTAAGCATGTCATTGGGGAAACTGAAAGATGGTACAAATGAGTTAGACTGTCAGCTATTCCGTGACTATGGAAACAATTAATTCTCAATATGCAGATTTTTGGTTTCTCTTGACTGACATCATCTTCCTGAGTCATTTCAAACCGGCTACTGTGTATTCAGAGAATATACATCAGGCTTACTAAGAAGAACATAGTGTAAGATAAATCTTTATGAAGTAAAAAAAAAATCAGTTGATTACTCAAAAGTAAAAAAGGAGATGTTTAAATGTGTATTATCACATCACCTTTCCAAAATATTAGGAAGAAGATTCTGCAATAAAATTTTACTGGTTTTCTCTTTTATCCAAGAATGAACTGTTAATATTACAGTGCATTGCAACTTTTTTCTCAAGAGCCCTCATTTTGGATTTTTCTACATCTAAGTATCATTAGTCAACACTGACCAGAGATCAAAGGGAGGGGTGATGAGAATTGAAACTTAAATGGGTATTAGTAAGAAGCTATGTTAAAAAAAAAAAAGAAATATTTTTTATGAGGGAAAATTTGAATGGATTTAAAAAGTTACAGTTTGTGAATTATCTTTGATATTTGCTTACCACTCTACATATTACCGTAAAACATGTCAGAAATTCACCATTGAGTTTCCTAAGAAGAAAAAGAGTGTTCTTTTAACTGAATAGTTTAAGATAGAATCTCAGGCAAACCATAATATTTATTATACTTAATATTTCTGAATATGCAATCAGCCTTCCATATTCAAAGCATTCTGCATCCATGGATAAAACCAGTCTCAGACCAAAAATATTCAAAAAGAAAAAATATTGCATCTGCACTGAACATGGATAGATTCTTCTTTCTTGCCGTGATTCCTCAAACAATAGGGTATAACAACTATTTATAAAACATTTATATTGTACTAGATATTATAAGTAATTAGAAATTATTTAAAATATACAGGGGAATGCATATAGGTTATATGCAAACATTGCACCATTTTATTTCAGGGACTTGGAGATTCTCAATTTTGGTATTCCTAGGAAATCCGGGAACCAATCTCCCATGGATATTGAGGATGACTGTATGTGATTTAAATCTAAAGGAAAGATTATTTTACATATATTATTATGCAGAAGTACACATTAATACAGACAAATATACAATGCAGATATACTGAATACATATGTATTTAAATAAATTTTATACATATACACATATATTTTTGGTATCTTGGTTCAATTTGGCATTTTTCCAGAAACATATATATTTCTAAATTGTTTGACTTTATGTTCACTTGATTCTCCCAATGGAAATTTACCTGATGTAATTTTAAAATACATTTCTTTAAAATCATAGTAAAAATAGTTTAGCATAAACACATCTTTTGCATTCAGATACATTATTTGCTCGTATTCTTTAGGGAGTTGTCTTTTAAAGCATGTAATAACTAACAAACACTAATGATTATTTGGTCCTATCAGCTTTACTAGTTATTCAAGTGAAAATAATAGAAGGAATAACCTTTTTTTAAAAAAAAATAAAAAAGTTAGTCATACAGTCTTCCATAATGGACACATTCCGCTTTCCCACAGTAGATTAACCAATTGCATGATGTTAAATATGACCACAAAAGGAAATATTTTTATTGCAGAGAATGATAAAGGAGAAAGGAACTGACACTTTGGCTTTCAGGTTTAGAAAAATGTCTCTTCTATGACTTTTCAAGGACATTTTCTTTTCCTCTGAATATCTTTGAGAAATAAAAATAAAAACAGTAATTACTTATTCATGAAAGAAATCAGCTCCTTTCTGGAGAAGCGAATAAATGAAACGACAGGTCATAGCTCCCTGGTGGGGCTGCTTGGTAGGTGCCTCTAGTGTTCTCTGCTGCATGAGGGCATTTGGCCTAGAAGAGCAGCTCCTGCTACAGTTTTATTTGCAAAACAGCCGATAATTCACTTGGGCTCTACAACCGCCACCTTGCTCTCAGAGCTGAGGCTATTTCACAACTACAATTGTAAGCTCCTATTCTGAGCGTTTAGGCTCATGGGAACTCTCAGTTTTCAATCTGTGTGCTAGAGGATGGAGCTATAAAGACCAAGCAAGAACTTCAGAATCTGTCTCTTCTTGAAATTACTTCTCAGTGAACATCATTCTTTTCAAATTAAATGAAGGCTAATCAGTTAGACATCTATAGTGGAGACACAAAGATAACAAGTTCCTTTTTAAAATAATAATTGAGTTCTCACGGAAGGCTTTGTCTGCCTCAGCTTCTACATAAGGGTGCTTTACTTCCGGCTCCTGCTGGAAGGGAATTATTTCAACAGTCATGTTTCTTATCATGTGGCTTCATCCTCTCAGCCACAGCTGATGGAAAATGTGCAGTCATTACACCCAGGCTAAGCCAATTCTTAGGGTGATGAGTCATCTCTGATGCTACCTGACAGACACATGTGCACAAACACACATACACAATAAATTAGTTGTAAGACAATCTCTTTTCAATTTAAGCCAGGTTATACCAACACAAGGAACCCATTAGCAAGGGGAGATGAGCCTAAACTGTCTTGTATAGAGATAGGCAGGTGGGGCTATGCTGAACATTTTAGTTTCCCGTTGTTGCCGCAACAAATTACAACAGTCTTAGTGGCTGAGAACAACACACATTTATTCTTACGTAGTTAGGAGGTCAGAAATCCAAAATGTTTTTTTTTTTTTTCTTTTTTTTTTTTTTTTTGGTGTGGGGGTACAAAACCAAGGTATCTGCACTCCCTCTGGAGGCTTGAGGAAAGTATCTATGTCTGTACCTTCTTCAGATCCTGGAGCTGCATTCCTGGCATTCCTCGGTTCACGGTCCCTTCCTTCATCTTTGGATCTACTTCCAACATTAGGGCATCTTTGTCTGATCTTCTGTTGCCTTCTTATGGGGATCCCATGATTATATTGGACCCATCTGTAAATCCCCATATCAAGATCCTTAATCTAATCACATCTGCAAAATCTCTTTTGCCTTGTAAGGTGACATTCATGAATTCTGGTTCTGGGGATTAGAACATAGGTATGTTGAAGGATATTATTTGGTCTACTATCCCAGGTAATATACACTCCCAACTTACATGGGAGCCAAAATTATGAGTTAGCAAAATGTGTGAGATACAAGAGACACATGATGTAGTAAGGAAAGAGAGAGCAGCTGTGTCAAGGAGAAGGCAGGGCTGGTCAGAGTGCAAGTTGATGGGCTTCTGTGGGCTTAGTCCCCACAATCATAAAAAGACTTCAGTTCTTCCTGGTCCTGAGACCTCAAGTCAGCTTTATCAGCTGTGATATCCTGAAAACAAATTGCTGCTGCTGGAGGTAACTTGAGGTTGTCTCTGATATTTGTAATCAAAAGGACCTGATGGGAAGAAAAAGAATATTTGTGATACTTTTCCTTAAAAGCAGGTGGTAGGGAGGAAAATTGATATAGTTTGGATGTGTGTCTCTGTCCAAATCTCATATTAAAATGTAATCCCCAATGCTGGAGGTGGGGCTTGGTGGGAGGTGATAGATTTCTAATGAATGGTTTAGCACTATCCTGTTGGTACTGTACTTGCGATAGTATGTGACTTCTCTCATGAGATCTGGTCATTTAAAACTGTGTGGCAGCCTCCACACTCTCTACTGCTCCTGCTTTCACCATGTGACATGCCTGCTTCCCCTTCACCTTCTGCCATGATTTTAAGTTTCTGGAGGCTTCCCCAGAAGGAGATGCCACTATGCTTCTTGTACAGCTTGTAGAACTGTGTGCAAATTAATCTCTCTTCTTTTGAAATTACCCAGTTTTAGATATTTCTTTATAGGAATATGAGAATGTCGTAATACAGAATGTTTTCTAATTGTCTAGACACATTATTGAATAATTATTTTACTTGTTTTCTAAGAAAACTTTTTTTCTTTTGAATTTTAATGATAACAGTTTTGATTTTGATCAGAAGAGCCCTGGCTTTTCAAAACAAAACTTTTTATCACCTAGACTTTGACCCTTAGTAGCTGCTAGATTTGGGGAAAGTTAACTAGCTTGAATGAATTTCTGGTTTTCCTTGTAGATATATTGGGGATTATGGAACCTATAATGGGTTACTGCTCTTTGTTATGATTGACATAGAAGCCTGGCTGATGGATTTCTTGGAATTTTAGAGTATGGCAAGATCCTCCAGAAGGTTATACATATTTTTCATAAATAACAAGAAAGAGACCCTATTGGGGTAATGGGATTCTACAAAAGAAATAGGGTTTGTAGACAGATGAACTTGAAAATCAGAAGAGAAAAGAAAGTGAGAAAAAACTGTAAATGGCAAAGGCTGAAATGATTTATGGTATGCATCATTTGTCAGAACACTGTATGTGGGATAAGTATACACAGCCTTTGTTTGAGTTACAGGCTTATGGTTATTTAATTGGTAACTCGATGGATATTGCCAGTTGCCTTCTGTGAGAGAGTTAGAGGTTACTTAAGCTATGATTTTTCATATTAAATTAAAAAAATCTAAACTTCTGATGGCTCTCATTTGCCTATATTTCAAATTTGAAAAGAGAATGAGAAACATTAAGGAAATGATATAAGTGTGTTTGTCCAAACTGGGCAGGAGAGAAACACTTGGAAATGAATGGGACAATCCTATTTTCTTCTGAAAGACGTGGAAAGCATTTTGTCTTTCTCTGTTTGAGAAAATAGGTATCCAGCGTTTTCACTGTGAGCATGAAGACACAGCTGTAGGCATCAGCCAAAATGAGGCTTAGCACATAAAATCTGTGATGAAAATTCCAGAATTTACATAAAAACTCTTGACATAATCTTGGCACTAAGCAGCATGTCCAGCTGAGTGACTGCAGCAGGCTCAGCAGCTCTCAGGTAAGATCTGATTAAAGCAGAGCCACAATGTTCAATGCCTAGAGCAGTTGTATCAGTGCAAGGTTACTTCATAGGAGAAAAATCTTCAGTGTGGATGCTAAGGAGATCTCAGGGTGGAAACTGATTTAGAAAGTGGAGAGTGGTAAAACTCTCTGATGTACCAATGTTGGAACACTGATGGAAAAATCACTTCAATATTCTGTTCCTTTTTGAGAAAAATTGTTGTTTTCACAAGAAGGTATAAGACATAAAATGCCTTAAAGGTATTGTCCCTCCATTTTCACAGTGACTGTTATGAACTCAATATTTGTGCTCCCTCCTCAAATTCACATATTGAAGCCCTAACCCTCTCCCTTCCCCAGTGTGGTTGCATTTGAAGATGAGATCTCTAAGGAAGTAATTAAGGTTGATATAGTTTGGCTGTGTCCCCACCCAAATCTCATCGTGAATTGTGGTTCCCATAATCTCCATGTGTCATGAAAGGGACCCAGTGGAAGGCAATTTACTTATGGGGTGGTTACCCCCATTTTGCTGTTCTCGTGATAGTGACTGGGTTCTCATGAGATCTGATGGTTTTAGAAGGGACTTCTCCCTTCACTTGGCACTCATTCTCTCTTCCTGTGAAGAGGCGCCTTCTGCCATGACTGTAAGTTTTCTGAGGCCTCCTGGACCATGTGGAACTGTAAGTCAATTCAACCTCTTTTCTTTATAAATTATCCACTCTCAGGTGTTTCTTCATAGTAGTGTGAGAACGGACTAATACAAAGGTTAAATGAGGTCATAAGGATGGGGCCCTAATTCATTAAGATGTGTCCTTATATAAGGAGACACCAGGAAATTCTCTCTCTCTTTCTCTCTTTCTGTCATGTGAGGATATAGCAAGAAGGCAGCCATCTGTAATCTAAGGGGAGAACCCTTGTCAGATACCAATCCTGATGGTAACTTGATCTTTGATTTCCAGCCTGCAGAACCATGAAAAAATAAATTTCTATTGCCTAAGCCATTCAGTCTATGTTATTTTGTTATAGCCATCTGAGCAGATTAAGACAGTGAGTGACTCAACATGCTGTCTAGATAGTGAGAAATAAAAGTGTAAAGTAAACTGGTAGTTAACTAAGTTGGAAGTCTTAATCTATTCCACTTTTCTTGTGTGTGTGATTTGTGCCTATTAATAGTTGAATCTAAACAGGTTTTATTGATTTAAAATGGATGAAAGTATTACGGTAAACATCAGAGGTATGGCAAAATATAATAGATGTGGACTTGAATGTTTTTGTTTCCTTATGACTTATTTATGCACAAAAATTTACATAGTTGTTTTCTGACCCATTTTTCTCTTCAAGGAAATAGGAATAAAAAAGTATCAATACCTGTGAAACCTGCCAGACCTCCTTCAGGAAATTCACATGAAATGTCCAAAAAATGGGTACAGGAAAACTGAAAAATTCTCTTTAATTTGGCATCTTTCAAGGAACAGAGACATCACAAAATAACTTCTAGCTACCCAGGTAATGTTTGTGTATTGTACGCATGGAAGTAAGGAAGTGCACAGACCCTTATAACAAATGGACCCCTAGAATACTGGAACATTACTCAGAATCTTTCAACAAGACAATCTGCTATTTTTGTGCCTGGCGTCTTCCTCTGCCTCTCTGTTTTTGCTCTCTTGGTAAGCTCATGCATACCACCTTCTCTCTAAAAGCCTTTATGCTCTTATCTTCTTATTCTCTATGCATCTGTGTCTATTTGCCTTTTATCCAAACTTCTCAAGAGAGGATCCAATTGAGTGGGCTTGTCCAGTATTTACATCTCTTGCTGAGTAGTGCTTGTGCCAAGCCAGGTGATAGGCCACTAGTCTCCCTCATGTCAAACTTTAGGACACACTTTGATTCATGATGGCTAGACTTGCATGGTTATGTGATGTAATCTTGGCCATCTAATTGTGTGGATAAATGTTTAAGATTTATTGTTAAATGGGCATATATGTGTAGATAAGAAGCAAACTGTGGAACTGTACATATCGAGATCTGTCTTTCACATCTCAACACAAATCATGCTTATATCACCTTCTGTTTGAGGCTCTACGACCTTCAATATTGACTTTGTTCTTGTTATTATGAAGAAAGGTTTATCTCTTTCTATACTTTCCATTTTGTCCACTACCCTTTCATGTGATATCACTGATGGGCATGGCTCATTTCACTCTACTGGGACAAGCAGATTGGAGAGAAGCTGGGGCAGGAGCCTGTGTTGAGTCAGGGACAGGCATGGAGAGAGGAGAAAAAGATGTGGGTACAGGTGGGAGGTGAGAACAAGTCAATTCCTGGCAAGCAGAGTAAGGTCTCTGTTGGTCCTGCAATAGAAAGCAGTCAGTTATCTAATATCAAAATAGGGCTGCATCTCTATTGGCTGTGTGAGCTTGGGCAGTGTACCTAACCACATCACGTTAGGATAAGGAGTTTGGATTGTATACTAAGCATATTTGAAAGTCAAGAGAGGTTTTAAGCAAAGGGGTAACATGACCTGGATTATGATTAGGAAGTTTGCCCAGGTTTCCAGGTGGGGAGCAGATTGAAGGAGGAGAAGGGCAGGGAAAACAATTACAAGGATAGCTCAGTGGTCCAGTGGAGAGATCATGTGCCTGCGGCCTCAGTGGGTGGGTGAGTATCAGTGTGGAAATCATCTAGAGGGTGACAAGGGTACAGATTCGGAATCTTCTTTTGGAAGTAGAGGCAAAGAGACTTTTTTATTGATTAGAGCAACAACAGCCACAAAAATTTAACAACAATTAACAACTTCTTAAAATCACAGGATGAGCCTGGGTAATCCATGCTGTTGAAGAGCTGTGTATTTCCATTCCCTTTCGCTTTCTCTACCTCCTTTGCCATCAGTGTCCCCATGTAGCTCGTAGTGGCTGAGAGCTCTCTAGGAAAACACTGTGATCAGTTTATTTCTGAAAACACTGTGATCAGTTTATTTCTTAAGTCACTTCCTATAATCAATTCTTAGTCTCCTTTGGTCCTATGGAGTGACTAAAGTTTATTTTTTTAAAGGCATTTTTCAATGCATGTAAATTACCTCATAATGTCCCTAAAAAATAAAACATTTACATTTTAACATGGAATAATTATTGCTAAAAAGGGCCAAGATGGTGGCCAAGCCAATAAGATCATTATTTAAATCAGGGAGGATCCTTTAGTGTCCCCCAAATGACACCACCTAATTTAAACCTTCAGCTTTTACTCATAGTAGGACTGTTCCATACTGTCACTGGGTAGTTTTCTTCATGAATTCTGTACATCAGACTTTATGGCGGAGCTTTTAAAAATACATTCACCTGAAAACACACACACACACACACACACACACCTTTATATGTGTGAAAACACATATAAAGGCACACATATGCCTGCATCTCACTCCTGAATCAGAATCTTGGGGGTGAGTCCAGGCAGTGGTTTTTCTCAAGTTCTGAAGCTCAGGAGTTGGCTGGTTAAGGGTCACATGGTAAATGCCTTAGACTTTGTGGGCCATGGGGTCTGTGTCTAGGGACTTGACTCTGTGAAGGCAGCTCAAAATAGGTAAACAAGTGAGTGTGGCTATGTTCATGAAGTGCTATTTACAAACCAGTCAGTGGGCCAGATGTGGCCATAGTTTGCTGAGACCTGTCCTAGGTGAGGGCTTCACATGGTTCCCCAGCTCCAGGATGTCTCTGCTGGTTTGATTCTATTTTTAAGGATTTGTGATTTGTATTAATCCTTGTTTATCTGTTGCATCAACAATTTATCTTGAGTATGTACTACATGCCAGCACTTAAAATATAAATAATGGCTCCTATCTTCAAGTGGTCACAGTTTCTGGAGAAGAAAAACAAAAATAAAAACAATTAACAATGGCAGGATAAGGATAAGCATCAATTTCGATGGGGGGCAAGAGTGGAATTAAATTGAATGCTGATGATAAAAGGAGGCTCCCCCTAGGAGTTTACTTGAATTCTCACTGGTAAGCTTACCACTAGCCCAAGGTCCCAGGATCAACTCCATCCTGAAGTAACAGTTTCCCTGGCAGTCCTGGCCTCGGGCTTCTACACCTCAATCCCAAGCTGTAGCCCTACTGCCAGCAGGCTCCTCCCTCCTCTTGGCAACAGTGGTTCTGGGTAATCCCAGGTTCCTTATCTCTCTGATATTCTCGATGATACAACCTGCTGGACCTGGCTCTTTATGGCTCCAGGGATTATTCTGGTACCTGGTCTCTAAAGACTGGCACCAGCCTTGCTTATGTCAGGTTGCCAGGCTCTAAAGTCTTGTCTCCTCCCAAAAGACCTCCTCCCATATGCGGGCTCTTTCAACATCGTCAGTCAACATACTGTGTCTCCTTCTAGCCTGTCTCCTGCCCTGGCTTTTATTAACATTTCGCATGTCACACTCTTAATTTATCTATTTTTCCTTTCTTTCTATCCAGCTTATCTATTTTTAAGAACTGTTCTATATGCCCACTGCAAGCATGGTTTTGAAATCATTGCTTCTCTCCAGAACCACTCAGCAGGAAGCAGTATACCTTCTAGAAGTAGTGGTGCTTGTGTGGATCTAAATTTCCATTTATAATCTTGAGAAATATAATCCTTCAGTGATTATTTCTGTACTTGCTTGAGTCGGCTATGAATGTTTTTATACTTTTATAACTGTAGTGGGCAGTTGTTCGGTCCCCTGTGATGTCCCTTGGTATCTTTATGAAATTTAGCAACACCACACAGTAAGGCTTCATTAGCTCTGGGTTGAAGCGCATCCAGGAAACAGGCCCCTTACTCACTCTTTTGCCCTGAAAGCCGTCACAGTGCACTGGCATGGTGAGCCTGGAGATATTCCCTCTAATGATATTCAGAGGTTGTCCGAGCTGAGTGAAACATGGCTTTGGTGCTGGCTAAAGCATCCTTCCTGACCAAAGTGTCAGTTAATTCCCAGAAAGATTAAACTATCCCCACATACACAAATGTTCAAAATTCACAGGCCATCTGGGGTTCCTGTATCTTCACGTGAGAGACCCCAGATGGATTATAAATTCATCCCTGTGGGTAATAGAGTGCAGTTGCTCCTCGGTCCTCCTATTTTTCCCGGTGGCATCTGATACCATGGCCATGATAAGGTTAATTTATGTGGCTTGATATACTTTATCATCTGTCACTTGTACAGCTCTTGCTGTGCCATCTGGTGTCTCAGAGGCGTTTCGGGAAGCAGCATGCATAACAAGGTATCTGCGTTTGTGTATTCTTTCAAGCATTTATAGGTAATAGCTAAAAGATATTTTGAGAAACCAGTGCCCATCTCTGCGTGGATCACCACTAACATGGATAATCAGACATGAGGTTCAAACAAAGCCTGCTATACTTTGCAGGAAAACATATCTGAATTAGTCTTCAATCACCAATATTGATGGAACCTATTTATTTCAAGACCCTGAATATCTCTATCAGGCTGAGAATACCTTACCAGGCTCTTGTGCAAATCAGGAAAAGGCAGAGACAATGGCTTACTATCAAACATGATGGATGATGAGACAAAACAGCACATACTAGTACAAAAAATTGTTTAAATCGAAAATCCTGCAGCAAAATGCCTAAGTGCCCCTATTATAATGATTTCATATCCATGTCTCATTTTCAGCAATGTGTTAGGACCTCAAGAGAGCACAACAAAACATTAAATAGGTAAAACCATGAGAAACAGATAGAAAATAGACTCAGAGGAATTGGGGATGTTGAAATGACACAGTATAGACCGTCATGTCTGTCAGTCAGGCTGTGATTTGCATGCCACTGTGCCAGGAGCTGGGGACAGGACTGCAGTGGGGTGGGGGACATCGTGAATGTTAGGGCTCTTGCCATCCAGATACCACAATTTATTTGGGGGTGTAAGATAAAAAACATACATGTTTTAGTAAATACTCAGGTAGAAAGAGAACAAAATCAGGGAGTATTTTGAAAGAGACAGTGTAGCAGAGTATGGCAAAGTTCTTGAAAGAAATTAGTGATAATCCAGGCTGTGAAGAAGTAAATGACCCTTATAAAGGAACCTGGAAAGTGTGCGGGATGATGCAAAGGTCAAGAGGCAAAGCCTGACTTTTTTATTCAGGGTATGGCCGGCCGTGAACTTGAGCAAAACACGGGTCGCTGGTGAAAGATGGAGTCAGTGGAACAAGAGAGGTTACTTAGTGCAGGTTGTAATGTAACAGACTGAGACTTTGAAATTTAATTTAATGGGCATCACAGAATGATTGTACAGCTTCAAGAAGATATTGAATGAAAGGAGAGTTTGAGGGAAAATTACTGCAGCAGTAGTATGAGTTGGAATGTCAAATATGAGAGCAAGAATGTGATGACCTATTCAAGAAACTTCCTAATGTTTACAGCTGAACTGCAGTTAAATATAATTATAAGGTAGCTCTAGTACATGGGATATTAAAGGTAACCCACTATGTAAAAAACAATTTTCATGTCAATAATGAGTACAAATATCACCCCATGTCTTCCCACCTCTCAGCATTCCTTTCTCTATTAGAGGACTAAGTAAACCCAAGCCAATAGATACTGGCCACACAGCCAAAGACAGTCTGGAGATACGTACTCTGAGGACTGGAACAAAAATCACTGAGTTTAACTGAAAAGTCATTGGATTAAAAAGCACCCTTTGAAAACCATCTATTCTGTGTAGGATCATCTCTTGGCACTTTCTGATTATAAATTTCTAGAAAGGAAAATCTACGTTTTAATGTTTGAGAGACACCTCTCCTTGGGAAAGCCTTGCTGAGCCAGTACGATGTTTCTGACAGTGGTAAGAACAAAGAGTTTTATCCGAAGAAGAAGGATTGCTCTTGGCTTTGATGCCTAGAGATTGGAGAAGTGGCCTGACCAGGCTCATGCACTATTTTAATCCAGTCTGGAGTTCTCCTTCAGCACCGCACACTCAGACATCGCAGCCATTCTGATCCCCCATGCTTATTCAGCCAAGGCCTGGCAGACAGTAGGGGCTCAATAAATGTTCATGAAATGAAATAAGCTATGTGTTTGTATTATCTGACTTTCTGGGAAAACAATCTTTTCTTTTCCCTGCTGAAATGTCTTTATTCAAATTGCTGGACTGTGTCCTGGTAATCTTGGAGTCATTGTTGAGGAGATCATCTTTGCCATCTGACAGTTCCCCTCTGCTAGTATATATTCTCTGATTGGATGCGGAATTTTTTTCTTTTGTTTTGTGGCTCCGGATGTAGTAACACATGACTCTCATGGGCAGTCTCAGCCATGCACCCCTCTTTTGTCTAGTTTAGGGGCCAGTAAATTTTTCTGTAAAAGATCAGATGCTAATGTTTTAGACTTTTGGGGCTACATGATCCTTTACAACTAACTCTGTTGTTATAGTGTGAAAGCAGCATAGACAAAGCATAAACAATGGGTTTGGCTGTGTTTCAATCAAACTTTATTTACAGAACAGACAGTGGTCATATTTGGCCTCCAGACTGTAGTTTATTCACCCAATTTTGTGATAAATGATAAAGTCTTTACTATATTGTTTTGAGTATTCTAATGTGTCTACTTGCTGATGTTTAGTCAGTATCCACTGTCTTCTTTCTTTCTGGTACCAACCATCACATTTGCCTTTGTGTCCCATTAGTTACTTTTGTGCCCATGACTAAACAAGCGGACTGGGCCTTGCCAAACTTTGTTGTTTATGCACCCAATTCTTTTAACACACAAACACTCTGTCTTGTGAAGTAAGTTTTTCTACAGTAGCAGGTGATTCTGGCACATAATAATACAGCAAAATACAGTAAGATTGGCCAATTCTTTCCTTGGAACTGTCATTAACCTTATTAGTTATTTCAGCAGAATATTATTTGTGTTTCTATTACTGTTAGTAATTAAGTTTTTCTTGGGTCTCTTGATACTGTGGAGCCTCTAAATATTTGTTCATTCATATTTTTGACCTTCTTTGAAGAGCTAAGGGCCATAATGAGCAATTTACCTTCACTCAGTTTCCTTTTCTTGACCTGGGCACTCTGCTTTATGCTTTTTGAGAGAGGGGAAAATTATATAGACACAGTGGTCATTAAACTATCTTCTGCAAGGTACCAAGTTTCTTTGAATCATCTATGGGGGTCCTTTAAATGCTGATATACTTACCTACAGAAATGACATTCCATACATCACCATTAAGATATCTGAGGGTGACAGGTATAGATATATGTTTGCTATAGTTTGAATGTCACTTCCAAACTCATACTGAAATTCAATTTAATTGCCATTGTGATAGCAATAAAAAGTAGGGTCCTTAAGAGGTAACTCGGCCATGAGGGGTCTGCCCTCATGAATGGATTAGTGCTGATACTGCAGGAGTGGCTGTTACAGAAATGAGTTTGGCCCTTCCTTGCTTTTGTGCTCTCTGGCCCATTCACCTTCTGCCACAGGATGATGCAGCACAAAGACTTTGCCAGTGTCAAGCTCTTGGACTTTTCAGCTTCCAGAACCATGAACTAAAAGGCTTCTCTTGTTTATAAATTACCCAGTCTTAGATATTCTGTTATAGCAACACAAAACAAACCAAGACAGCACTGTACAATGAAAACCTCACAGCTTGGAATAAAATAAGATAATGGAATTTCTCTAAATTGTATCAGTCTTGAAGCATACAGTAATGACAAATGTCATCTTAGGACTTGTATTTGCAAGGTTTTATTTGGTCCTTTTATACTATGCTCATTTATAAACGTTGAGTTGTGCAGAAACCCATGTACATTTTGTCACAGGCTCCTTTATGAAAATTATTCCTGTACTATTTCTTTCTGTTTGTTTCTAAGCTATCATAGTTGATCCCCCTCCATCAGAATTAGAATGTCTATTTATAACATTGCCCAATTAATACATTAAAAGAAATCTTATTAAAATGTGCAATACTGTTGTCAAAGAAATTGTACTTTTATTACCTGAGATATCTGAAACAGGTTGATTAAAAAATGAAGAAGTAAAATATGAGAAGAAATTGTGAGCCCTCCTTCACAACAGGGAAAAAATGAACTTTTGCTTTTAATTGCTGACATTCTCAGTAAGTGGTTTTCTTGTGCAAAACAAATGAACAACAATAACAAAAAAAATCCTCAGTGGATACAGAGCTGTAAATCTATCAGAGCTCCCTGGTCAGAGCTACACTCTGGGAAAGGCATTTAGGTCTGTGCATTTTGATCCCAAGTTAGTCACATGTATTTTCTGGCTTTATCTTTTAAAAACCCTTGACCATTACCATTTAAAACTTATTTATAAGCAACGAGCCCTGCATACATTTTCTATTGAAGAAATCAATAATTTTAAATCCTAAGTCTTTCCAAATTTGGCAAGGTTGTCTTGCAGAGCTGGCAAATTCTGCCAATCCTGAGAAACTAGTATGAAATACTAGATTTAGAGATGGCTAAGGGCATTTCCCGTTTCATTAACATTTAAAACACATTAAGGACTGGTAATAAATATAGCATAGCCATTGGACTTCTGCTCCAAGCTCAGAGGGTAGGGAGACTTTAGCGAGAGCTTCCTGCTACTGAAGTGTGATAAGGTAGAAGGGTCATACAAATTCCAGACCTGAAAATAGGAACATTATACCAGGAAGGAAGTAGGAACAAAATCTTGTATTTTTTTTTAAGTCTTACAGCTGATGGAGATGTTATTATGAAAAATGTGGAGCCAACTTGTAGGCGTGGGAGCACAGGAAGAAATGTAGTAATCACCCTGCTGTTTCTCTTGGCCCTTGAGAGAATGTTAAAATAAACACACCAAGGTCTCTACACAGAGGCTGTCAGCAGTCCAGGCACTGTGCAGACCACATGTAAGGGGAGTTGGTAGTACACAGCAAGCCAGTCTTTGTTTCCATAATTCTTTCAAAGATAGAAGGGAGAAAAATTTCTTTCTTGCATCAGAAAACAAATGTAGACACTGACAGTTACAGACACAGACTCTGAGGAGACCATGATGAGGGTCTGCATTTAGCCTAATCTCCTTTTTGTAGCTATACTCTGCCAAATTTTAAATGTTATGGGGAAAATGGGTAGAGCACATAAATTTAGTTGGTAGAAGAGAAAATGCCTTTGTACTTTGTATTAACATTACATTCATGGCATCAGGCCTGTAAGTGTCATATAATCTTTCTTTAAGGCAGAGTTCAGACTATGTGAGCAAGGCCACCCTGTTAGATGGCTCAGTGTTCTGAGAGTTGTATGCCACCCAGGAAGGAAGAGGGCTCAAGACTTCTATTGGAAACCATGATTGGAAATGACAGGGAATAAAAATTCAGATGACCTGAATTACATAGTTTGATTTGATTTGACTAAGCCCATATTCCATATAGTCAGCAAGGACATATATATTTCCGAGAAGGAAATGCTTAGCTAATTAATGACAACCACTCAACATGTATTTCCAATTTAAATACCTGTATTGAACACTTACTTTATTACTATATTTCTTCCTGATCTTCTTTGATTGACAATAGTTACCAGAAATTGAGCTAGCCACTTTCAATTTATTTAACGAAATCCTTCAGTGAGTTCAGTTCCATTTTTTTCATCTTACAGATTTGATTAGGTTACATATCCAAGAACATATATAGCTCATAAATGTGGGAGGTGGCATTGGAACCCAGGTTAGTTTGACTTCAAAACCCCTCCTTCTAATTATTCTTCAGTAGTTTCTCTTCTAAAGTGACACACAATATTTTCTTCATCATATTTAGTTATGTTGAAGTTTTCGTGTTATAAGTGGCTTAGTCATTGAACAAAGAACCGGCTCTGTACGTATTTCTCGAAAGTACTCCTCCATCCTCAATGTGCCTCTAATAAAGAGGGGCCTCTACCAGGTCAGTGTAAGTGTGAGCCCTGTTATTTAATTCCCCTCCTTCTGCCAATATATTTTTTCTACTTCTGCAAGTTGAAGAAGTGAGTGTGACATATAGACTGAGGTGTTGGTGGAGTGAGTTTTGGAGACTGATGGGGAGGTAGTAAAAAAGAGTGAAATGTGGTTACTGAAGCATCTTAGGCAATGCCATTACTGAAGCCAGCGAAGCTGCCATTGCAGTTTCCCCCAAAGAACTGAGGTTTTTGACTCCCAGTGCTCAAGAGTTTTGTGTCATAAACAAAATGACCTACTGATATATGAGAAGAACCACATTTCTTTCCCTTGCCTGCTTCTCCTTCCTCCTTCTCTTCCTGAAAGAGGCTTGTGGTGAACTGAGGGAGAAGATGCTGCAGAGCTCTTTCTGCAGATAGTGAGGGCTTGGCTTACAGCCTCTCATTACGGACTGTGCTGAGTGTGCCCTTCTGGGACCTGGGCCTGCTACAACGAGAAGGCTGTCTGAATTAGTTTCACTGATGCCCCCAATCACTTTCTAGACTACATGTGGAACGTCTCAGACTTGGAAAAGAATAGTGGAATTTAACAGACCATGAGTGGTTGTACAGAGTTTAAAACTTTAAGAAAGATTACCTGGGAAAAGAAAATGAAGGAATAGAAAATGATCTTTATTCTTATAGGTAGACAGTGAATGGGTCACTGGTTCAGGCACTGCAGTAATTCTGGACAGAACCTACTCAATGTGTGATTTATCATTGTCAGAAATAAAAATTGCCTTTGCATTTATCATTCTACCTCCAAATTCTATTATATCTGCTAAACTCACAATCTCTCTTTTGCTCTTCCCACTTCTATACCTTAGAAAAACTATAGTGGGCAAGCATTTTCCTCTGTGCTGACCCCAATAAGTTGAAAATACACATGGAGGTTAGAATAGAGAAACACACAATCCCATAATGCTAGTGACATCTGTGTATCTCAACATCTTTGTGGTGACGTTCAGTTCCCCAAGGACCTGCCTTTATTCACTCAACTGTTGATTCCTTGCCAGGATGATATTTCACTATATTAATCCCACTGATGGTCTGTCAGTGTAGATAGATTTTTAATCCGCTAATTTAAAAAACTACTTAATACCTCTATTAATAATTATTATATAATTCCATATTTCTTAGCTCTTAGCAACATAGTTCACATTCTGGAAAATTGCTAGAATTAGAAAAATATTTCTAATAGTTCTTCAGTATGTTTTCCAATATATTAAATTTTCCATTAATAATTTTATGTATTAATAAAAAGTATATGTGTATATCTATACACATTAATTAAATTATAAATGTAATCCTATTTAATAAACTGTTCATGATTCATGTTTAGACTCATGAAAAGCTCAGATTAACTGTTATGCTTTATCAGTATACAGTGTTGGACATTGTGAAACATTCACTCCTAACTATGTCTGTTTGATGGATGTTGCTTATATCTTAAGTATAGCTATATATTACCAGAAGGAAGAAACCTATGCACCAAAAGCTGAAATCTATATACTTGACTCTAGCTTCTCAGGGTAGAAAAACTTTGAGGAATAAAGAGTACTAATAGAAAATGCATTCTGAATCCGTGCTGTAGCTGTGAACAACAAAGAAACTATTTTGAATGCAAACATATTTTCTTTCCACGGTGGTAAAGAATGTCACAGTCAGACTGAAGTCTTGTTAGCTATTATGTCAAACTGGAATAATGTTTCTATCAGAACATGTCTCATTTTAAAAATTATGCATTGTAACTGTAAATGTTGGCAGACCCATATCTCAAATTAGGCAATGAACTGGTTTTAAAACAAAAAGTTTCAAGATTCTTTAGAAGAAGAATTTTATTACCTCTAATTTCTATATCTAGTTTTAAAAAAATGTTTCTGTGTGTTCTTTTGATGGCTTAGTTTGCCTATAAAATTAATATTTCTAGTTTACAACAAAACGGGAAAAAAATCACTTTGGCATATATCTGGCCCAAAATGGTGGTGGACATGCTAATAGGTGAGAAGTAAAGTCTGTGAGAAATGTTGGGAAATAAGGATGATTTATTTTGCCACCACCTCTGTGTGTGGTGATTAGAAAAATAATAAGTTATCAAAGTTTAATCTTTTATCTGAAGAGCAAAAACTTGAGCCATGGATTGAATTCTACTTCAAATTTTGGAAAGAGGTAGATGAAAGGGAATAAAACCTAGATTTATTAAGTATTTACTAAGTACCAGGAGCAATTCTATAAGTCATGAGTATGTTCTCTTGCTTAATAAATGTAAGTAAACTACCATGCAGTTGATTTACACAGTATTATCAAGTACAGGTATTCATATTGATTATAATGAGTAACGCTAGGTAGTAAACCTACTACAAGCACATATCTCAATGAATGATCCATAAAACCTCTACTGTCTTATCTTTGTGTGAAATTTGTTATTTATTCATTTTAAGTTCAGTTTCCCTTCCAGTTATGGGACAGATATATTTTTTCAAATTGTAGCTAACAACATGCCAATGTGAGTCTTTATGAAGGTAATGTCTTTATGCCCAAAGAACAAAAAATGCTCAAAATACTTTTGAACTTAATTTTGAAAATTCTGTATTCAGTGTTGAATGAGCTAGTTAGTGGTCAGGAATTCCTGGATGACATATGTATATTTTTCTTCTACTGCTCCTAAGTTATCAGCCAAAAACAGCTGGAGAGTAATTTTTCTGAACCCCATTTCTGAGCTGAAAAAAGTTTTTATGGAGTGTTTAACTAGAACATGATCAGTTGATCTTAAACAGAGTAGCTGTAGTGGCTTTTATTGTTTCTTCAAAATTTCTTTGCTCGATTCTGACAAAACTGAGAATGTAGCCCCTTCCCTATTGTAGCAATGAGCAATTGATGATTGCACATTTTGTGTTACCATGGCAATTGCTCTGCTCAGTTAATGCTGCTTTCCCTCCCCTCCCTCCCTCCCTCCCTCCCTCCCTCTTTCCTTCCTTCCTTCC